>NW_028274809.1:118405026-118707911 GCF_037043125.1 Eumetopias jubatus | reverse complement strand
TCTTGCAGATCTAAGAAAAGTTGATGATTTTTCAGTTTGTTCAGCTTTTACTTGTTAGGATCTACTGCATATTATTATTATTATTATTATTATTATTATTATTTTGCCCATTGAACATTTATTTATTTAAGATCTACTCCATGATTTTTAATGGAAAACTGGTGTGTATGGACATAGTGCGCTTTTACATAACTAATTGTGGAGTATTGGGAATTTTGATTGTTTCAAATAAGGCTACAGTAAATGTATCTGATGATCGATCCTTAGAATAGATTCTTGGGGGGTGTTGGTGAGCCTCCACCAGCAGGCGGCGCTGTAGGACCTACGGCGGCCCGGGAAGAGCCAGACGCCGCTCTCCCTCGGAGGGCACTCTGCCCCGCCCGTCCTCTCCCCTCAGCGGTGGCGGGTTTGGGGAAGTGTTTCTAGGAGACGGCGCCCGCCGGCTGCGCCTGCGCGGTTGACGCTGCCAGGGGGCGGGCTGACGGGCCGCGGCGCTGGCCGGCTGGTAGTTCCTTTTGGGCCTGGGTCGTTGGGCCTGCCCGGGTTCTCTCGCTCCATGGTACGCCTGTGAGTCACGTTGCCGGCGGACGTCTCCTCGGGATGGAGCACATCCGTACGACCAAGGTAGTCGCGGAGAACAATTAGCCGCTGGCCATGGTCTGACCCAGCAGAGGTGGGGGGCGACGATAACTCGGCTGGCCGGACCAGGGCTGAGGACCGGCCGCGCGGGGGCCTGCCCGGGCCTAGTCTGGGAGGGCAGGGGCAGTTTGGGCCAGGGTGGGTGCGGAGGGCTCCTGTACCTATGGGAGTGGGAGTCCCGCTTTCAGCCCTTGGTGTTGGGGTGTGGATGATTTGGGCTGCTGGGGGTTGAGTCCCATGAATTGGGTCGCCGCCCTCTCAGCGCTACACTTTCTTGGGCAAAATTGGGGCTGCTTTAGCTTCAGCTGCTTTCAGGCATTCGCCTCCCCCAAAGACCTGAAAACGGGTGGGTCCTCAAATCAGCTTTGCAATATTGTGTAAGCTTTTCCTTGTTCACGTTGAATTGTCCCGTGTCACAAATTCTTGATGCAAGTTTTGGAGGCGCTGAGGTCAGCACTCTGCTCCACCTCACTTTGTTGTCTCGGTCTCCATCCAGTCATTTAGGTTTGGTACTCCGTCTCTTTGCTTCAAAACTTCAACTTCATTGTCTTTAGCGTCAATAGTTTAACAGAGGAGTTACGGAGAAGGAAAACATGTTATCCCATATTTTAAAGTGTCTGATGGAACTCTTTTTCAGTTGATCTTATTAAATCCCATGCTTAATTTTTGCATGCGAAAGGCATTTATTTTTAGGAACGAACAAGTATTCGTATAATTCCATTACAAATGTTGAAACTGAAGGAAATGGTATCAAAATATTACCAAGTTACGTTACCAGGAATTAAGTTCAGTTTCAACCTTGGGAGGGAGAAAACGTAAATCAAGACAAGAAGAATTGAATAACATAATTTTAAGATCGCCTGGAGCCTAACAAAATTAGGAAGAGGACCCACTGTGAATTTTGACTCCTCTGTTTTGCTAACTCCATCGCTCCATTGCCGCGCATCCTAAAATTACCGTTCATTTAGAAAAAATAGCGACATACGTTATCTTCATTTGTTCCATGGAGAATTTGAGGTCTATGTCATTAAAATTTTTCACGAACCTTTTTAAGGTGTTAGGGATTTTGTTAGAGCTTGTTTATAACATTGCATATACTATAATATTTGAAGATGCTAAAAACTAGTCCCTTTTTAAAAACCTTTTTTTTTTTTCCTTAAGGGAAGAATGGTAAAGAAACTGTTTAATTCTGGTTGCTGGCTCTTAAAGTTTGAAAATAGAAGGGTGGTTAAGTAAATAACCAAACTAGTAGAAGACGCAGAGATGGAAAAGAGGGCTAGAGCATGCATCAGATCAGGTTCTCGTCCTGGTTCCAGGGTTCCAAATGTGTATTATATAGTAGTTTTTCACAGTGGGCCTATCCTGATGGTTTAGTAAGGTCCTTTTATGACTTTTTAAGGAGCAGAAGATTTCTGAATAATTTTCTATTAAAATTACTTTTCAAGTTGTGCTCTTTTATTACTTTGAGTTATTTTTCTAGCATGGGATCACCAGTACTCTGAGATAATCATAAATGGCTATAGGTAGACTGCAATTAAACTAATACTTACTAGGTCCCAGTTATGTGCCAGGCATAGGACAGATACTGGCTGTAGAGCAGTGAGCACGATAGACATGGACCTCACTGTACATTCTGACAATTGTGTGAACTATATTTTCTTAAATTATGACTTAAAAGATTATTATGAACATAGCCTATTGCATTATTATACTACTTTGCATAACCTTCACTTGGACATGGTTAATTTACTGCAAAAATGATTGTATTTCAAAACTAAAAATGAATTGCTTTAAGTTTACTTAGCTGTTTTGAACTATGCAGTTTAGTCACTATGATCAAGAATTGACTGGAGTAGTTCTATGTAACTATTCTATGTGGAGACAGCTGTATTTGAGAAGTAATAATTACCAGTTCTTGAGCAACTCTGTGTCCGTGTAGCCAGCTGTGCAATATTACTTTACAATATTTACAGTTTCACAAGTATGCTAATTTATACACAGTTGTCACTAATTTCTTTTTTTTAAGATTTTATTTATTGATTTTGACAGAGAGTTGTCACTAATTTCTTAAATAACCCTGCCAGTTAGGTACATTATCGGCATTTGCAGATGAGAAGGAAATAGGCTTGGGGAGTTGAAGTAATCTGCCCAGTTATCTCATGAGGGATAGAGTTAAGATTTAAACCAAAGTTTGTCGTAATTTTTTTCGTTAATTCTCTAGTTTTAATCTGATTGTTAAAATGTATTAATCTTCAGAAATGAATCCTAATGAATTCTAAGAGCTTTTTTTCCTCTAAACCTCTTCTTGACATAAGTAAATAATATTTATGTGGTATTTTTTTGTATTGTTTATGGTCATTGTTTTTTTTTATTGTTTACAAACCAGAGATTTATCAGATAAAGTATTTTAGCTGAGTACTGATTAAATGGCTTTATAGTTATAAAATTCAGGAACAGATATACCATCCTGTTTTGGTCACATTTGGTTTACTTACTGCATAGCATCACTAAAGATGTCAAGTCTAGTCTGAATTTGAATTTCTGAAAGACTGTTTCCAAGCTCTGCCTATCACTTTGAGCTCTAATTTGGCCATAATGAGATAGTCTTGCCAAGAAACAATGGGAAATATGCAGAGACAGTTCTTCTTTATGCAGTCTTTCTCCTTTCCCTGCCAGGCTCCAGTGCTTTGGCTGACATCATCTGTTGATGTCAAACGATGTTGTGCTGTTTGTGAATGGAACTTTACAGAATGTAATGGAAGAATGTTTTCCTAAACTATATATGGAAGACTGCTTTCTACAGTTTGTTAAGGAATGGAATGTCCCAAGAAAATCTGACCCCATTAGGGCTCAAGTTGAATTATTCCAAAAGTAATGCCTACTTTGTTCTTAGCTTGCTACCCATTTTTGTCATTAGAATGTGTGATCATAGGTGTATGTACACAAATATGTGTAATCAGTTACAAAGAGGGAAAGAGATGCAAATAAGAACCAGTAGATTGTGGGGAGCACCTGAATGCTTTTCCTCCCATAAAGTGCTATTTTGACTCACTAATATTATTCCATTTTACAGGTGAGAAAACTGAAATTTGCAGAAATTAAATACCTTGTCCTGACTCAAACAGCTAGTTCTAATAAGGAAGAGATGGAGCTGGGAACTTGAATCCAGGTCTTTCTGATACTAGTCCTGTTCTCTTAACCATAGCACTCCTCTGCCTCACAGAGTAATTGTCTAATCAAGAGATTTGAGGGGCACCTGGGTGGCTCAGTTAAGTGCCTTCGGCTCAAGTCATGATCTCAGGGTCCAGGATCGAGCCCCACATCAAGCTCCCTGCTCAGTGGGGAGTCTGCTTCTCCCTCTCCCTCTGCCCACCCCCACTTGTGCACCCAGACACGCTCCCTTCTCCCCCTCTCTCTCAAGTAAATAAATAAAATCTTTTAAAAATTAATTAATTAATAGATTTGAATAGTGAGGTAGGTCAATGTGAGTAGGACTGGAAGGAAGGTAGGGGATGGAGGAGAGGAACTTAGGTGGTAGGATTTTGTCTAGTAGGTAACCTATTATGAGGGTGTAGGGTTAGGGAAAAGGTATGGTCCAGAAGAATAGATTTGGGAGTTGTCGGTGTTTAGGTAATCATTGATGTTTTCTTTTATGGATGAGTTTATGCAAGGAGTACACGTGTAGAGGCTCTTTGGAGAAGAGTGTGAAGGTTAGAGCC
The DNA here is from genome assembly GCF_037043125.1 of Eumetopias jubatus. Taxonomy (NCBI): domain Eukaryota; kingdom Metazoa; phylum Chordata; class Mammalia; order Carnivora; family Otariidae; genus Eumetopias; species Eumetopias jubatus. The sequence continues at coordinate 118,703,553 of NW_028274809.1, read as the reverse complement.
CTGGGAATACTTAGAAAGGGGCAAGCAGAGGAAGAGGAGTCAGAGAAAGAGTACTAGGGATATAATGGGAAGAGGTGAATCACAAGAAGGGAAGTCTTCCCTATTCTAATTTCCTTCTTTGCTCCCTCTTCCTCTGCTCTTTCCTTTTCTTGGGGCCTGGTACTGTTCTATGTACTGGAGAAATGGTGGTTCCCAGACAAAAGTCCCTGCCATTCCAAAACTTACTTTCTAGTTGGGGGAGACACAACAGTAAACAAAGTTAATAAGCCAAATAATAATATAGTAGATGGTAGTAAATGCTATGGAGAGTGCCAGGGTGAGATTGGGGGAGGACGGTTGTAAATAGGGTAGTTAGGGAAGTTCTTACAGAGATAGTGACAATTGAGTACAGACTGAAAGTGGTGAGGGAGCAAGCCATCTTCACAGGGGCAGGGGTTGGGGAGGAGTGGCTGGAAGAGTCCCAGCAGAGGGAACGGCAAGGGCAAAAGCCCTATGTTGGCCATGCCTGGTTTGTAGAAATCAGCAAGAGGACCAGTGTGGCTAGATCAGAGTGAGTGAAGGAGAGAGTGCAGTAGGAAATTAAAAGTTGCAGACAGCAGCAAGGCTTGAAGGCTAATGTGAATCTTTGGTTTTACTGAGTGAGACAGGAAGCCATTCATAGAAAGTCACCTGAATTCAGTGCTGCAGAAAAACAAAGTAAGATAGGACTGAAAAGTGTCCTTGGATTTATGATCTATTTTGTTTGGTGATTTATGCAGCCAGACGCTGTTGTAGGAACTTGGCATACACGAACAAAGAAAGATGAAAACCTCTGTCCTTTTGAGGGTTACTTTCCACTTCCCAAAGGCAACCTGATGCTCTTTTTTTTTTTTTTTTTTAAGATGTCAGTGCTGTAGAGTGTGGAATAATGATACTAAGAGTCGCGAATGAGTGCCTGGCTATAGGGGCAGCTCACAGCAAGTCAGAAAAGCCATGACAGTGTGTTTTCTACTTCAGTAGCCCTGTCATGTAGTTGTAAAGTACAACTGTTGGCTACAGAACATTGATTAAGATGGCCATTGGTCCTTTCTTGTCCCAGAGACCACTTGGTGTCCGAATTTTCTGGATGTAATACTGAATATTTGTGATATCCTCTGTTTTTTCATTTCCATTTGTAATCATTTCCTTTGTAATCAGCTGAAATTTGAACTTCCTGTTTAGAGTACCTTTTAGTGCAGGCCCAAAGTTGGCAACAACTCAACTAAATGGCCCTCAAAGTAATGTGTTGGCATTTCCCATCCTTACCATAATGACTACACCCTCCAATTCTCTTCTCCCTACTCTGTTTCTTCTTTGTTCTTTCTCTTCCCAAAACTTTGTCCTTCTTCCCCATTCTCTTTTTGCCTGTGATAATACCTATAATTAAAGGGTCCTGACACTATTTCCGTAGTGTCTCAGTGCTAGTGACCTGAAAGAGTCGTGATTGCTTCCTAAATACTTGACTTAAAACATTTCCAGGAAAGCACTGGGAAAAATATGTAGCAATATCTGTAAAGTATTTTCAGTTCCCTGGTGAAAAGGGGAAATATGAGGCAGTAGTTGGTGCTTGGAAATTGGCTAAGTCTCTGGTTTGAAATTTGTATGCTGATAATTTTAGCAAAGAAAAAGCTCTGCTTTCTTTTGTTTTTTACATTTATCTTAGGATTTGCAGCTAAGAACAGAATAATCAGTATACTCAGAACCTAAAGTTTTTCCAGAACCTAAAGTACTAAATGAATGTTTTGGAATAATTTTCAGATTAATTTTATTATCGGTCATATCCATATAGCGATTGCCATATTGAAGCAGTCATGTAATGATTTTTCTATTATATTTTCTTGATTTGAATATAATTTTCCATTTACTAAAGTAATAATCCTCAGTTTATTAAAGTCCTATATAGTCTCTTTTCTCTCAGATTTACATTTCTTTTTGTACCTTATCTTAGTGAATGGCAACCAGTCTGACAAGCTTAACATCTTCAAGAAGCCTCTATTTCTCCTTCCTTCTCACATCCATTTTGTCATCTCTAGATGGGCATCTGCTTTATCCTGTCTATTGCAACTTAATCTGGGCCTTTATCGTATCTCTCCAGGCACTCTTAGATTACTTTGTTAGCCTTTTACCTGGTTACCCACCTCCTGTCTCTACTCAACATTTTCTCCACATTGCCATTGGAAAGATCTTCTTAAAAACCATATCTAGTCATGGCTACTGTGCTTAAAATCTGCTGTATCCTTTTATCTGCAACACAGATACTCTACCTTAACAGGTGTTTCTTTTTCATCAAATATTATTGTCGCTCCCCTTTTGTGTTCTCTCTCTTCTGAGAATTCTGTATTTTCTGTGTTATAGTTAAGAAAATTTTGTTCAGCTTTGCTTTCAATATTATATTAGGAAAACAGTTTTTTCCAGCTGTAGGACACATTAGAATATTGAATTTGCTTTTAAAGTCCATGTGCCTCCTCCTTCCTTTCTCCATTTGAATTTGAACATTAGTTTAAGACAGAGGACTGTCAGGGCTCAACTTACCTCATCAGCTTACTGACTTACTAACAGTACTCATTTTTGCAAACATCTGAGCACTTTATTGCTTACTGTTTGTCAAGCAACCTTGGCGTCAAGTACCTACATTTATTATCCAGCCTTACTACAGCCCTCGAAGAAGAGACTGTTGTCCTTATTTTATAGATAAAGAAATGAGACCCAGACAATTTGGCCTTTAGTTGATAGCCAGTCAATTTCTGTGGAGTGAATCAGTAAACTGTCTTTCTTGAAAATGTCTATTTATGTGGATCTTTTCAAAAATGTGTGTGTGTGGGGGGGGGTGGGGTTTGCATACACCCATAATGCAGTTGTATATTTTAAAGGACCATAGTTGTAAGAAGCTCTTTTAAAAAGTGGGAGGACTGGGGCGCCTGGGCGGCTCAGTCAGTTAAGCGGCTGCCTTCGGCTCGGGTTGTGATCCCAGGGTCCTGGGATCGAGCCCCTCATCGGACTCCCTGCTCAGCAGGAAGCCTGCTTCTCCCTTTGCCTGCCATTTCCCCTGCTTGTGCTCTCTCTCTCTCTGTCAAATAAATAAATAAAATCTTAAAAAAAAAATACTACATTTCTCTCCAAATCTTAAAAAAAAAAAAGTGGGAGGACTACACAAACTGGAGCCTTAAACATTGGAGAAGAGCATAAAGATAGAGAAGGAACCTAGCCTAATGTGAGTTAAGAGCAAGAGGGATTAATTTGGAGTTGCATAAAAATGACCTGGTGAGCTTCTTAAAATACAGATCTTTGGGGGCGCCTACGTAGCTCAGTCAGTTAAGCGTCTGATCCCAGGGTCCTGCTCAGTGAGGAGTCTGCTTCTGCCTCTGCCCCTACCCCTGTGCACGTGCTCTCTCCCTCTCTCTAATAAATAAAAAACCTTTAAGAAAAATACAGATTTTTGGTCTCCATCTCCTGAGATGGCCGAGTGAAGTTGAGTGGGGCTTAGGATTTGTATTTATGCAGAGTTTTGGAGATGATTCAGATGAACAGCTAGGCTTTGGGACTTGAATGTAGGTAATCAGAATTAAAGATCTAATAAATGGGATTTCAGATAATTTTGGATTTAGAGATGGGGGAATCAAGAAATAGGCTTGGAGTGTTAGGATGAGTATTTTTAACTTGAATTTCCAATCTTGATAGACAACAAGCTCGAAAGAACTATGTAGTGTTATGCAGCTCTAGAGGAAGAGTGACTTTGTCTTAATTGGGTGATAGGGTGGGAATAGCAGACTGAGAGTTCACACGTGTATTTAAAAACAAGAAAAGCCAAACTATAACTGTACATTCTTAGTAATTTTTCTGCTTATTTTAAGTTTGTTCATTTATTTGTAAATTACTATTTACTGTTCACCTTCTATGTAGGGAGAAGGTGGCAGAGAGAAATGAGGGACAGTATAATGTTATAAAGAAGAACTTTATATAATAAATCTCTTGGATGATTTCAGCAAGAGACCACTGGTAAACTGTGGGCACCTTCTGTTTTCCCCTGTGGGAAGTGTTTCTATGGCCTTTCCCCCTAGTCCAACAAATATTTATTGTGTCAGATGCTATATTAGTCATTAGGTAGTCAAACATAAATAAGAGAGAGTTCTTGCCCTGGGGTATGTTGTAGCTTTAGTGGGAGAGATGGACACATGAACTTTATATGATGCTTTATAATGTAGAAACTACTCTAACAGTAGTGGAAGGTGCAGATTTTAAAAGTATTTAGGCTATAAAATTGATAGGAGTTAGTGATTAGTTGAATATTGGCGGTCAAGAGGAAGTCATAGGATGATTCCCAGATTTCTAATGTGGGTGATTGGATGAAGATGGAGTCATATTAATTCAAATCAGAAATATAGGATTAGGAACCTACTTGTGAGGGGTGAGGGAAAATCAGTTTCATTTTCTGTATGCTTAACATGAGTCTTAAGACATCCAAATAGAGCAGTATGCATGGTGGGAAGGTGTTCTACCTCAGGAATCAGACCTATGACATAGGGTTATTACTGTGCTGTTCCGCTTACTAGCTGTTACTAGCTGTGTGATGTTGGGACATTTAACATTTAACTTCTCTAAGTCTCAGTTTCCATACGAAATTAATAGTACTTACTACATAGGAATTGTTAAAATTAAAAGAAATAATGTATGTTAAGCACTTATCATAATACTGGGCATATAATAAGACCTCAATACTATGTCAGAAATTATTATTGTTATTATGTGTATAGCAGGCAGTGTGAACTCAGGAGAGCTCAGAGTTGGGCATTTAGTTTGGAGAGTCACTAAGGACAGTGGATAAGATGCCTATAGAGAATGGAGCCCCTGAATAAGAATAGTAATGAATAGGGGATGGACAGAGGGTTAAAATTCAAATGAAAGTAGTGTGATTGTTTTGCATGTAGATATTTGTGTGTAGAGTATTTGTGCCTTGTCAAAAAATTATTTATGGCTTGTGATTGAAGCATAACAAGAAATATTTATGACCTTTTGATTAAAAGACTTAATCAAACTGGGTGTTGTGTGTAAGTGATGAATCACTGAATTCTACTCCAGAAACCAATATTGCACTGTATGTTAACTAAATAATATTTAAATTAAAAAATATGTGGACTCTTGAATATGAAAACTGTTTATACCATGTGCCTCCTTCCTGTTCCCCTTAATATTTGTGTTATTTTTTTACAGAGTACCTTTATTGGTTGTATTTCTAACTCTAAACAGTACCTGTGTAACTTGTGGTTTACATATTCCCCAAGATGTGTGAAATTTAATGTTCAACATTAAATAAACTCATGTTTTTGAATAGAAAGAAGAGCTTTGAAAATGGTACATTTAAATCCTAGGATAACAAAGAATTTGTGTTACTTTTGAAATGAGAAATAACTTCTTTTTCTTTTTTTAGGTTGAGCAAGTGAAATTACTTGACCGATTCAGTACCAGCAACAAGTCACTAACAGGAACGCTCTATCTTACGGCCACACATCTATTATTTATAGACTCTCATCAGAAAGAAACCTGGGTAAGAAGGGCATCTTCTGTACTGCTTACCATACTTAGAGTAATGGCCTTGGCCTTTTGCTGTATTTCATTTTGATCATGTACAAAAAATTTAATCATTAGTTAACCTGTTTCAACAAAAAGTTTTTCAAAGTCACCTGATCACTTCTACCCTCCCTCCTAATAAAACAAGGATACAATGTAGAATGTGGAACTCTTTTAGAAGATATAGCAAGACTCTTTTTATCTGCATTAATAATTATAGAATACCTACTTGTTCCTTTTAATTTTTAAAAATGTAATATATGTACATGTTTAATATTTAATATTAAGTTCACATGGCATAGTCACAGTGTTTTTTTTTAAGATTTTATTTATTTATTTGAGAGAGAGAATGAGAGGGCACCTCATCCATGGTATTTTTATACAAAATTACAATTACAGTGTTTTTTTAATTGATTGTAGATCAAATAATACAGTAATGGATATTTTGTATATATTACTTCCTGTGTATGTGCCAGAGTTTCTCAGCGGTGTCTGCCTGGGGTAAAATTACTGGATCTTCTAGAGGGGAGGGGGGTAGGGGGAGGGGTTAGCCTGGTGATGGGTATTGAGGAGGGCACGTTCTGCATGGAGCACTGGGTGTTATGAACAAACAATGAATCATGGAACACTGCACCAAAAACTAATGATGTAATATATGGTGATTAACATAACAATAAAAAATTAAAAAAAATAAGTGCATATTTTCCTTCACTAAATATGGCCCCTTTCCAAAATAGTTGTCTCAAAATATTCTCAGTAGAAAGTGATACATTGTCCACCATTGTCGGCAACATTGATATTGTCAGCTTTAAAATTTTTGCCTCTTCGGTGGATGTGCAATTGTGATTTTAATTTGCTGATTACAAGGAAGTTGTCCTTTCAGATATTTTGGCCTTTAGATTTCCTTTTCTTTTTCTCTTGGGCTATTTGTCCTTTTTTTGACTTTATGAGTCTGGTTTTTAATGTTTTGTCAGGTATATGTGTTGTAAATAACTTCTCCCAGTGTGTGGCTTGTCTTGTGTGTATATACATCTTTGAATTAAAGTTTAAAATTTTAGTGTATTAGACTTTTCATTTTTTCTTTTATGGTTTATGCTGTATTCTGACTTAAGGGATTCTTTTTTTTTTTTAAGATTTTATTTTTTTATTTGAGAGAGAATGAGAGATGGAGAACACAAGAGGGAAGAGGGTTAGAGGGAGAAGCAGACTCCCTGCCGAGCAGGGAGCCCGATGTGGGACTCGATCCCAGGACTCCAGGATCATGACCTGAGCCGAAGGCAGTCGCTCAACCAACTGAGCCACCCAGGCGCCCTGACTTAAGGGATTCTTAAAGGCATAAAGATTCTCCTGTATTTTTTTCTAAAAGCTTACATTTTATATTTCAAGTATAAGTTGTTAACACATATGGGAAATATTTTGTTGGATGATATAACTTAGGGATTCACTTTTGTTTTTATTCTTTTCAGATGGATACTGGCGCCATTTATTGACAGTTTCAATGCATTAATGTATAGTATCAACTCTGTCATAAATAAAGTGAGGGTTTGCTTTTGACCTCTCTATTCTGTTCTTTTGATATATTGATTCCACTGTATAATAGCATACTGCTTTATTGACTCTAGCTTTTTAATATAGTCTCTCTTTTATTGTACTCTCTTGATTTCCGCAGGAAGGCCATCCAGTTGATAGGTGATTGCAATAAGTAAGTCAAGATACTTACCTGAGATGTTGATCTCGGGGAGTTGTATTCCTCGAGCACTGGAGCTCTTCCCCATCCAGTGTTGGCCCAGGAACTGTCAAGGGTTTTACCTAGCAGGGCCTTGTTAAATCATTAGTCACGTGATCATCCACTCTGTCTACCCTGCCTTTGTCCGTCTGACTTAATATCTTCTCAGTATGTTTTCCATCTCCTAGAGATAGACAGGGAAGTTTCCCATAGACCTCTTCTTGCATATATTATGAACATAGTTTGGGGAGCAGCAAAAAAAGATCTATGTTATTCTCTCCTATTGTTGTTTTATCAGTGTATTCCCATCTCTCTCTCCTGAATGAAATCTGTTTAGTATACTCGATCCATAGAAATGAACATTTTAGATCTAGAAGGGGACTTACTAACTTTTTTTTCTCATTTTACAGGTAATTCTTTTTTCAAGATCACGTAATTAGTGGCAGAGTCAGGTCTCTTCAACATTTTCTTCTTGCAAATGATTTTGGGTCTTAATTAGAATCATAAAAGTGATACATTATAGTAGCTTATTGTCTCTTATTCTCTATTTAGATGTTACTATTAGATCATTTTGAGTAACTTGGCACAGGCCTGCTAATATAAATGTTACTAGTGCTAAATCTTAGCCATAAGTTGGGCCATGTGTAGTGTATACTAAATATCTATGTTATGTATACTTTTAATGTCTGTAGAACAAGTTCTTATTAATCTTTTTTAAGCTTTTCTTGATGATTTTATGCATTTAATCTTGCATGTGAACTTTAGAAAATACATATAATATGATTAATATCAGCATTTAATATTATAATTACATAGTACATATGTATGATATAAATAATCATCCATCTCTTACCCTGCCACAGAAAAAGACAAAAAGCAGTTTGGAATTTTTTACTGAACTTGTATCAAAGTTTTAGATTAATTTGGGATGAACTGATTTCTTTCCATGATGGAGTTTTTATCATTCAGGAGCCTGCTATGACTCTAAGATCTTTGATTTTCTAGAAAAACTTTCTATAAATATTTTAAATTCATAGGAATGGTATTGAGAAAAAACTTTTTTTTTAGTAGCAAACAGAATATTAGAACTGGTATGAATGATAATCATATATTTAAAATGCCATCAAGTATTGAGTTTATAGTAGGACTTTCTATTCATTCAATAAACATTGTGATGGAGGTATAAGCAATGATACTTGTATTGCTGGTTTGGTCAAGTTTTAAGTTTGGATTTATAAGATACAACATTTGAAACTTTTTTTTTTTTTTTTAATTTGAGCAGGGTCATTATAATGCTCCAGATACTGGAGGTAGAATGGTGCTCGACTGAGCTGTAGTATTGCTCCCTACAAAGTTCCCAGCATCTGGCTGGAGAAATAGACATTCACCATACAAGGAATTACTCATGTTCTAAGTACTGTGAAGGAAAAGTATAGGCATAAGAAAATGGACAGGACCTAACTTACTTGGGAAGGGCCATGGGGGTTGTCAGGCTGTTCTTCTTGGTGATGATGTTTAAACAAAGGCCAGAAATAATACTAGGAGTTCCTAGATGAAGAAGTAGATCTATAATTTCCCAGTTAGTAAGAGCAACTCAGTGTGTGTAGAAGAGGTTGGTGCATTTGAGGAGCCAAAAGAGGACTCTGTCACTCGAACTTGATGTGGGGAGGGACTTGAAGTGAGTCTAGAGCCTAGAGTCTGGGAAATGACATGACATCACTTTTTTAAAAATCGCTTTTTAGTGGTCACTCAGCTGCCTTGTAGAAAATGGACTAGAGGGGGTCAAGAGTAGATATGGAGAGAGCTTTCCTAAAAGGCCACTTACAGTTACCTAGGTGAGAAACAGTGGGAGCATTGCAGCTAGGGGAGTGACAGCAGACATGGAGAGAAGTTGCAGAGATAGGTAGGAGATGCAGTTCTCGGGGTTTGATGATGTATTGAGTATGTGGAGTGATGGAGGAAGTATCAGAGAGCATAGTTCGGCTTAGGCATTCAGTCACACGTTTTGAGTACTTTGTTTGAAGAGGGCATTTCTAACATGTATTCTGGAAGAGAATATGATATTCAGTGCCCTTTGATGATGATGATGATCATGTTTTTTCCATGCTGTAGATATTGCACCACCATATTGCCTTAGTAGAGAAACTAGCTTTGACTACTTCTGGATGCCCACTGGTGATTCAGTGCAAGAACTTCAGGATTGTGCATTTCATTGTTCCCAGAGAAAGAGATTGCCATGATATTTACAATTCTTTGCTACAGCTGTCAAAACAAGGTACTGTTTTTAGAGACCAAAGCTTACTTAGTGTTGAGATGGATTATCTAAGATACTTAATATGCCATTGTTACTTTATACTTGAAGTTACTCTTAAGTTCTTGTGCACTCTATTCCAAAAAGTTTGACTTGGAAATAATTAGATGCTTCTGATCTGAATCGTAAGAATGGTTTCCAAAGAAGGAGTAAGAGTAAGGAAAAAGTTAAACATTTAGAGTACAGAGTTTAAAAACCATAGATTTTTATTAATGTTTTTAAAATTTGTTGGTAGCCAACAGCACAGCTTTTTTTTTTTTTTTAAGTGGGTATCCACAACCAAGGGGAATAACTTGGAAATTGATTGCTGAATGAAAAGTTAAGGAAGGTCAGGCTCCTCTGGTAGCAGTGGGACCAATGAATTTAACTGACCAGAGTGGAGCATAAGGGAGATGACCAGAGGGAAAAGAGAGGGTGAATCCTACTTTACTAGAGGTGGGAGTGAGAGGAGTGTAGGCCAGAAAGAGGAATCCTGTCACTATGCCTTTGGGATCTGGAGGCTTTCTTCCCCCAACTTGATTTGAATTATGTAGATCTCTCCAAGAGACAAAGCACACTGGTTACTGAATGTTACTTTGTTGTTGAACACCTGGACTGCAGTGGTCTAGGAGCAGGTGTACACCCTTCTCTCCTAACACATAAAGCCTAGGCAGTTATCCCCCATTGTCCCAAGTTAAGCCAGATCTTATAGTAAAGATGGTTCTGTCACTTTTGGGGACTTAATATTATTCAGGAGTAAGTGCTCTCTGGAGCTCTCTGCAGCCATTGCCAGTTTTGGTCAACACTGTCCTATAGGATTGTATATGCAATTTCAAGTTCTATATGCCACCTCTAATTTTTTATCACAACATTAATATTTCCATTTTATATCTCATTTGGGAAGTGTGAGTGAGAAGTGTCTGTGTCTGTGTCATTAAAACTTTAGTTTTAAGAAAAGGAGATACTACACTAGAGTATTTAATATCAAAGTATTGTTTATTAGCTTTTACTGATATAAATTGAATCTCAGATTGATATGTATGCCTTTAGATATGATCGTTTGAATTAAAGAACTGAGAACATAAATTGAATTCAAATATATTCAGATAATAGTTACCTCTTTGAAAATTTTAAAGAAAAAATGGAGGGATAAAGCTGAAAAATTACTATTATTTGTAGAGTGTTAAGTCCTAGAAGTTGCATTGTAACATTTATGTATTTTGTATACTATAGCAAAATATGAAGATCTCTATGCATTCTCTTATAATCCCAAACAAAATGATTCGGAACGACTACAGGGTTGGCAGCTCATTGACCTTGCCGAGGAATATAAGAGGATGGGAGTACCGAATTCAAACTGGCAGCTGTCTGATGCCAACCGAGAATACAAGGTAACTTTTTATTTACATTCCAGTTAGTTAACATAACATACATAACCTGTTAATTTCAGGTGTACAATATAGTGATTCAGCACTTCCATACAGCACCCGGTGCTCATCACAACAAGTGCGCTCTTTAATCCCCATCACCTGTTTCCCCCATCCCCACACCCACCTCCCTTCTGGTAACCATCAGTTTGTTATTTACGGTTAAGAGTCTGTTGGTTTGCCACCCTCTTTTTTTTTTACCCCCCTTTGCTCATTTGTTTTGTTTCTTAAATTCCACATATGAGTGAAATCACATGGTATTTGCCTTTCTCTGACTGACTTATTTCGACTTGGCAATTCTTTGGAGAAATTCAGAATTCATAGTAGCAAGTTGTCTACATATTGCTATGTACTCTTCTTGCATTTAATAAGTTTTAAAGTTTTTTAAAGGTGATTTTTAACCTCATAGTTTTTGAAATGTGAGTAGAATGGTTATGTTTTATTTGATTTTTACAGATTTGTGAAACTTATCCCAGAGAACTTTATGTTCCCCGAATAGCAAGCAAACCAATAATTGTTGGTAGTTCCAAGTTCCGGAGCAAGGGAAGATTCCCAGTTCTTTCCTATTATCATCAAAATAAAGAGGTAACAAGAGAAGATTTTCTTTTTTTATTTTACAAATGTGGTATAACACCTTTTCAGGTTTAAGTATCCAAATGAACACTCATTTATACGTAGGGAGGTCATTATAATGTTGCTGATAGAGAAGTGTTGGCTTTTCTCTTGATTACGTTTTTGAAATTTTAAAATTACCCTGACATATAGAAACTTTCATACTTGTCATCTTTCTTTCCTCCCACATCCTCCTTCAGTCTTTCTTTTCTTCTGGTAGGGACTTAAAAATAATGAGATTAGTGAACAAATAGGTTCTTCTTTCCTGTGGTTCTCTTTTGATACTGCTTATATTTAGGAAAACCAGATAGTTTTGACAAACCAACTATTGAGAAAAAGAAGAGAACCAAGGGTATTTCAGGCTCTCAATTTTTATAGAAAGCTCTTCCAATCAGAAGGATTTTGCAATACGAAGAGGTGGAGGAGACATCTTTATACTGAGATGCTGTAATAGGGATTACTCATTACAGCAAAATTTTCCTTTTGTAGCTTGTAACAGACCACAAGATCCTATGTGTTAGATGCTTTATATGCATGAAATCCCATGATAATTTTATAAGGTAGGCTCTGCTAATTTCTTGTAACTTTCAACCTGTAAAGAGAGGGTAAATCACCTTTCCTATATCTAACAGCTAGCAAGTTGTGGAGTTCCGTGCCAGTTCTGACTCCCACTGCTTTGTGACCTGATTTTTTCTCCTCAGGAAGCTTTTAGAATCTTTTCTCCCCAGTGTCCTGAAATTTCACAGTGAAGTGCCATGGCGTGTTTTTTTAAATCTATCTGGGAACTCACTTTTGGGAAATTACTTCTCTATTTCTGTGGTAACTTCTTCTCTTACTTTCCTTTGTACGTGTGTGTGTGTGTAGGTTGGCAAGTGGGCCTCTCTAAACCTCCGTTTTTCTTAATTTTCTCTCCTATTTTCCATCTCTTTCTAGTTTTTTAGAAGATTTCCTCAACTTTGTTTCCAGTCCACCTCTTTATTTTTGCTATACCGTTTTTAAAATCTAAGAACTCTTTCCTATTTTCTGAACTTTTTAGACACTTTTCTATTCTTGGCTATGATGACTGGGTTCTCTGAAGACATTAAGGATTTTTTTTAAAGAATTCTTTTGCTCCCCACATTAGTTGTCTGTTGCTCAGAGTTCCTTTTTTCTGTTTATTTTGTTTGTTTCTCATGTCTTTCAAATATCTGATTCTTGGCTGGCCTCTCATACTTAAAGAGTGAGGTACCACAAGCTTGTTTAGAAGTTTGTGTGCATGAGCTATCTCTATCTTTGGATTATTTCTGTTGTTAATTTTCATCCCAATATGTGTGTTAGTTCTGTCCAGGATTCAAGTGTGCGAAGGCGGATGGGAGGATCTCATATTTTGTTTTGTAGGCTTTACTTCATCCTCTTGTTGTGGGGGGTACAGGGCTTCGCTCCCACCCACATCTGTGCATATTGTCCAGAGTCTTCAGGTTAATCCTTTTCATAGAATAAACTTTGCCTTCAGGGCGAGGGAAGATCTGGGAGCCTTAATTAGCCCCTATATGGATATTCAACCAATTCTGTTTTCAGTTATACTCCAGCTCAGGCTTTCAAAGGTACCAAATCTTGAGCCTTTCTGGGATTTTGCTGCTCAAAATGCTTGCTTCTTGTTAACTCATAACAATTTGGCAACTTTCTTTGTTCTGGTAAATTGGTCATTACTAGCTTGTACAATCTGCTTTCATTTCCTGACATTAACATCTCTACTCTATTTTTCTCTCCTTTTCCATTCTCTTTGATCTTTTGATTTTATGCATTTCAGATATCTTTATTAGGACTTTAGTTGGGTTTTAGAAAGGAGCCAGAGGTAAAAAGTAAAACTTTAAACAAATTCCTAATCATAGTTAGGAATAACAAAATCATAGGGAGTTATGACTGGTTATGGCCTCTGTTTGACACACCCATGTTTGTATACATTGTTTATTGGAAAGCTGAACTCAAAATAGATATTCAGTGCCTAACTTAAATCAGAAAGTACGTCTGAAAAGAATTTTACAAAGCAATCCTCATTTTCTTCTATTTTATTAAATTCACATGGTTTTATTTTGTCTGTGAATTTAAAATGTGAATTTATGTATACTTTTTTTTCCTTAATGATACTATGGTTGGAATGATTGGGTAGAGTTAAGTTGGAGTTGGTATGGATGAGATTGGAGATAAAATATATGGGTCTAAATCTTCTAATCTTTTTTTAAGACTTGGAACAAAAGTAAATATCTAATCCACCATTCACTATTTCTTACAGATATTTTTACCCTCTTAGATTTATGTTTTAACTCAAATTTGAATTGAAGTTCATTTTTCCCATTTTGTGTCTCATTTTATATTGCTGATTTCTAGAGATCTGAAAGCTTTTGGAATATAAGAGCTCAGATGTTGCTATTTTTAAAAATCCTGTTCTATCTTTATTGATTAATCCCTTACTTGAACTTGAATTGAAAGTATCTTGTAATCTAGAGCATAGCATGCAAGTATCTTAGTAGGTTACATGGTAGAGAATTGACCAAGTGTTGCTTCTTAGGACTTAAGATTTTTGCATCAAACTATGTAAGGAGGCATTTCACTTTTTCAGAAGAGAATATTAGGAAAACTTATGTAACATCAAGATGTTCACATAGTGTTTAATTCAAATAGGATTTCAAGGTTAATGTCTTCTAATTATCCTGCCAACTTTTAAACAGATTACATGTTTGATTTTAACTTTTGTTTTTCTTTTAAGCATTTTTTTTTTAAGAAATGTTTTAGACATCTTTGGATAATCTGTTGTTTTCTGTCCTTTTAAAATTAGGCTGCCATTTGTCGATGTAGTCAACCACTATCAGGATTCAGTGCCAGGTGCCTGGAGGATGAACATTTGCTTCAAGCCATTAGTAAAGCTAATCCAGTCAATCGCTATATGTATGTCATGGATACCAGGCCCAAAGTATGTGTCTTGAATCTAGTACAGTCTGTTAGTTTAATTATCTTTGTTACTTTAATTAATGAGAGTTAATCAATTTGCCCATATTTAACCTATCTGAATCCTGGTTTTAAATTGACTGAGGCTAATGATAATGAGGAAAGCAATCTTTTAAAGGATACCAACTTAAGAGACCTGTTTCCCAGATGGTGATTTCTTATGTCTTCTGATTTATATATAAATTTAGAAAAACAGATTTTTATATTGGGAACTCTTGATGGTGTGGAAGACTTACATTATTGTGAAGAAATGTTAAATAGTGTGTGTGTTTGAAAAATTATGAAAATCTTACTAATTTTTTTGGTAGACTTTTTAATGGTCAAAACACTGTGTGTTTGTTAAAATAATGGGCCTTAATTTGAAATATACAAGAAAATAAGGAAAATAGTAAGTTAGGAAACATTGAACTAGAGAATTATAAATAGTGAACTGGTACATATATACGATGGAATATAACTCAGCCATCAGAAAGAATGAATACCCACCATTTGCATCGACATGGATGGAACTGGAGAGGATTATGCTAAGTGAAGTAAGTCAAGCAGAGAAAAAACAATTATCATGATTTCACTCATACATGGAACATAAACAATAATGCGGAGGACCATAGGGGAAGGAAGGAAAATCTGAAGGGGGAGAAATCAGAGAGGGAGATGAACCATGAGAGACTATGGACTACGGGAAACAAACTGAGAGTTTCAGAGGGGAGGAGGGTGGGAGGAGGTGTAATAGGTTGATGGGCATTTAGAAGGGCAAGTGTTACGATGAACACTGGGTGTTATATGGAACTAATGAATTATTGAACACTACATCAGAAACTAATGATGTACTTATAGTGGCTAACTGAACATAATAAAAAAAATCATTCTGTAAATACTAGTTGGAGTAGAGAAAATATATCATTTTATCCTCACTACATATTTGTTATACAATAAAAAGAGATCATTTTCACCAATTCAAAACAAAAAACAAAACCACACTGGATTTTGAAGACACAGTGCAAAAAACACTAAAATATTCTATAATATTTTAATATTGATTACATGCTGAAATGGTAATATTTTTTCTATTTGGAGTTAAATAAAATATATTACTAAAATTAAAAAAAAATAAATAGTGAAGAGGACATAGTTCTGTTAGGCATCTGTAATGTTAGGTTCAGTTTTTATCATTGAGACAAATGTCAGAATCCCTTTTTTTTTCTATAAACACAGTTAAGCAACTAATTCATATAGGATCCTGAAACTAAAGTAATTAAAATCCTCAAAGGTAATAGCTAACATTACTTTTAATTTTTATTATAGCATCGAATGCAGAGCTGGTGGGCTACCCAAAAGGACATTGGCAGAATTATAGTGAGGATTTCTTCAAAAATCTGGAATGATGAGAAAATAAGAGAAAGCGATGAGAAAAAGCGAGTGAGCGATATAGAGCACAATTTTAGGCAGCTTTGTTGAAAGGAATGGTAGCTGTTTAGAAGTTATTCTCATCATTATGCATTCTCACAAAAGATAATGGAGGAAACAGAAGATGGGATTAATATGAGTAAATTAAGTATTAAAAACTAGAAATTGATAATTTGATAATTTTTTATCTTGTTAACAAGAAAAGACTTTCTTAGAAGTCAAGAATGTTGGTGATATCTCTTGTAAGACAAATTTTATTTTTCTTCCTTGTTTAATCTGGGTGGATTCATTGGTCAGAATTACTTCTAGGTAATACTAGGTATAAAAGATGGTTCAAGAGTTTCTGAATATGAGGCCTGAGGGTGATCTGTTTCCCAGGACCTAGTACCTCTATTTGTATAATTGACTTCTACACAGAAAATAGGCCTTTCTTTGATTGTTTTGTTTGTACTATTTAAACTTCAACTTAACTAGTAGTAATGAAGCATTTTAATATCTAACTCTCACCTAAGTCATCATAGGTGCTGAATAACCAGTGAGTCAGTAGGTAGAATTGAACTGTTCTTTTTACCAACCTGGGCCCCTATCTACTGAATGAAAAGCTACTTTTTCTTCCAATTTAGGTTTTGTTTCATCCAAATTCATAAGAATATTTTGTAAACTGTAATAATGTGCAATATGAAATCCTAGTCTCAAAGAATTAAACATACCAAATCTGAAATGAACCTCTTGATAGCATTGGGCGTGGGCCTGCTGGCGGTCTGTCTTCCCCTTAGAGACCAATTTTGGCCCAATTCTTGGAGATATATCAAGCTAGTGGGTTATATGCCATATATACTGTGTGGGCCTCCAGTAATCTCCAATATGGAGGACCTCAAATAATCTGACGTGTATTTCAGATCTGATTTTTCAGGGTCCCTGTGGCTCTCTGAATGATCATGTGTTCCACAGGCTTGCTCTGAAGTGAATCTAACAGGTTCATTCTATAACCGGAAACTTCCCAGCTTGGCTCATCTCTGAATCATTTAGGATTCAGATAAGAGATACTTCTTTCTTTTTTACATTTTGAAATATTATACACATATGGAAAACTGACTAAAAACATAAGTGAATTAGTTTCATAAATTATTTGTGGTGGAACTTCTTGTCTGACCTTTCCATTATATAGCAGTCATGTTGTTACTTTATATAAAGTATTCTTCTTTACTCTTAATAACATATGTGACACTTTTACTTATTAAAAACGGTAGCATATTCAGTTTGGAAGAGTTCTTTAAACTCTGCTAAAATGTGGTTTATTTAGTATTTTCATGATGTTTTGGTAAACTAAGTTAAGAGATAAAACCAGTTTGTCTCTAAATTTCTAAAACTTTAAATTTTAGCTGAATGCAATGGCCAACAGAGCAGCTGGAAAAGGTTATGAAAATGAAGACAACTATTCTAACATTAGATTTCAGTTTGTTGGAATTGAAAATATTCATGTCATGCGGTCCAGCCTTCAGAAATTATTGGAAGGTATGGTTATATTTTGCCTTTGAGGCAACTTTGTCTAATAGAAATATAATGTCAGCACATTATAAAATTAAGGATTATGTAATTTAAAATTTTCCTATATCCACATTCAAAAAAGTAAAATAAAGTTGAAATTAATATATTTTGCATAATGTATTAAAAACATGTTAACATGTAATCAATATAAAAAATTAGTAATGACACATTTTAGGTTTTTTCCCTTAACTCTTAAAAATTGACTAGTTTGTATTTTACACTGTTACACCACATCTCAGTTTGGATTACCCACGTGTCAGTTTGGGTAGTGGCTACTGTATTGGACAGTACAGTTCTAATGGTTTTGCAAAAAAAAAATTCTTGCTTAGTCTGTACAGTGAAGATTAATTGATAATAATGCTCCATTTAAGTATTAAGGTATCTTTCCAGTTGTATGGAATTTTAAAAATTAAAATATCAAACTTTTAGCACTTCATAAAAAAAAAAAAATTAAGCACTTCATACACCAAATTTTTTTTTCTTAAAAGAGATTGGAGCTTTTTTTAAGCACAAGGAATGACAGTAAATTGTACCCAAAAAATCCAATATTGAGGTTCTGATAGCATCTTTTCATTTATAGAGTCTCGTTTTTTATTTTGTCCTCATCCTCCCAATTCACTCACTCAGAGCTTGAGTAGGAGAAGTGGAGACTCTAGCTGCATTCTAATGAAATGTTTTTTTCCCCTTTTTAGTCAATGGTACCAAAGGGCTTTCTGTCAGTGATTTCTACTCTGGTTTGGAGAGCTCAGGATGGCTTCGCCATATCAAAGCTGTTATGGACGCTGCAATCTTCTTAGCCAAGGTAACTCTTCTTCGTTCATATTTTGTTTGAGGATTTATAATGGTTGGGAAGGAATGCATTTATCCTGTTGGGTGCTGCTACCCTTTCCAGTCAGATAACTTTTATGTTTTACCTCTTTAATGAGGCTTCCTTTAATTTGAGCATTAAAAGATCATGTAGTACTTCGTGTAGGGATTTAAAAAGAAACCCCCAGACACTTTGGAAACAGCAATTTTGGTTTTGTTTTTTGTTTGCTTTGTGTTTTGTCTTGTTTTTTTGGAAATTATGCTGTGACAGCGTTATCATTACAGTCCTTGCTCTTCCTTGTAATGCAATACTTGCTAGTATAGTTTGAGTAAGTAGACCTTAATTGATGTACCTAAATTCTGCTATAATCTAAGTATGTGATCTTTCTTTTCAGGCAATAATGGTTGAAAATGCAAGTGTGTTGGTACATTGTTCTGATGGTTGGGATAGGACTTCCCAGGTTTGTTCCCTTGGCTCTCTTTTATTGGATTCCTACTACAGGACAATCAAAGGATTCATGGTAAGGAGTGATTTGGCTAGACCAGTGATTCTCAAATAGGAATGATTTTGTCCTCCCAGGAGACATTTGGCAATGTTAGGAGAGTTTTGGTTGTTACAAAGAAAAGGGTACAACTAGCACTTAGCTGGTAGAGGCCCAGGATACTGCTAATATTCTGTACCACAGAGGATAGCCCCTGCAATAAAGACCTAACTGGCCCAAACTGTATTTATTGCTGAGGTTGAAAAACCTTGAGTTAGACTGATTTCCATTTGTGCCATCTCTTTGACAACAAGTTTTGAATATAGAAGTTTTTTTTCTAAAATGTTATAGTAGAAATATTCAGTATTTTCCTCTCCATTTTTATACGACAAATGTGAATGATGTAAAACAAGGCAGAAATAGGAGTACTTAAAAATTACGTTCTAGAGGAAACTTTCTATTTAAAATTTCTAATTGAATGGATTTTTCTGCTTTGTGAAGCTAAAGCCCTGGCTCCTGTTTTTTGTTTGTCTTTTAACACAAGATCAGATTAACTTATGTTTTCAAAATTTACATCTTAATTCATGGCAAGTAAAGTAAGCGAAGAGACGGTAGAAAGTTTTCATTAGTTTAGAATAATTAAGTGCAGTGCCATCCTAAAGCAGGGGAAGGTTTAATATCACCAGATCCCTTTCAGCACCATTATTTGTTGGCACTAACATATTGAGTCTTGGACAGGCTGAATGGAAGTACTGCTGATAAAATTATGTGCAGCTTACCTTAAGGGTGTAAGATGAGGAATACTTTCTCTGCCATGTTTGGCTTTAATTGTTTGCTAGACATTCAAATGAAATCATGTAATAAATGCCCAGGGACAGTGTGAGAGCTTCCCAGGCAAAAGGAACAATGAAAACCAAAGCATAGCTCTGTTGGCTGAATGCAAGTGATGTGTGATGGCGGAGTTCAGGGTGTTAGCACGGGGAGCTTGGGTGCAGAAGGATATAGTGGGATGAAGGCCTCAGGAAGAGAAGACTGGAATTTGGCCTTTACCCTCTTGGGTAGTGAGAGCCATTGAAGAGCTTTAAGTAGAGGAAACAGTAACTTGCTTGGATCTGCTTTGTAAAAAGATGGCTTGGTGTCTTCCAGGTGGAGGGTAGTGGAAATGGAGGCTGGGAGACCAGTATGGAAACTGGAAAGATAACTCCGGAGAGAAAAGAGGGCTAGGAGTAAGGCAGTACCACACGAATGCAGAGGAGGTCATAGGTTCAACCTCCAAGGATGCTGAGAAGGTAGAATCAGTAGGAATTGTTCCTGGATTGGATGTGAGGAGAGGAGGCCTCTTCCAGGATGATTTCCTGTCTCTGGACTTAGTTGCTAGGATGGATGGTGCTGTTCTCTTGTTCTCTACTGAGAAAAGCAGAAGTCTAAGTTTAGTGAGAAAGACACTGAGTTAAGTTTTAGTTGTGGATGTGTAGAGGACCGGCAGAGGGCCTGCAGTAAAGTCTGGGGCTGCAGCCTGAAGACCACTTGCCTGAGGTCACGCAGGTGTGGAAGTGGCAAAGCTAGGATTTGGGCCCATGCAATATGGCTCCAGAAACTGTATCTTTCCCCGTCACATTATATGGCCTTCTGGAAAGATTTATAACAAAGAGAAGCTAAAGGTGGCTGTTTTTTTAAATCCCTGGCATTGAGTACTACCTCCCTCTCCCTCCCTCCCTTCTTTCTTTTGGCGTGTGTTTCTCCATCTCGTCATTTTGTACAGTAGGAATTTGACCTCCCTGTTCCAGAGTGTGCTCAGCTGAAAGTAAGGAACATGTTGCCTCTCGGTGCTTCTTCAGTGGGGCTTCTTCTTTCCCCTTAGTTGTGGAGTTTGTTCTGTCAGTCTTCAGGCCGATTTCTGGGGTATTCAGCATGATTTGATAATTATCTGTTTGTGTTTAACTGACAAGACCAGCCTGGGATCCTCCTACTCTGCCGCCATCTTAGCTTCCCCCACCAAAGGTGGCAGTTTTGACTGAAAAGAATGTACTTGGTGATTATATAATGAAATTATGAGATATATTAAATACTAAGAAGATAGGTTGTATAAATTAGACTGAAAAAATTAGAAGCCTATTACTTCAGTAGAGTTGTGACAGAGAAAACAGATAAAGACAGTCCATTCAAGAGGTTAGATATCACCATATGAATTTGAATATACACTTTTTATTGGTGTCTTTATCATTCTTTTTCTGTTAAGTACCGTATAAGTAATGTACTAGTAAGCCAGAAGGTTTAAAGCATACACCCCAGTCTACCACCTACAGTTCACACTGTTAACATTTTGATTTCCATTTTTATAGCCTTTTTTCTATGCAGATATCATCATTAGACATACAGAAATGTAAATGTGCTAGCGCTCTATAACATGTAGTTTTTACTTAAAATGTAATAAATACAACCTAAATGATTTAAGTCACAGGACTACCGTATTTCTTTTATGTGTCATTTTTACTCTTTGTTAAACCAGCCTCTAATCCAGGTTCTTGCTGTCTTTTGTCTATAATTAAACAAAAGTTTGTTTTGTTTTCAACCATAAGTTAAAAGGGTAAATGCTGTTAAGATAATAGGATTTAATCCATTTTAAACAAAAGAAATTGAAAATAGTTGTAAAATGGGTTTCACTTTTTCTCATTAAGGTTTTAATAGAAAAGGATTGGATCTCTTTTGGACATAAGTTTTCAGAGAGGTGAGTCATAGTTGTACATTTATATATTTTGTAAAATTAGTAAAACCATTTTAGAGTACCAGAATATTTCTGTTCTTCATGAATTCGCATATCCAGTGGTAGGTGAGAGTGCTGTCAGGTTTTTTGTATGAAAACTGATTTAATTTTTTTCTGTCATTTCTTTTAATTCTCATACCTTAGTTAAATTTTCATGGCAGTTTATTGCCTTCCTTTTTGTCTGGATTGTGGTACTTAGAAGGCAATAGATCCTTTAAAGTTGTGGTTGAAAAACATAGATTTAAATTGTTTTTAATAAAAACATTATGCCTTTTTTATGACAATAGAATAGTGTTTCAGGTTCATGTGTGTATGTTTAAATTTGATAATATGTGAATAATTGACTTCTTTCAGAGGCATTTTTAAAAGCTTGTACTTTCTCGGGGGTAGGTGTGGCCATTTGGATGGTGACCCAAAGGAAGTCTCACCGGTGTTTACTCAGTTCTTGGAGTGTGTGTGGCATTTGACTGAACAGTTCCCACAAGACTTTGAATTCAATGAAGCATTTCTTCTTCAGATCCATGAACATATTCACTCATGCCAATTTGGAAACTTCCTTGGAAATTGTCAGAAGGAAAGAGAAGAGCTCAAGTAAGACAGTTTGCATAAAATGGGCTCTTTTTTTCCTACTTGGTTGAGGTCTAACATAAATCATAGTGGAACATAATAAAATATCTTGACAGTATGTAATAGAATTGAATTTTGTTGTAAAGATTTTTTTGTCTATTTCTGAAGCTAAGTGCCCTCTCTCCCTCACATCCTCAGGTTAACAGTAAAAACACATTTTAAAGAATTTGTTTTGAAATGTAGCATACATATAGAAAAGTGCATATGGCATAAGTGCGAAGCTCAGTGAATCTGAAACTCATCCATCTGTGTAACCAGCACCCAGAACAAGAAACCTTACCAATACCCTGGAAACCGCCGTTCTACTCCTTTCTAATCTGAATATATATTTAGAGCAGAAAACTATTAACTTATTTCATTTCTTAGAAAGTATTGGTCACTAAGCTTTAAAGTTTGGTTAAAGATTTTTAAAAACTTTTGGTTTTAAGGTAAGATGAAGCCTTACAGTTTTCCTCCCATTTCTAAACAGATATTCTCTGGGGAAAATAGATCTGTGTTAGCTGTAGTGTGTCTGTCCCTGAGTTGGGTCTCGTACCTCTTCTTTCCTAACCAATCTTTGGGAGTAGGGGTTTCTGGCTAAATTTTGATGCAAAGAAAATGTGGGGTGAGGCTGTGAGAAGTGCTTAAATAAAAATTTTTTTTAGGTTGGGTTTCTGAGTTTAGAGTTCTTACAAGTCAATAAAGAGCAGTTATAGATTCTTGAATGTCCAAGTGACATATTAGAGAAGCTAAATCTGGTAGTAGTTTGAAGACAGCCACATACTCTCACTCTCAACAGAATTAAAGGCAGAACTGAGAGCACTTGGAAGATTCTAAAGACGTGTAAAGGGAATTACAAGTGAAATCAGAGTATGACAGAGGTGAACAAATCAAAGAGCATTCAGACTTTAGCTCTGTGCCATAGTAATTCACAGTAGTGTGTCATAATTTGGAGCAGGTGACTCTTAGAGTACAGAGCTCTTTTAGGAAAAACTGTTCTTCCCAGTTAGTGCCAAACATCCTCTTACAAAGGAAGATGGTAATAAAAGCACTTATTTCCTAGTAGTCTTTCTCTAAGAACTTACTTACTGGTCATCTTAGGGGTCATAGAAAAATGAGCAGACTCTCCATTTTTCCCCTGTATGTTTATTTGGTAAATATACTATCTAAACCATTCTACCCTTTATCCACTTATTTCACCTAACTTACTCTTAGAGTTGCAATATGATTGGCATCTTTTTACTGTTGAATAATGTCCTGATTTTTCCTAATTCCCTTTTTTTTTGCTACTCACATTTAAATTTGTCCCTGCTCTATAAGACATGTTATTACAGCCCAGATATAGGGCTAAGAGAATGAGGCCAAAGAGTGATACAAGTGTCTTTACTCTGTATACATGTGTATGGTGATGTGAAATAGGTATAACAGAGGCCATGTTTATGAAATTGTGTGAGTTGAAAGGAATCTCTTAACGTGTATGGTTGTGAGAGAAAATGGTAGACCTGTGTTGTGTTCAGAGAAACATGGTTTTATTTATTTCATGATTATAAGTGAAAGAAAAGGGAGAATACAGAATTCAGAGACAAGGTGAGGTTAGGTTGCGAAGAGAAGGAAAAATTAAAACTTAAATCTACTTGGGAAACAATTACCTGGTTTGTAAAAATGAGTATTAGCATCTGTGGGAAAGATCTTTGTTTTTCTCATTACATTAAGGTTAAAGGAAAAGACTTACTCCCTGTGGCCATTTCTCCTGGATGACCAAAAGAAGTACTTAAATCCTCTCTACAGTTCCAAATCTCCGAAATTTGCAGTTTTGGAGCCAAATACAGTATCTTTCAATTTTAAGTAAGTTGGCATCATTGAGGTACTTATACTTGATTTTTCTCAAACACAATTTATTGAGTTGTTGTTTTTTGTTTTTGTCATAAAGGTTTTGGAGAAACATGTACCACCAATTTGATCGAACATTGCATCCTAGACAGTCCGTGTTTAATATAATTATGAATATGAATGAGCAAAATAAGCAGTTAGAGAAAGATATTAAAGACTTAGAATCTGTAAGTATTCTGAAGTGTCTAATGTGATATATTTGAAATATTAAATTAGTGTATTTCCTTACTTATGTTCTCAGTGTAAATTAGTATATATAGAAACCTCATAAGTACACGACTGCTTCCAAATCAGATCTCCTCTACTTTCAGTATGTTAATTTGAATTGCTTTCCCTGAATTTTAACATTGAAGTATTTGAAGTACAGTTGACCTTTGAACAACATCGGTTTGAGTTGCACAGGTCCACTTACAAGTGGATTTTTTTTTTGATAAAAAAAAGTACAGTACTGTAAATGTATTTTCTCTTGTGATTTTCTTAGTAACACTTTTTTTCTCTAGCTTACTTTATTGTGAGAATATAGTATTAATACATACAACTTACAAAATATGTGTCAATTGAGTCTTTATGCTATTGGTAAGGTTTCCAGTCACGAGTAGACTATTAGTAATTACCTTTTGGGGGGAGTCAGAAGTTATATATGGATTTTTGATTGCATGGGGGTTTGGTTCCCCCAACCCCTGTGTTGTTCAGGGGTTAACTGTATATAGAAAGGTAGAGTTATGAACATAATAAATATCAGGGAATCCACCACCTAGCTTTGTGAGATTTTAACATTTATCATATTCGCTTCAGATCTTTCATGTTTTTGTTTTAAGAAATGAAACGTGATAGGTATATTTGAAGAAATATACTCCTCCTTAGCCCTCCCCACCTGCTTTGGGCTGAATTTGGGGTTAGTTGTTCCTGTGCATATTTTTGTACTTCTATATATGTTTTTATCCCCTATTTATAATATTGTTTTGTGTGATTTGAAATATTTTTATTTTATATTGAAGAAGTACAAAAGAATATATTTTTATAAGGCATAAAAGAGCAACAGAAACATCAAGGCACATGTACCCTTCACCGAGCTTAAGGAACTGCATGTTTTAAAGGTTGTTACACTGTCATGCTTCATTTTACTCAACATTGTTTTGAAATTTATCCATGTTGATACATGTAGCTTTAATTCTTGTGTTTTATTAATAACTACTGTATAACATTCTCTTATATGCATATATCACAGTCTATCCATTCAGCTACCGCAGAACATTTAACTTGTTCTCAGTTTTGGATTTCCATGATAACAAAGGAAGTTGAATGAGTTTGCATATATTTGCTGGCCATTTTGTTTTTCCTGTTCTCTGAATGGCCTATTCAAACCTCCACTTATTTTTCTGTTGGTATATTTGCCTTTTCCTTATTGATCTGTAAGATTCTTTATACACCAGACATTAGTTCTTTGTTAGATATCTGTCTGTCTATCTATCTATCTATCTATCTATCACAAGTGGCTTTGTTTAGTCTGTGTTCTCGTCTTTTTCATTTTATTTATGGTATGTTTTGTATAGATGTTTTGAATTTTAATGCAGTCAATTGCACTCTTTATGTTTTATGCCTTCTTTTGTATCTTGTTTAAGAAGTCTCTCTCGACCATAAGACTTTTTTGTAATCTTTTCTCTGTCATCACATATAAGCAAAAAGGATCGGTGAGTCCATACTTCAAAAATCCTAGACAGTTGGTATAACTCAGACTGTCGTGTCTGCCTCTCAAGCAGGACTGTTCCTTAGTCATCTCTCAGATACGGAGGTAACGATAGGAGGATGTGTAAGGAGAGAGGCAAATCCAAGACATAGGTAAATATCAGCAGAGTGGCCAGAGATCAGTCCGGGGATTAGAGAGCATGACACTCTGTCACAGAATACTTTTAAAATCTTATGTTCTGTTTGGGAAAAAAATTCTGTTGGAACACCTGGGGGTGGCTCGGTTGAGCGTCCAACTCTTGGTTTCAGTTCAGGTAATGATCTCAGGGTCATGAGATCAAGCAAGCCAAAGCTGGGAGTCTGCTTGAGATTCTCTCTTTCCCTCTTCCTCTGTTCCCTCCCCTGTTCTCCTGCTCTCTCTCTCTCAAAAATATATAAATAAATCTTAAAAAAAATTAAAAATATAAAAAAATTCTGTTGTGTTCTAAAGCTGGTTATGTTCACCTAACAAATCATTGTAGGGAAACCATGTAAGAAAGTTGTTTAGGTAAATAAGTGTGCGTTTGTTATATTATACAATTATGATTCAGGGTGACGTCTCATACACATTTCTTTTATTATAAAATGTTTACCTTTTATACTTCCCAAGTAATCTATGCCCTTTCAAATATGAAGGCTTGATCTTTTACAGTCAAGCATAATAACCATTTTCCACTGTAAAAGTTTTAAACAATTAGGATTCTCAACCATGTCTTACTCTTCTGCACTAGATTTTATTAATTTTTTTTTTAAAGATTTTATTTATTTGACAGAGAGAGACACAGCGAGAGCAGGAACACAAGCAGGGGGAGTGGGAGAGGGAGAAGCAGGTCTCCTGCTGAGCAGGGAGCCTGATGTGGGACTCGATCCCAGGACCCTGGGATCATGACCTGAGCCGAAGGCAGACGCTTAACGACTGAGCCGCCCAGGCGCCCGATTTTATTAATTTTTTGAGATCTTTGTATATTCATAAAGAGGACATTTACAAAAGGATGGTTTTTTCTTTCTTTTTTTTTTTAAAGATTTTATTTATTTATTTGAGAGAGAGAGAATGAGAGAGAGCACGAGAGGGAAAAGGGTCAGAGGGAGAAGCAGACTCCCCGCTGAGCAGGGAGCCCGATGCAGGACTCGATCCCGGGAATCCAGGATCATGACCTGAGCTGAAGGCAGTCGCTTAACCAACTGAGCCACCCAGGCACCCTGGTTTTTTCTTTCATCTAACCTGTATTGAACATGTAGTGTGTGTAATTAGTAATTTTTTTCAAATTTGGATTTGTTCTAGAAAATTAAGCAACGTAAAAATAGGCAAACAGATGGAATTCTCACCAAGGAATTGTTACATTCAGTTCATCCTGAATCACCTACCCTCAAAACTTCCTTGTGTTTTAAGGAGCAAACTCTGTTGCCTGTGAATCATGCTCTTCGAACTATAGAGGGCAGCAACCCAGCAGATAATCGTTACAGTGAATACGCTGAAGAATTCTCCAAGTCGGAACCTGGTGTGGTCAGCTTAGAGTATGGTGTGGCCAGAATGACCTGTTAGATCCGTAGAGTATTTTCTGGACTGACTAGTGCAAGAATTGGATTCTTGTGAGAATGATGTGCGCATGACCAAAAGGAATTTGTCAAATAATGATCTTAGAGTTTAATAGTTGAAGAAAGGATAATAACTGCTCTTGTGAGAGAAGTAAGTCCGTTTAATTGCATTTCCAGCAGGGAATGACTTTAAGTTCTTTAAGAAACGAGTGGTGTTGGCAGATTTATTCAAAACACAGTTTGTACTGTATACTAGTGAATTGACATTTCTGTATGATTTATATGTTAATTACAGCCAAACAATTCTGAATAACCTTCCTTAACTATAACTTAATTGCCAGGAAACAAAACTCGACAAAGTTCTCCCTTAATAATTGACATGGCATGTACTTTTGATTATATAACTCTGTAACTATGGATATTTACATATTTTGCCTATTAGTGATGTTTAATGTTGAAGTGCCATGAAAAATATTTTAAGAAAGCCTTAAAATTGCAACTTATTCTTAAGTTTCATAGCCAGGAGCAGGTTTTTGGGTTTTTTGGTTTTTTTTCTTTGGGTCAGCCTTGTTTTTATTTGTAAAGAATTGCACCATCATCACTGCAGGGCCTGCATGCTACAACAGTCCTGTATAAACAGATGTGCACGTACAGTGTTAAGTTCATGGTCAGCTGCTCCCACATCCATATTCAAAATTAATGAAACTGAAGGTTTTATCCTGATTACAGTTTGTACAGTGCTACATTTGATGACATTATTTACAACTTAGATTATTGACTTCTTGAATATGTGTAAACTTATTTGACTGTCTTTTATGTATGGATTACTGCATTCTTTTGATTCTTACTTTGTGGTTGGCTTTATTCCTTGGATAACTGTGTAACTTTAAAAAGCTAAGGCTCTAAAACTGTTCTTAGAAACAACGAAGAATGTGTATGTGTACACACACACACACATACTGTTTTCTCTCTCAATGAGTTGCTCTTCCTAGAACAGGCTTTCAGTTTCCCCCAAATTTTGGGGTTAAAAAAAAGGAAGTACAGATAGTTTAGATTTTGCTTGGTTGCATGAATTTTAAAGCAGCCATTTCTATGTGGAACATTTTTTCTTCTCCATTAACATAGGAATAAAAAAGGAAAATTAAGGATAGCCTAGTACAAAGTTAATGTTTAGCAGGAACAACTTAAATGCTAGGAAAAGTTTCATTTTGCCATGTTATATTAACTGTTCTGTGTGCTACTAACATATCTTTACATGACAAAAACAAAACAAAACAATTCACATGCAATTGATGGTATTACCCAGCTGGCTTTAAAATTGAAGGTTTAAGTAACATGACTGACAAGAGGTATGATTCAGGGGTAATAGGAAACCTGGATAGGATCCCTAATGCTTCTCTTTACTGTACTTATATCTATTATATTAGTTTTGAGCATAAATATCTTTTTCAAATGGAAAAAAAGCTTTATTGTATGAGAACTTATCTAATCCTGTTTATTTTTCCAATGCTTTTGTGTAATGCATTATGTAATAAGAAAAATACTGCTTTTTAAACAGTAACAGAAATGTACTATTAAATATAGTTTGTGATTTAGCCAAGCCTATTTCCATACTTAAGCGCTGGGACAGAAAACTTAATCTTTGTGACCACAAAGGGAAACTTTTGTGCCTTGTTCCTTGGTTCCAGTTACCGATTATGGTTTTGGAATCTTCCATGGCAGACTTCTTATATTCAAATGTTTTTTTGGTTTATTATTATCTTCAACTTCAGGCATATATATGTGTGTTTATGTGCTCACACATGGACTGAGAAATCAGTTAACATCTTAAGTGACCTACAGGGTATATGTTGGCAAAAAGCAGATTGTGTATATGTCTTACAAAATTTCAGTGTGTTTGGGAATGTATAGCATGTAAATTATTACATATTATTTAAAGGAAATTAAATGTTCATATTTTACTTTGGATGTTTTTCTTTTGGAAAAAAACAAATGGGATCAAGTTGTGATTGATTTTTTCTTTCCTCACTTAGGCAAATGGACCTGCACATTATACTGATGATAACACTATAAGGTTTGAGCAAGTCATTTTCCAAAAGGTTGATGATAAATTATAACTTACATATAAAAATAATTTCCAAAATATTTAAAATAGGCATAGTGGGCTAAAAGTTTCAGCAAATATAGTTGATAATGTCACTAATTTTGGTGGAAGGCAGTGTCCAGTGAATGTCTGCGGTGTGAAATGTCTCACCAAAGGCAGACCTAGGGATAAAGAGGACGATGAAAATGACTTGCGGGAGAGAGTTTGTATGGGCGTGTTCTGAGGGATTAGCCGGGACAGAAGTAGCTCAGGGAATCCTGACTGAATCAAGATGGAGGGAAGTCCTTTTTTTTTTTTTTAAGTTCTCTTTATTTGGTAGAGTAGCAGGGCAGGGGGGTCGTATCAGGAGCCGCCCCCCCCTTTTTTAAGATTCTTTTTTTAAGAGAAGTTTTAGGTTCACAGCAAAATTGAAAGAAAGGTCCAGAAATTTCTTATATACTCCACCAGAGTAGTACATTTGTTACAATTGATAAACCTGCACTGACACATCATAATCACCCCAAGTCCATAGTTTGCCTTAGGGTTCATTCTTGGTGGTGTATATTCTGTGGGTTTTGGACAAATGTATAATGACCATATAGGGTATTTTTCATGGTGCAAACAATCCACTATGCTCTGCCTATCAATCCCTCCCTATCCCCCCAACCCCTGGCAACCACTGATCTTTCTGTTGTCTCCATAGTTTTACCATTTCTAGAGTGTCACATAGTAGGGATCATACAGTGTGTGGCCTTTCAGATTGACGTCTTTAACTTAAGTGCATTTCAGGGTCTTCTATGTGTTTTCATGTCTTGATGGCTCATTTCTTTTTTAACACTGAATAATATTCCATTGTCTGGATGTACCAAGTTTATTCATTCACCTATTGAAGACACCTGGCTTGCTTCCAAGTCACAGCAATTGTGAATAAAGTTGGCTTTAAACATCCGTGTACAGGTTTTTGTGTGGACAGAAGTTTTCAGCTCCTTTGAGAATATACCAAGGAGTGTAATTACTGGGTTGTATATAGTAAGAGCATGTTTAATTTCATAAGAAATTGCCAAACTGTCTTCCAAAGTAGCTGCACCATTTCCCACCAGCAGTGAATGAGAGTGCCTGTTGCTCCACATCCTCACCAGCGTTCAGTATTGCCAGTGTTCTGCATTTTGGCCATTTGAATAGCCTTTTCTGACCTCTTTTTTTTTTTTTCTTCAGGTCAGCTTGAGAGTACTGAAAAATTTTCAGTTGGCATTCTAAGGTGTATGAAATTCTGTTCATTTATAAAACTATTGAGAGCAGTTGCAGACTTTTGTCAGTGATATCGATCCATTTTCTTTGGCCACGTTTTAGCTATTTTGTTGGCTTTTCCATGCAGTAATCCAAACGGCATTAACATGTTTTGGTTAAGTTAAAATGTAGAACCTATTTTTAAAAATACATATCTGTAAGCTTTAGAAATCTGTCTCTAGAAAAAGACCAACTGTAATCTAAAATCATTGAACGTCTGAAGAACAGGATATATACTATGGTACTTCTCAGAAAATAAAACACTGATTTCTGCCATTTTTATGAACACTATTGTTGCTTTAGTTATTTCTAAGCAAGGAAAATATCCTTTTGCACAGCAACTTTTGTAAAGTAGTGGAATGTGTAACTGAAAGCAAATTTCAGAAGTGTGCATTTAACAATATTTTGGAGCTTCTGTTGCAGAATGATAGGAGTATCACACTCTAAACCACCTACCCCAATCAGTAAGCATCTCTCTTGTTCTGAAAGGAAATGCACAATTACTCTGCTACACAACAGGGCGGGGAGAAACCTTTGTTTTAGGCCACTGAGAGTTTAGGTTGTTTGTTACTGTAGCATAACCTAGTTCATCCTGAACGATGAAACCATTAGCACATCCAAGAAGCTAATATCCTCTGATTTCGTCTAAATTCAGTCTTTCATTGACTCCACATGGGCTTTTCCTTATTTTTGCACTCCTACCCAGTTAAGGTTCATGCATGGCATTTGCTTTTAGCTCTTTAGTCTCCTTTTGAACAGTCCCCTCACCTTCCTTTGCACTGATGTCTTGAACCAGACCAGATATAGAGTATCTTACCACTTCCTGCATTTGCCCAGTTGTTTCCTCATGGTGTAGTTTAACTTGTTCCTCTATCTGCTGTACCTCCTATAAAGTAGGCATTAAATGAGATTCAGATCAAGCATTTTAGGAAAGATGCTTTGCACTTCATATTGAATTACTCAGGAGGGTATAATATCAGGCTGTTCCAACTTATTTTGATAAGTTTGATCACTTGGTTGATCTCTCCTTATAAAGGAGAGGTCTCCTTTCAGTTGGTTTCTCTCCTTTGCACTTAGCAAATGCTCAGCCAGGTGTTATTTTGACATCAAAATGAATATCCCATTCCCTAACAACCTGCGCATTGATGATAATTGCCTGAATCACTTATTTCATTCGGTGTTCCAAAATGGCAATTTTCCAATTTGCCTTTAGATTTACATTTATTTGGTGGTATTCTTTAAAGAAGTGCTTTCAGGGGCACCTGGGTGGCTCAGTCGTTAAGCAGCTGCCTTCAGCTCAGGTCATGATCCTGGGGTCTTGGGATCGAGCCCCACTCCGGCTTCCTGCTCAGCGGAGAGCCTGTTTCTCCCTCTCCATCTGCCTGCCCCTCTGCCTACTTGTGCTCTCTCTCTCTGTCAATTAAATAAAATCTTTAAAAAAAAAAATCTCAAGTGATTTCGCTCATCAAATCGGGAAATTCCTCTAAAAAAAGGCATGATAAAAGTTTAAATCTTCCCCTTTAATCACTAGTTTTCAGAATAAGGAGTTGTAATGGTCACCTCCAAACACTAGTTTTCTCTCTGTAGGGACGTGTATTTTTATAATCAATTACAGTAAATGCTCTTTTTGCTCAAACTGTTCTTAGTCTGTCCAGAAGAGCTCCAAGGTCCTTTCATATCCTTTTCGTGTACCAGTTAGTTTTGAGCACATTTTCGGTTTCTAACATGAGCAGATGTCCCAGGCTCATCTTGTGCTTTCTTTACTCCAGTTTTGGAATCAGCCATTTCTTGTTCCTGTTAGTGGGGAATGATATTTAAAACCAAACTCTGGACATAAGATGTGCTCATTGCTACTGGACCATTATTGCTTCCAGGTCCTTTCAATGGACAGAACTAGAAAATGTATTTTTAAAAATAATGAGTTTAAACAATATTAACCAAGTTATTATTACCACAGTGTTTTCTTCTTTGATGTGTATCTCTATTTCCCTTATACTAAAAATTTTGGTTTCTTGCAGTGCCTGCGTGGCTCAGGCGGTTAAGTGTCCCAACTCTTCATTTCAGCTCAGGTCATGATCACAGGGTTGTGAGATTGAGCCCCATGTTGGACTCTGCTGGGCATGGAGTCTGCTTAAGATTCTCTTTCCCTCTCCCTCTGCCCCTCCTCCCCCTCTAAAAAATACATAAAAAATAAAAATCTTAGTTTCTAATGGCATGTGCAAATTGACATTTTTTGCTTTATACTACAATATTCAAAATATAGTTTCAAAATTATAATTAGTACTACTACTAATAGGAATACTGAGTAAAATATAAGATTTCTTTGCATCCTACCAAGGATGTACAAAATACTATATTCAGGAGTCACTTGAAATAATTTCTCTGTATGCATTATAGGCATACCTCAGAGATACTGGGGTTTGATCCCGGACCGCTGCAATGGAGTGAATATCTCAATAAAGTCAGTCAAATGAATTTTCTGGTTTCCAGTGCTTATAAAAGTTATTTTTACACTATATTATAGTATATTAAGTGTGCAATAGAATTATGCCAAAAAAACAATGTACATACCTTAATAATACTTTTTTGCTAAAAAATGCTCACCATCATCTGAGCTTTCAGTGAGTCATAATCACTGATCACAGCTCACCATAACAAATATAATAATGAAAAAGTTTGAAACATTGCAAGAATTACCAAAATGCAACACAGAGATATGAAGTGAACAAATGCTGTTGGATAAATGGTGCCAGTAGACTTACTCGGTGTAGGGTTGCCACAAACCTTCAATTTGTAAAAAAATTAATAAAAAGTATCTATGAAGTGCAATAAAACAAGGTATGTCTGTACTAATTTGAAATACAACAGATATTTTGTTTTCAAATTTAGGATTTGCTAATTTTCTTTTTGATTTAGTGGATTTTTAAATAGGCAAAACATAGTTCAAAATTCAAATTTATATTAAAAGGTATATGCAGAAGTCTTGCTTTCATTACCTTCCCTTCCACCTTGTTTTTTTTCCACGACTCTTCCATCCTCCCCACCATAGGTAGCCGCTTTTACTGGTTTCTCTTACCCTTCCAATGTTTCTCTTTGTAAATATATATGCATACTTATACTATGTATATACGTATATATATTTATTCCCTTTTTTCTTGAACAAAGAATACATACTGCATATACTATTCTATATCTTGCTTTTTTTTTTTACTTAACTGAATCTTGGCGATTACTTCTATCATTACAAATTGAGCTTGCTCATTGCTTGTTTATGGCTGCATCATACTTCATTGTATAGAGTTTATTAAACTAGTTAATTCAAGTCCTTCCTATTTTTTTAACTTTTTATCATGCAAATGCCCAAAAGTTAAAAAATAGGAGTAATATAATGAACCTCCTTGTATCCTCTAGAATCAATTATTAATAACACTTTGCTAATCACATGTGATTGATACTTTACCGTTTTTTGTTGTTGGCATATATGAAAACAGATTTCAGACATGCCATTTTACCCAAATAGTTCAAAGTGTGTGTGTGTGTGTGTGTGTGTGTGTGTGTGTGTGTGTTAGGAAGGTCTGGTAAAGATACTGTAGGTTGATGGATAAAGCATCAATATATTTTTTTCTTTTTCATATATTTAAGACCATTTGCACTTCTCTGTGAATTGTGTGTTCATGTCTTTTGCCCATTTTTTTTTTCTGAACAGGTTCTATTTTGTCTTTACTTAAGAGCTTTTTATATTTTAGGGAGACCAACTCTCTATGATATAATGTGCCAAATATAGTCTCCTTGTTTGTCATTTGCTTCTGGTGCTTTTTGCCATGCAAGAGACTTTTATATTTTGGCGGTGGAATTCTATTAATCTTACATTGCTTCTTGTTTTGAGTTATAGTTAGACTTTCTAATTCTAGGCTATAAAAGAATTCACCCATGTTCTTTTAGTACTTACTTACAGGGTTGTTTTTTTTTGTTTTTTTTTCTTGTCCCATTTGACTCTGATTGATTTGGAGTTTGTTCTGGTATATAAAAACAAATATGGATCCAAATTTATCTTTTCCCAAATGGTTATCTGGTTGTTTCAGTCATTTATTAGTAAATTCATCTTGTCAGTGATTTGAGACATTACGTCTATGTACTTCTAGATTCTCTTCGTTAGCATTCATGTGTCTATTCATGTACCAAAGCCATACAGCTGTATTTATCAAGGCTATATGGTAAAGCTAATCCTGCCTTGTCACTTTTCTTTCTCAGGGTGTTCTTATTATTTTTGTTATTTATTTTGAGACAATCTCAACTATTCAGAAAAGTTGCAAGTACAGAAGGAACTTTTTTCCTGAGCCGCTTTGATAGTAAGATGCTGACATGTTGTCCTATCTCCTTTAGGCACTTAGTGTATTTTCCCTACAAAGACATTTTTATATAACCACAATGCAGCCATCAAAATCAGAAAGTTAACATAACCACTCTATAATCCTCAGACCCCCGTTCAAATTTTCCAGCTGTCCCCTATCTGAAAAGACAATCCAGCTGTTGAATCCACTTGTTGAATTTGGTTCTCCAGTCTCTTTAGCTTCTTCAATCAGGAACAGTTTCTCAGTGTTTCCTTGAATTTCATGATGAGTTATTTTGTACTATCAGGTGAAATCAGTTTATTCTGCCACCGGTGATCTTCATTATGATACCTTGATTAAAGTGGTATGTCCCAGGGCATCTGGGTGGCTCAGTCACTGAGGCTCTGACTCTTGGTTTCGGCTCAGGTCATAATCTCAGGGTTTTGAGATCAAGCCCCACATTAGGCTTCATTCTGGTGTGGAGTCTACTTCAGATTCTCTCTCTCTCCCTCTCCCTTTGCCCTCCCCTGCTTGCTCTCACTCTCTAAATAAATAAATAAATAAATAAATAAATAAATAAATAAATAAATAAAATCTTTAAAAAAATTATCTCCCTCTGCTCCCTTTCTCTCTCTAAAAATAAATAAATAAATAAATAAATAAAAACTTTACAGGTTGTATGTCCCAGGTTTCTTCAGTGTAAAATTACTTTTTCTCTTTAAAACTAATTATATTAGTATTTTGTGGAAAGGTACTTTGAGCCTATGTAAACAATCCTTTTTATCATCATATTTTCAATTCATTTATTTATATTAACATGGACTCATCTTTGGTGTTAGCATTGCCATAATTTATTACTTTGTTGTGTGTGCATTTACTGCAACTTTCTACATTTACTGTATCTTTTTACTATGTAGTCTTTTTAAAAACATTTTTAAACATTTCTTTTAGTAATTACATATTTGGACTTGTATTCAAGTGGTTGCCTTTTTAGTGATACTTTATATGATGCATCTAGTTCATTTTTTACCTTACTTAGGTTTCTGATTTTTGATTGTCCTCTATATTTAATAATCCTTGGCTCTCATCTGTTCCTTACGTGTCAATCAATGAGTTGATTCTACTCTTGCCTTTCTCTCTCACTTCTCCAACCTTGTTCGGCTATGTTTTATTTCCACTTTGTCAGAGCATATAACATTACCAAAATATCCTTCCACTCTTATCCTCAGTTTTGTTGTGCTCTGGAATTTTTCACTAAATATCTTAGATGCTCAACACCAGTCTTTTGCCAAAGTTTCCCCAGTGGAGCTTATCCCCTAGAAGAGTCTTCAAAAGGGCTTGCCAGTACAATCTTTCTGTAGTTCTTGTGTTTCAAATTCTTTAAGGGTAGCATGGCTGGATATAAAATCCTTTGCTCACACTATCCTGGAGTTTCTTGAAAATGTTGCTTACTTTACTTACTGTTGAGAAGTCTGATGTCAGCCAGATTTATTTTCTTTATAAGTGACTTGGTCCTTTCCCTGGAGGTCCAGTGCGTTTATTTTTTTTCTTTTTATTAAAGTCAAGTCATTTTATAAACTTATGTCTTGTAGTTACCTCCTCTAGGTCAGTTTTTCCAGGTACACTAGGGCCCAGCTCAACATAGAGATTCAGGTCTTCTATTTCAGCAAAGTTTTCTTGAATCATCTTTTAAATATTAGTTTTATTGTTTTATTTTACTTCTTCAGTCAAATTTCCTAAGTGTTGGATCTTTTTAGTTTTCTGTATCTATCAGTTTCTCTTTTTACCATTTTTGTTCATTTCTGTTTAATTTTTTGCATTTTTTTATTTCTTTCCTCTATGCTGCTTTTGTGGTTTTAGTTATTCATATTTTCCTTTTGGAAACTTAAAATTTAATCTTTCTTTCTGGAATTGTTTTCTTTTGCTTCAGTTTCTTTTTCAAGTTCGTTAATACTTGTTTCACATCTTTTTGTCCATTTCTATTCTGAGATTTTGAATTTGTGATTAGTAGTTGTTTATCTTATCAGCACTTTTTAAAATTATATTTTAATGCATGTTTTAATGCAGTTTGCCTTTACTTGTAGCCTTTCTCTTTGGGGTTTCATCTACTGAAAAGTTTTAATTCTCATCTTTGTTTTCCTCTTATAATAACTTCACATGGATGCTTGTTTTTTGTTTTCATAAGTATTTGTGTAGAATTTTCTTGGAACAGTTGTAGCAGGTGATCCAATGAAGAAGAATGGAAGAATTAGCATGTCTTACTAGGTTTCTTAGTTCAAGAACTTCCTCTTCTGTTGCTGTAGTGATGTACAGTTTCTTCAGTAAATGTGCCTTTGTTGTCTGTCCTCTGATCTATTTATATTATGTTGTCTCAGTAGAAGGCTTATCTTTAGTTGTCTTCTTCTTTCCCAGTATCTCCACCTTTCAAAATGCTTTCTTTCCCTGAGAGGTAACATCGTCCTAAGATCACCACAACATACGTTCTAAGCCCCTTCTTTTTGACTCTATAGTTTCAGATATGCTGTCAATATTTCTTCACTTAGAGAGGGATTCTCTGTCTATGGAAAAGAACTGTAGTTGGTGTTAACTGTCCCATCACCACCGAAACCTCATTGCACTCTCTCTTGTTCATTTTCCATCTGACTCTCCACTTTTGGTGTGGACTGTGGAAACTGGAACCAACGCTGCTGGTCTCAGATCTTTATTTCCCCAGTCACATTTAAATTGAAATCTATAAAATTCTCTTAGTCATGCCGCAAGTGAGTGCCAAGAGGGACTTAATTAGTCCTCCCTGTTGATCTTTACAGTTACACGGATGAATATGTGGAAGTTCTAATGGAAGTAATTGTATCTAAGGGTGGCAGGGGTCAAGTGGCTGCATTCAACAGCCAAAGGCAAGGTGGATATTGTTACTTGAATGGACAGCAGACTCAAAACAGCAATCAGAATAGTCTGGCTCATAAAGACCTATGGCATTGGCTATTGATAACGGTGTTTCTAGAAGTCAAATAGATAGGAAACCTACTAAATTCTTACTTGATCTGTATAAACAGGAAAGCTGATGCTCACTGGTCTTGTCATGTTCCCTACCATCCTGAAACAGCTGGTTTGACAGAACAAAGGAATGGCCCTTTGAAGATTCAGTTGCAGTGCCAGCCAGGTAGCAATACCTTGCAGGCTGGGACAAGGTTCTCCAGAAGGCTGTATATGCTCTGAATCAGTGTCCAATAGCAGAAATCAAGGGGGTTAGTGCTTTTTCAGTTGTATGCAGGAGAGTTGTATCATGTTAGACATAATTATGATTCAGTTATTTATTTGGAGATTAAGTATGGTTTAAGGAGATTTGTATGGGTGCCAAGTTGACAAGGGGGTGGGCTTGTGGTGGTTAGTTTTATGTGTCAATGTTACTGGGTCATGGATACCCAGATATTTGGCTGAACATTATTCTAGGTGTTCTGTGTTGGCGTTTGTGGATGAGATTAGCATTTGAATTGGTCGACTCAGTAAAGCAGGTTGCCCTCCCCAACATGGGTGGGCATCTTCCCATCCACTGAAGGCCTGAGTAGAATGAAATGTGGAGGAAGAGAGAATTTACCTTCTTCTACTGCCTGAGTGATTTAGCTAGGACACTGGTCTTCTCCAGCCCTAGGACTGGGGTTTATACCATTGGGTCCCCCTGATTCTCAGGCCTTCAGGCTTGGACTAAATTATATCACTGGCTTTCCTTGGGTCTCCAGTTTGCAGATGGTTGATTGTGGGACTTCTCAGCCTCCATAATCATGTGAGCCAATTCCTCATAATAAATCTCTTTCTCTGTGTATATCCTCTTGGTTCTGTTTCTCTGTAGAACCCAACTAATAGAGGTAGCTACAGTTAGCCTGTGGGAACCCAGGAATCCCCCATTTCTTCTTTTTATGTTATTATTGTGATAAAGTATACATAACATTGAATTTACCATTTCGGTTGTTTTTAAATGTACAATTCAGTGGCATTAAGTACATTCACAATGTTGTGAAATTCATCACCCCTGTCCATTTGAAGAACTCTTTAATCATCCCAAACAGAAACTGTACGCATTAATCAATAACTCCCCAGTGCCTCTGGCAGCCATTCTTCTACTTTCTGTCTCTATAAATTTGACTATTCTAGTTACCTCGTGTAAGTATAATCATGCAATTTATGTCCTGTTGTGTCTGGTAGAGTTCATTCAGCATATTTTTTATTTTGATCCATTTTGAGTGAATTTTTGTATATGGTAAGAGAAGAGTTCAACTTCATTATTTTGCATGTGGATACCCAGTTTTCCCAGCATTGTTTGTTGAAAAAAAAAACCTGTCCTTTCCCCATTGAACAGTCTTGGCACTCTTATTGAAAATCTAGTGACCATATATGTGAGGATTTATTTCTTTGTTCCTGGGCTCTATATTTTATCCCAGTAGTCCACATTTTGCCTTTATGCTAGTACAACACTCTTGATTATTGTAGTGTTGGAGTAATTTTTGAAATCAGAGAGTGTGAGTCCTCTAACTTGGTTCTTTTTTCAAGGTTGTTTGGTTATTAGGGTCCTTGAAATTCCATGGGAATTTTTGGATGTGCTTTTCCATTTCTGCAAAAAATGTTGTGGGATTTTTGATAGGCATTTTATTGAACCAATAGATTCCTTTGGCTAGTATTGACATTAGTAGATCTTCTGATCCATGAACATGGGATGTCTTTCCATTTATTTTTTTCTTTAATTTCTTTTTTTTCCAGGTTGAATATGCTTTACTATTATTTTCTTTTTTATTAACATATATTGTATTATTTGTTTCAGGGGTACAGGTCTTACCTGTACCCCTGAAACAAATTTTTATCTTGATGAAGTCCACTTTTTATCTTGATGAAGTCCCAAGACTGTGATTCATCAGTCTTACACAATTCACAGCGCTCACCATTGCACATACCCTCTCCAATGTCCATGACCCAGCCACCCCATCCCTCCCACCCCCCTCCACTCCAGCAACCCTCAGTTTGTTTCCTGAGATTAAAAGTCTCTTATGCTTTGTCTCCCTCTCTGGTTTCCTCTTGTTTCATTTTTCCCTCCCTTCCCCTATGATCCTCTGTCTTGTTTCTCAAAGTCCTCATATCAGTGAATCATATGATACTTGTCTTTCTCTGATTGACTTATTTCGCTTATCATAATACACGCTAGTTCCATCCACGTCATTGCAAATGGCAAGATTTCATTTTGTTGATGGCTGCATAATATTCCATTGTATATATATACCACATCTTCTTTATCCGTTCATCTGTTGATGGACATCTAGGCTCTTTAGACAGTTTAGCTATTGTGGACATTGCTACTATAAACATTGGGGTGCCCGTGCCCCTTTGAATCAAAATGTTTGTATCTTTGCAGTAAATACCCAGTAGTGCAATTGCTGGGTCGTAGGGTAGCTCTATTTTCAACTGTTTGAGGAACTTCCATACTGTTTTCCAGAGTGGCTGCACCAGCTTGCATTCCCACCAACAGTGTAGGAGGGTTCCCCTTTCTCCGCATCCCCGCCAACATCTGTCATTTCCTGACTTGTTAATTTTAGCCATTCTGACTGGTGTGAGGTGGTATCTCATTGAGGTTTTGATTTGTATTTCCCTGATGCCGAGTGATGTTGAGCACTTTTTCATGTGTCTGTTAGTCATTTGGATGTCTTCTTTGCAGAAATGTCTGTTCATGTCTTCTGCCCATTTCTTGATTGGATTATTTGTTCTTTGGGTGTTGAGTTTAATAAATTTTTTATAAATTTTGGATACTAGCCCTTTTTCTGAAATGTCATTTGCAAATATCTTCCCCCATTCTGTTGGTTGTCTTTCGGTTTTGTTGACTGTTTCCTTTGCTGTGCGAAAGCTTTTTATCTTGATGAAATCCCAATAGTTCATTTTTACCCTTGCTTCCCTTGCCTTTGGCAATGTTTCTAGGAAGAAGTTGCTGCAGCTGAGGTCGAAGAGGTTGCTGCTTGTGTTCTTCTCAAGGATTTTGATGGATTCCTGCCTCACACTTAGGTCTTGCATACATTTTGGGTCTGTTTTTGTGTGTGGTGTAAGGAAATGGTCCAGTTTCATTCTTCTGCATGTGGCTGTCCAATTTTCCCAACACCATTTATAGAAGAGACTATCTTTTTTCCACTGGACATTCTTTCTTCCTTTGTCGAAGATTACTTAACCATAGAGTTGAGGGTCCATTTCTGAGCTCTCTATTCTGTTCCACTGATCTATGTGTCTGTTTTTGTGCCAGTACCATCTGTCTTGATGATAACAGCTTTGTAATAGAGCTGGAAGTCTGGAATTGTGATGCTACCAGCTTTGCTTTTCTTTTTCAACATTCCTCTGGCTATTCGGGTCTTTTCTGGTTCCATACAAATTTTAGGGTTATTTGTTCAATTTCTTTGAAAAAAGTTGATGGTATTTTGATAGGGATTGCATTAAATGTGTAGATTGCTCTAGGTAACATAGACATTTTCACAATATTTGTTCTTCCAAGCCATGAGCATGAAATATTTTTCTATTTCTTTGTGTCTTCCTCAATTTCTTTCATGAGTATTCTATAGTTTTCTGAGTACAGATTCTTTGCCTCTTTGGTGAGATTTATTCCTAGGTATTTTATGGTTTTGGGTGCAATTGTAAATGGGATCGACTCCTTAATTTCTCTTTCTTCTGTCTTGTTGGTGTATAGAAATGCAACTGATTTCTGTGCATTTATTTTATATCCTGCCACTTTACTGAATTCCTGTATTAGTTCCAGCAGTTTTGGGGTGGAGACTTCTGGGTTTTCCACATAAAGTATCATATCATCTGCAAAGAGAGTTTTCTTTAATTTCTTTCGGCGACATTTATAGTTTTCAATGTACAAGTCTTTTACCTCCTTGGTTTAAGTTTATTTCTAAGTATTTTGTTCTTTTTGATACTATTTTGAATGGAATTGTTTTCTTTTCTTTTTTTAAAGATTTTATTTATTTATTAACAGGGAGAGAGAGAGAATGAGTGGGGGGAGGGGCAGAGAGAGAAGCAGACTCCCTGCTGAGCAGGGAGCCAGATGTGGGGCTCGATCCCAGAACCCTGGGATCATGACCTGAACTGAAGGCAGACGCTTAACCGACTGAGCCACCCAGGTGCCCCAAATGGAATTGTTTTCTCAATTTCCTTTTTAGACTGTTCATTGCTAGCATATAGAAACCCAACTGATTTTTGTGTTTTTCATCTTGCAACTTTGCTACATTCATTTATTAGCTCTAACAGGTTTTTTTTTTTGTGTGTAGAATCTTTAGGGTTTTATACATATAAGATCATGTCATCTGTGAACAGAGATAATTTTACTTCTTTCTTTCCAATTTGGATACCTTTTGTTTCTTTTTCTTGCCTAATCGCTCTGGCTAGAACTTCCAGTACTATGTTGAATATAAATGGCGAAAACAGGTATCCTTGTATTGTATAGGAGAAAAGCTTTCTGTCTTTCACCATTGAGTATGGTGTTGGCTATGGGTTTTTCATATATGGCCTTCATAATATTGAGGAAATTTCCTTCTATTCCTAGTTTGTTCAGTGTTTTTATCACGAAAGGGCGTTGAAATTTGTCAAGTGAATTTTCTGCATCAATTGAGATGATCATGTGGTTTTCTTCCCTTTTTGTTAATGTGGTGTATTGCATTGATTGATTTTTTTGAACCATCTTTTCATTCCAAGAATAAATCCCACTTGGTCATGGTCTATAATCTTTTTAATGTGCTGTTGAACCAGTTTGCTAGTATTTTGTTGAGGATTTTTGCATTAATGTTCATAAGGCATTTTCCTCTCTAGTTTTCTTTTCTTATGGTGTCTTTGGCTTTGGCCCAGCCATTCTCTGGTGTTGGCTTGGTATAGGTTGAAAAACTAGAGAAAGAGTAGCCCCATGAAAAGCTGACACCTCAGCAAGGAAGAAGAGAGAAAAGCACATTTCTCAGCTGCATTAACTTAAGCCATCATCCTTCAACTCATCTTAAATTTTTGTTTTGATATGGTTATCAAAAATATGAAAATTAAAATAATAAACATGGCTAAAAGGATCATGTAAAATATATGAGAAATTCTAGACTCATAACCATCTGAAAGCAAACACAGAATATTGTAAAGTAACCTGAAGTTGGAGACAAGTTGAATAGCACATGTGAGTGTGAAATTGGGTGAGTGAGAAGCTGCTATTTAAGTTACCAGATCATCCAATGTTATTATTAGAGGGTATTCTTGTGGTAAAGTCATGAATGAGAAACAGTTGTGAGGAAAGTCCAGATTAATTCTCTTCTATAGAAGGGTGCCTGGCTCAGTTTGTTAAGTATCTGACCCTTGATTTTGGTTTAGGTCATGATCTCAGGGTTGGGGGATCAAGCTCCAAGGTGGGCCTTGCATCGAGCCCTGCGTGGAGCCACAGGTCGGGCTCTGCACTCAGTGGAGTCTGCTTGAGATTCTCTTCCTCTCCTTCTTCCTCTGCCCCTCCCCCCTGCTCACACTCTCTCTCTTAAATAAATAAATAAATCTTTAAAAAATTTTAAAAATACTCTTCTATTGAAATATAATGCAAGCCATATATGTAACTTTAAAATATTCTAGGATCCACATTTAAAAAAGTAAAAAGAAACAGATGAAATTAATTTTAATGATATATTTTGTTTAATCCAATACATCTAAAATATTATTTTAACAAGTAATTGATATAAAATTATAAATGTGATATTTAACATATATTTTGTACTAGTCTTCCAAATCTGGTATATACATTTACAGCACATATCAACTTGGACTCACCACATTTTACAAGCTCAGTAGCCACATGTGCCTACCATATTG
Organism: Eumetopias jubatus; assembly: GCF_037043125.1. Classification (NCBI taxonomy): domain Eukaryota; kingdom Metazoa; phylum Chordata; class Mammalia; order Carnivora; family Otariidae; genus Eumetopias; species Eumetopias jubatus. Next base: position 118,659,611 of record NW_028274809.1, on the reverse strand, counting down.
GGCAGTAAAAATCTAAACAGTGGGGTCTCACTTATCCAGATCTGTTCATCAGTTTAATTTTCCAGAGTTTGACAGATGAAAATGTTAGCTTTTCTTCTCTCTGTTCTTAACAGATCCAACTGTATGCTCTTCTACAAGGTGGTTCTGTAGGAAGGTATCAATCCTGAAGTCTTTATCTAATGACGTAATCTTTAGAAAAAGCTGACATTGGACAGATTGTCAAGAAACAAGTCCTTGGCAAGCAATCTTGGCATGTGTGGAGGGGAAAAGGGGTCTGGTGGCTAAGTAGTTGTGGCAGGTGAGGGCCTAGGGAATTTGTTGAGGATTTTAGGCTCACTGGATCCAGCAGGAGGTAGATTTCTTGAGCAGTTGGTAGATAAGGGAACAAGACATCAGGGAGATTGGGAACAAAAATTGAGTGGGCAAAGAAGTTGGCCTTTCTTCCCTCTTTTTGTGCCCATGTGTGAGTATGAGGGAGATGTGTGTACATGAGAGTGCAGTCTGTAGGACCATGGGCGTCTGGATGCCAAGTACATAACAGCAGCAACTCACACAGGTCCCTGTCTTGAGCTGTTTCCCTTTCACCTCACTTATGTTCCACTCCCCAAAACATCCATTCAGAGTGTTTAATGGGTGTCATTCTTGTCCTTAAAATTTGTGTGTGTTTTACATTTATGTAAATGTGTTGAGTGCTTCTTCCTGCCCATTCTTCCTACTTTGTCTCACTTGTGCTGCCTTCTCACTATCCTTTATTTTGATGCTTTTCCCACTTCAGTGCTTTTCCCCATTTCTTTTCTTTCAGGCATTTGGCATTAGCTGAGTGTCTAGTGCATGCCAGGTAGGATGCTGGATACATCGTTTCATTAAAGTCTCTCAGTAACCCTGCAAGGATGGTGATATTTTCCTCATTTTGTGAAGGGACCAGCTTGGAGCAGTTAGGTGACATGCCCACTATCAGACAGCTAGCGATCTGGATTCACACTTCACCTTTCTGATTCCAAAATCAACACTCTTTCTGCTGTTCCAAAACCCTTCTTATTCTTTGGAGAAAAAATGTACACATCCCTCTCTTAAATGAAGGAAAACAATACAATTTGGCTATCTCTTGGGATGTAGGGAAACTAGCTATTTGCAGAGTTGGCGATAAGAGCAGCTAACATTACTCAGTGCTATGGAAGGTGGTATAGAACAGGGATTAAGTGCACAGACTCTGGAGCCTGGCTGATCCCAGCTCTGCCCCCAAGCCCCTAAGTATCTGTAGACTTTGGGCTGATTATCAAGCCCTCCCTGGAGGAAGAAGCCAAATTCTATGTGGTAGAAAGAGTACATAGTAAGAAAATAGATGTTTGCCTGTTTTTCATTTATTCATCCATTTGGCAAACATTTGACAGGTCTACCATGTACTAGAGATTACTCTAGGATTATTCTAGGAGCTGGGGATATAGAAGAGAACAAAGTATAATAAATCCCTGCCCTTGAGAAGTTTACCTTTTAGCAGCAGCAAGCAGGAAGGCTGATACTAAAGGAGGGATGGGGACCTCAGCTGGAGGAGGAAACAGTAATAGGCAGTAACTGCTGTCATGTGCTAGAGCCTGCTTCTGACCAAATTCCATTCCCTAAGGATAAGATTTCATTGTTTACCAGCTTTATTGAGGCATAATTTACATACTCTAAAATTCAACCATCTTAAGTATGCAATGATTTTGAATAAGTTTATAGAGTTGTGCAACCCTCACTTAATCCAGCTTTAGAACATCCTCATCAATCCATAAAGCTCCTTCTTACTAAGAACAAGGTGTTTCTGTTTTCTTGATAAATGAAGGGAGGCAGTCTCGTGTGTGGAAGAAGAACTGACCCAAGAGCCAGGAGAAGCAGGCCCTCATCCTAGCTCTGCCACTGTGCCCCCAGGCAAGACTCTTCCCCACAGAGTCTCACTTTCCTCACTGCATTCTGCAGAATGTAAAGGGCAATGCTTACTAGGTCTTCTTACAGTTCTAAGATCTTACAATTTTATTTAAGAAAGATCTGAATATCTGTGGCAGTTAGAGAAGGGATTAGAGAAGAGATATAAAATATAACAGGAAAGGGAATTTCTGTAATTTATTTCTAATAAATCTCTGATCAACATCAGAAATATATGGTTTACACATCACATGACTTGTTTTTATTGAGATATAATTAACATAGAGTATTATATTTGTTTCAGTTGTACAGCACAATTCACTCCATATCAGAAATATACGGTTTACACATAGTTTTCTGATCAACATCAGAAAATTATTAGAAGGCATTCATGTGGGGGTACAGTGGGGATTAAGTAGCTCAACTTTTCTTTCAGCACTTTGTCCAATGACATTAGAATCAACCAACCAATGTTGTTGTATGCCTTAGTTTTCCAAAAATGTTCTAAAGTATCATCTACAGAGTCGTTTAGTGTCTTACTTCTTATAATTGGTTAATCAGGAGATCTAATGCAGCTATTTTGCATCTTTCTATAGATGGTTCATACCATGGACTATCAGTGCTCTCTTCACTACTGGAAATAGACTCATTAGCATCTTTAAACCTAATCAAACTAGAAAGCCAATTCCCCAAACCCAAGAACCAATTCAGAACACTCATCCCTAAAATTCTGTTCCTCTAGAACCACTTTTGGTACCAAAATCTGTGAGTGTTAGGGTTCTCCAGAGACACAGAACCAACAGGACATACAGGCATACCTCACTTTAGTGCACTTTGCTTTATTGTTTTGCAGATACTGTGTTTTTTTATACTGAAGGTTTGTGGCAACCCGTGTCAAGCAATTCTATTGGCACCAACAGCATTTCCTCACTTTGTGTCTATGGGTCAAGTTTTGGTAATTCTTGCATTGTCTCAAACTTTTTCATTATTATAACTATTACGGTGATCTGTGATCAGTGATTGTTGATGTTACTATTGTAATTTGTAACATGCCCATAGAAGACAGCAACCTTAATCTATAAATGTTAATCTATAAATCTAACTGCTCCACTGGCTGGCCTTTCCTCCATCTCTTTCCCTCTCCTTGGGCCTCCCTGTTACCTGAGACACAACAATATTGAAATCAGGCCAGTTAGTAACCCTACAGTGGCCTCTAAGTGTTCAAGTTAAAGGAAGAGTTGCACACCTCTCACTTTAGATCAAAAGCTAGAAATGATTAAGCTTAGTGAGGAAGGCAAGTTGAAAGCCATGGCAGGCTGAAAATGAGGCCTCTTGTGCCAAACAGTAAGCCAAGTTGTGAATGCCTAGGAAAAGTTCTTGCAGGAAATTAAAAGTGCTGCTCCAGTGAACACATGAGAGATAAGAAAGAGAAACAGCCTTACTGATGAGGTGGAGAAAGTTCAAGTAGTCTGGAGATGAGAGCAAACCAGCCCCAGCATTCCCTTAAGCCAAAGCCTAATCCAGAGCAAGGCCCTAGCTAGCTCTCTGTAATTCTGTGAGGGCTGAGAGAGGTGAGGAGGCTGCAGAAGGAAAGTTTGAAGCCGGCAGAGGTTGGTTCACGAGGTTGAAGGAAAGAAGCCAGCTCCACAACAGAAAGCACAAGGTGAAGCTGTGAGGGCTGGTGGAGAAGCTGCAGCAAGTTCTCCAGAAGGTCCAGCTACAATAGCAATGCAGGTGGCTACACTCCACGACAGGCTTTCAGTGTAGATGGGACAGCCTTCTACTGGAAAAAAATGCCATCGAGGACCCTCATGCCTAGACAGGAGAGGTCAATGCCTGGCTTCAAAGCTTCAAAAGACAGGCTGTCTATCTCATTAGGAGCTAACGCAGCCGGTGACTTTGAGTTGAAGCCAAACTCATCAACCATTCCCCAAACCCTAGGGCCCATAAGAATTATGCTCAATCTATTCTGTCTATGCTCTATAAATGGAATGATGAACCCTGATGACAGCACATCCACTTACAACATGGTTTACTGAATATTTTAAGCCCACTATTGAGATCTATTGCTCAGAAAAAAAAGATTCCTTTCAAAATATTACTGCTCGTTGACAATACACCTCACCCAAGAGCTCTGATGAAGATGTACAGTGAGATGAATGTTGTCTTCATGCCTGCTGACACAATAGCCATCCTGCATTTCATAATAAAATAATAAAAATAATAAAATAAATTTCATAAGGCTATATGGGTGCCATAGAGAGTGATTCCTCTGATGGATGTGAGCAAAGTCAATTGAATCCTTCCTGGAAATGGGATGTCGTTACAAACAATTGGAAGAGGTCAACATCTCCACATTCACAGGAATTTAGGAGAGGTTGGTTCCCACCCTCACAGAGGACTTGGAGGGGTTCAAGACATCAGTGGGGGCAGTCACTGCAGAGGTGGTGGAAACAGCAAGAGAACTGGAATTAGAAGTCGGACCTGAAGATGGGACCACATTGCTGCAATCTCATGATCAAACTTGAATGCGTGAGGAGTTGCTTCTCATGGATGACCAAAGAAAGTGGTTTCTTGAGATGGAATCTGCTCCTGGTGGAGATGCCTATTGAAATGACCACAGAGGATTTAGAATCTTACATCAACTTAGTAGATAAAAGAACAGCAGAGTTTGAGAGGATTGATTCCCATTTTGAAAGAAGTTCTACTATGGGTGAAGTGTTGTCAAATAGCATTGCAAGCTACAGAGAAATCATTCATGATAGGAAGAGCCACTCGATGCAGCAAACTCCATTGTTGTCTTATTTTAAGAGATTGCCACAACCACCCCAGCCTTCAGAATCACCACCCTGATCAGTCATCAGCAGCCATCAACATCAAGGCAAGACTTTCCCCCAGCAAAAAGATTGCAATTCACTGAAAACTCAGATGATGGTTAACATTTTTTAGCAGTATATTTTTTTAAAGATTTTTTATTTATTTATTTGACAGAGAGAGACACAGCGAGAAAGGGAACACAAGCAGGGGGAGTGGGAGAGGGAGAAGCAGGCTTCCCGCGGAGCAGGGAGCCCAATGTGGTGCTCGATCCCAGGACACTGGGATCATGACCTGAGCTGAAGGCAGATGCTTAATGGCTGAGCCACCCAGGCGCTCCTAGCAATATTTTTAAATTAAGGTATGTACATGTTTTTTTAAGATAATGCTATTGTCCACTTAAAAGACTATAGGATAGTGTAAACATAACTTTTATATGCACTGAGAAACCAAAAAATTCATTTGACTTACATTGTGTTATTCACTTTATTACAATGGTCTAGAATTGAACCTGTAATATCTCTGAACTATGCCTGTGTGTGTTTATATATATAGATATAAATTTATATGAATATGGAAATTTATTATGGGAATCAGCTCATGCAGTAGAGGAGGCCAAGAAGCCCCACAGTCTGCTGTCTTCTAGTTGTTTAACCAGGAAAGTTGGTGCTGTAATTCAGATGAGTCCAAAGATGTGAGAAAGTGGGAGAGGGCGGCTGATGGTGTGATCAGTATGAAAGCTCAAGCTGATGGAGAAGACAGATGTCTCAGGTCAAGAAAGGAGAGTAAATTCCCTCTTCTTCTGCCTTTTTGTTCTATTTGGGTCCACAATGGACTGGGCGATGCCCACCCACGTGGGGGAGGAACATCTGCTTTACTCAGTCCACCAACTGAAATGCTAATTTTTTCTGGAAATACCTTCACAGACACACTCAGAAATAATGTTTTACCAGCTATCTGGGCATCTCTTAGCCCAGTCAAGTAGGCACATAAAATTAACCATCACAAGAGGCAGGACTCTTGAAGGCCTTCAAATCCAGGTCAAGGATTTAATTCAGTTGAGTGTCGTGGGGACACCACTGAAACTTTTAGTTATTGCTTTCATATATCAGTGAATGATTGAAAATATGGTATCCTGGAACAAGGCCCAAACTTAAATCCTATCATTTGTAGCTGTGAATTTGATCAAATTAAGTTCCACAACCTTCTATTTCTTTATCTATAGATAATACCAACCTTACCAAGCTTAAGAGAATTGACAGGTATGTGTGAAGCACATAATTGTGTTTGGTGCCAAGTACTTGTTGTTTTAAAATTATAAAAGTTACTTTATGAATATTAATTTGGTGGCAATGTATTGAGTCAACTGATGAGAAGCCAGTTCAATGTTCAGTGTTTTCCAAAATATGGTTCCTAGATCAACTGTGTCAGAATCAGTTTGAGTATTTTGTTAAAAATGTAGATTCCTGATCCCAGCCCCAAATCTGATGAATCTGCATATTGGAATGAGCTTTGGAGACCATCATTTTAACATTCCCAGGTGATTCTTATACACATTTAGATTTGAGAACCACTGTGACTGGTTTGCCCTCAGTAAATATTAGATGTTGTTTTATTTTTGCTGCTGCTGTAAGTTATTACCATCATAGCATGGAGAAATCCTAGCCCAGCTTGGGGAGGGGCCATCAAAGGCTTCCTTTTGAACTGTTTGCATGAATGAATAAGCTTGGTATGGATATATAGGCTTTGGCCAGGTAAAAAAAAGGGGGGGGAATGTTATCTATTTAGAATAAAGGCACAGAAATATGGGAGAAAATGGCTTTTGCAGGGAACCCCAAATAGTTCAGAATATGATCATAATGAAAAGTGTTACTAGAGAGTAGTAAGAGTTGATATTGGATGTTATGTTGAAGAAGATGGAAAGGCAATTGGAAGTTTTGGTTTTACATAAGAATGATGTAAGTTCAGATTTGTGTTTTAGAAGGATTGCTCTGGACTGGAGGGGGTCAAAAGAGGTTGCTGAGATAACCCAAGAGAGAAGTTATGGAGGCCTGAAATAAGATTTTGATAAAGGATATGGTGGGACCTGAATAGAGAGAGAGCTAGAATAGACTGGGTTTGCTGACAAATACATTGCCGAGGGCCTGAGTGTGTGCATAAGCACAAGTCAGTGACGACTTCCAGATTTGTCTAGAAGGGTAACTGGGATGGGTGGGACTACCCTTCACCTAGGTGGGGAAGAAAAGAGGAGAATCAGGTATGTGGGGAAAAGATGCTCATGGGCTTAGTTATGTTACACTGGAGATGTTAATGGGACATCTAAGTGAAGATATTTTTTAAATATGGGAATTTGAGGCTGGTATTAAGAGGAGAGACCTCAGAAAAGGAAAGTCTGGAAGCCACCAGGATTAAGATATGGGTGTGCATAAAATTTATCAAGAGGTCTTAGAATAAGATAAGAGATTGGCGATTGAGACCTTGAAAAGGAGGCAAAAGAAGAGAAGCCCAAGAAAAAAATTACAAGACACAGAGAGAGCACTGGAAAACCAAAGAGTCAGATAGGCTCCAGGGAAGAAGAACCTGAGAAAGTTATTTACTATGTCAAATGCCATAGAGGTCATTTAATTTAAAGAGTAGAAATTGTCTATGTCCTTGTCATTTGGCAAGAACAATTTCAATATGAGATCATGGAGGCAGAAATCAGATTTCGGTGGCTTTATGGCTGAACGGGAGGTGAGCTAATAGAGACAGTGACTAGAGAATATACTTATAATTGGGAGAAAAAAGTTTTTATCTATATAACTCTTTAAAAAATCAAAGTATACTAAAGATCATAGATTTAAAAAAACCGGAATGAACATATCCTATGGAACATACATGGAAAAAGAGAAAAAATGTCTCATAGGGGATTTTGGTCCTGGACTACAAGTCTTTCGATAACAAAGAGTGTCTTCATCCTTTTATCCACAACCTGTGAGCATCTTGCCAGGCACCCAGCAATTGTGCAGGAGAGCTTTATGGATTGGATGGGTGGGTGAATACAAAGGCCCAGAATTAATTAATTAGTTAGTTAGTTAATTTTATAGGCCCAGAAGTTTTAAGGTTATTTTTTTCTAATTTCAGTTGGAGTTAAAAGAAAGGGAACTAAAAGGAACCATGTTAAAATATTAATACATACCAAGAATGATGCTTTTAATTTTCAAATAATCTATTTCTTTTTTGCAGTTTGCCAGAATTGCTCTCTCTCTCTCTCTTCTAATAAGCAATCTTTTCACTTCCTCATAATTCCATGTGAGTATTTAATCCAAATATTTTAGTATGGGGCGCCTGGGTGGCTCAATCGTTAAGTGTCTGCCTTCGCTCAGGTCATGATCCTGGGGTCCTGGGATCGAGCCCCGCATCGGACTCCCTGCTCAGCAGGGAGACTGCTTCTCCCTCTCCCTCTGCTGCTCCCCCTGCTTGTGCTCTCTCTCTCCCTGACAAATAAATAAATAAAATCTTTAAAAAATATTTTAGTATCTTCTAGAGCTTGGAAGTAAGTTAGGATATTAAAATTTGTATGTTACTACTGGACGGTAAGAACATCGGATCCTAGCGGGGATAGAGCTAACGCTGCTCGGAGCCCTGTGCCTTCAGCGGAGATTCCGCTTAGAAGGCTCGTGTGGTCTGAAGCCAGCCTCCTAGCAGGCAGCGCTGGGGCCACTGCTCCAGGAGTCAGGCCAGGTGGCTCTTGGCCAAATGGTTTCTGAAAATGGGCAATATTAATAAATGTTTAATGCTCCTCCTTCCCATGCAGCTGCTACAAAGTGCTTGTGTTTGGCGCTGTTTTCCCTGATGGTTCTCACGGAATGTTTTCATCCAGTTTCTTATTCTGCATCGCCATTGTCTCCATTTGCCCTCTTCCCGTGCTGCATTGGCGGAAATGGGTAGATGGGAGGGGAGGTCAGGAAGGCTGTGGTGGCCAGATCATGCAGGCTGTATACTCTATTCTAATGGGTATGGGTGCTGTGTTGTAAGCTCACTTAACTGGAGGATTTTAAGCAAGGGGGTTACATAATTTTATTCTAGAAAGACATTTTAAAGAAAGGTGGGTTCAATAGGGCAGGTGTCAGATATCTCCGGTACCTGGCCCCACACCCCTTCACCTTGGCTCCTAGGTGTAGGAGATTTAACATGCTTGTAGTGAGGAATGGGAGCCAGAGGCTAAATGCTTCTTCTGGTCTCTCCTCAGTGAATAATTCCGAGGGGAAATCTGCATGTGTCTGTGAATGGGATCAAGCCCCTGCTACCCACAGAGGTGATCTTAGTCGGTCATCCTTATATTGGCTTTTACTCCCACCACTCTCCCAGCTCCCTCATTCCTGCTGCGTTGAGTAGGTTCTAATCAAGCTCTACATTAGAGGAGGAAGGGGGACACCCAGGCTGCGATGGAAGGTAACCAAAGAGGAAGCTCTTGCAGGAGTTCAGGTGAGGACGATAAAGGATCAAAGCGAAATATTAATTGCTGGGACGTCAAATAGGAGAAGGAGTGGAGAGGGTTGTAGGAGGGAGAATGGAAAGGTCTTGATGGCCAATTCAATGTGTGGGGTGGAGAAGAAGGGGGGATTTCTGATGCCTCTTGGATTGCTGAGGATGATAGTATCATTAACCAAGTTGAGAAATAAAGCAGGTGTATGTGGGGGAAAATGTGGGTTCTACTTTCCATGCGAAGAATTCAAGGCACTGGGAAACACAGGCAGAGATGGTTATTAAGAAGTTGGATGCAAGAGTCTGGAGCTCAGGAAAGAGGTCTGTGCCTGGCAGTTTTGTGAATCATGAGCATACAGGAAGGAGAGGACACCAACATTTATTGAGGGTCTAGTATCAGTTAAATGTAGCTCTTTCCCCAGACTTTGAGAGGAAAGGGCAGGGTATGGCTGAGTGCCCTGAAAGTACCCCTATTTTCTGCATCCCATTGGTTTAACTTCCTGTCACGTCACTGTTTTGGTTTTGTTTTGTTTTACTAAGACAGTATTCATTTGTTAAAAGTTATGTTATCATAGTTTTCTATTTAAATTTTGTCTTCCGAAGAAAGGGACTCATGATAAAGTCCCTTGATCACATTTTTGAGAGCAGTGAAGGAGAGAAAGGAGGGCAGAGAGGCAGGTTCACAGGTTAGGTGCTTGGGTTTTATTCCAGCTTTGCTGGGAAGTCACTGGAGAATGCAGTCATCCAAGGATGGTGCATGCTGGGGAACTGAGACCTGCCTGGAATTGGGGGAGTTTATTGGCTCTGCCAGTGTAACCCTTGTCCTTACTCCCCCTTGTCATTCTTCTTGGCTAACTTCTCATCCTTCAGATTTCCTCTGAGGCCAGTGAACCCTTGAACTCATGATCAAACAGGAGTGGTTCACCTGTGACCCCCCAGCAATTCAGATAAATCCGTGTATATCTTCAGCACAGCACTGGGTAGTGAAAATGTTTGTATGTCTGCCTCAAGTATATTATAAGCTCCTTGAGGACAGGGGCCAAGGCTTATTTCATCTCTGTATCCTTAATGTCCACATATCTAACATATCACAGGCACAAAATCATTGTTGAAAAGAACCAAGTATGACACCCAAGGGAATATGTAAGGTATGGGTAGGACAAGAGATACTGGAGGAGACTCAGAAGGAGCTGCTAAGGGAGGAAGGAGGCAGTCAATAAACTATAACCACTGAAAGTAATTTGTAGTGTAGGGTAAAAACTGGTAAGAGTTATGAAAAAAAATACGGCTTAGGAGGAGGGTTGCATAGGTGATAATGGTGGGCCTCCTTGAGGAGGTGGCATGGGAGCAAAGATGGGCAGGGGATGAGGAGTTGGCTGTCAGAGAGAAAGGCCCTGGGGCAGGAGCTGCCTGGCAGGCCTGAGGAACAAGGGTGAGGGTGGGTACGAGCAGACACTGGTTTCTCTGGGCCCCCCAAAGTGCCCATCCTTTCGATCCATTTGCAGCACAGCTGTCTTAAACTCTCAGGTAGCTCCCTTGAATATATCTGCTCCATGAAGACAGGGATGTTCATGTAGGTGACGTAACTCAGGGGCTTAGTGTAGTGTGGACACTCTGGGATTTGTCCAATTAAAGAGTGAATACAAGAAGTCAAGAGGGGTCAAGGTTTGGAAAGGAGAATGATCCACAATGTGAAATGCAACGGAATGGCAAAAGAAAATACGCCATGAAAAGAACCTTTGACTTTGGTAACCTCTCCATGATGATAGGTTACTATAAAGAAAAAAAACTTCTTAATATAAGGCAAATTTTCTGTGTGATTCTAAAATTAATCCTTCTTCATCCTCCTCTGGCCACTTTATTTACTTGTGAAAGGCTGTATCTTTGGGCTTCTGTCTCTTGATTTAATATGGGCCCTGTTAAATTTAAAGCTATAGGTCGGGGGAGCAAGATGGCGGAGGAGTAGGAGACCTGGATTTTGTCTGCTCTCAGGAATTCAGCTGAATAGGGATCAAACCATTCTGAACACCTACGAACTCAACAGGAGATCAAAGAAGAGAGTAGCAACAACTCTCTGAACAGAGAAGCGACCACTTACTGGAAGGTAGGACGTGCGGAGAAGTGAATCCGAGGCGATATTCGGGAGGATAGACGGCGGGGGAGGGGGCCTCCGTCGGCCGCTTCTGGCAAGTGCTAGAGCCGCGGAGCACAAAATCGGATCTTTTAGAAGTCGGCTCCGCTGAGGGATGTCGCTCCAGTGGCTAAGCGGGGGGTGGAACCCTCGCGGGACAGTGTGGTCTCAGGACTCTCGGGGTCACAGAAAGACCGGGGGTGCCTGAGGGCGGCAGAGCTCCCAGGTATCGGAGCGGGGAAGCCGGCTGCAGAGACGGAGCCGAGGCGCGGGCTCTCAGCTCAGGGTTGCCATAAACTGTGATCCGTGGCCCAGTCGGGCCGCTGCTCCTCCAGCAGGGACCCAACAAGCGGCAGATCCGGGGAGACTCCCCTCCCTCCCCCGGGAGGAGCGGCGCGGGAGCGCACCGCAGGGATCTGCTGGGTTTGGAGACTCCACACGGGGTCGGGTGCCAGAGATAGAAAGGATCGGTCACAGGCCAGGTGAACACGGAGTGCGGCCGGAGACCGGGGAGACGGGTCTTTGGGGCGCACTGAGGAGCGGGGCCCCGAGTTCTCAGCTCCTCCGGGGCAGAGATTGGGAGGCCGCCATTTTCACTGTCGTCCTCCAAAGCTGTATGGAGAGCTTGCAGGGAACAAAAGCTCCGAGAGCAAACCCGAGCAGATTGCTCAGCCCGGACGGGCAAGGGCGGGGCAATTCCGCCTCCGGCAAAGACATTTGGGAACCACGGCAACAGGCCCCTCCCCCAGAAGATCAGCACGAACAGCCAGCCAAGACCAAGTTTACCGATCAAGGAGAACGGGAGAACTCCAGCGCTAGGGGAATACTGCACATAGGATTCATGGCTTTTTTACCATGATTCATTAGTCTTTCAAAGTTAATTTTTTTAACTGTTTTTTTTATATTTCTTTTTCCCTTTTTCAACCAACATCTTATCAATCCCTTTTTTAAAAAATTTTTTTATTTTTCATTTTTAGAGTCATATTCTATCCCTTCATAGTAGTTACCCTAACTTTTGGCAGATATATATATAAGTTGTTCTCTCTTTAAAATTTTGAGATACAGTTTCTTCTAACATATCAAAATATACCCTAAATCTCTACTGTATGGCTTTGTTCTAGTCTCCTGCCTGATCACATTCTCTCCCCGCCCTTTTATTTTTCTTTCTTTCTTTCCTTTTTTTTAATCCTCTTCTTTCTTTTTTCAAACATTTTCTTATCAATTCCTTTTTTAAAATTTTTTATAATTTTCATCTTTACAGTCATATTCCATCCCTTCATCGTATCAACCCTTATTTTGTACATATATAAGCCTTTCTTTAAAATTTTAGGAGGCACTTTCTTCTAACAGACTAAAATACACCCAAAATCTAGTGTGTGGCACTGATCTATGCACCAGCCTGATCATATTTGATCATATTCTGTTTTTTTTGTTGTTTTGTTCTGTTTTTGTTTGTTTTTATCTTTTTCTATTTCTTTTCTTTTTTCTCTTTCTTTTTTCTTTCTTTCCCTTTCTTTTCCCCTGGTTTCAGGTCTTTTCTGATTTGATTAGAGTATATTTTCTGGGGACATTTTTAACCTGTTAGCATTTTGTTCTCTCATTCATCTCTTCTCCTCTGGACAAAATGACAAGACGAAAAAATCACCTCAGCAAAAAGAACAAGAGGTAGTACCATCTGCCAGGGACCTACTTAATATGGACATTACTGCGATGTCAGACCTAGAGTTCAGAATCATGACTTTAAAGATACTAGCTGGGCTTGAAAAAAGCATGGAAGTTGGTAGAGAAATGCTTTCTGGAGAAATAAAAGAACTAAAATCTAACCAAGTCGAAATCAAAAAGGCTATTAATGAGGTGCAATCAAAAATGGGGGCACTAACTGCTAGGATAAATGAGGCAGAAAAGAGAAGCAGCGATATAGAAGACCAAGTGATGGAAAATAAAGAAGCTGAGAAAAAGAGAGATAAACAACTACTGGATCACGAGGGCAGAATTCGAGAGATAAGCGATACCATAAGACGAAACAACATTAGAATAATTGGGATCCCAGAAGAAGAAGAAAGAGAGAGAGGGGCAGAAGGTATATTGGAGCAAATTATAGCAGAGAACTTCCCTAATGTGGGGAAGGAAACAGGCATCAAAATCCAGGAGGCACAGAGAACCCCTCTCAAAATCAATAAAAATAGGTCGACACCCCGACATCTAATAGTAAAACTTACGAGTCTCAGAGACAAAGAGAAAATCCTGAAAGCAGCTCGGGAGAAGAGATCTGTAACCTACAATGGTAGAAACATTAGATTGGCAACAGACCTATCCACAGAGATCTGGCAGGCCAGAAAGGACTGGCATGATATATTCAGAGCACTAAACGAGAAAAATATGCAGCCGAGAATACTATATCCAGCTAGGCTCTCATTGAAAATAGAAGGAGAGATAAAAATCTTCCAGGACAAACAAAAACTAAAGGAATTTGCAAACACAAAACCAGCCCTCCAAGAAATATTGAAAGGGGTCCTCTAAGCAAAGAGAGAGCCTAAAAGCAGCATGGACCAGAAAGGAATACAGACAATATACAGTAACAATCACTTTACAGGCAATACAGTGGCACTAAATTCATATCTTTCAATAGTTATCCTGAATGTAAATGGGCTAAATGCCCCAATCAAAAGACACAGGCTATCAGATTGGATTAAACAACAAGACCCATCGATATGCTGTCTGCAAGAGACTCATTTTAGACCCAAAGACACCCCCACATTGAAAGTGAAGGGGTGGAAAACCATTTACCATGCTAATGGACACCAAAAGAAAGCTGGGGTGGCAATCCTTATATCAGACAAATTAGATTTTAAAACAAAGACTGTAATAAGAGATGAGGAAGGACACTATGTCCTAATTAAAGGGTCTATCCAACAAGAAGATCTAACAATTGTAAATATCTATGCCCCTAACGTGGGAGCAGACAATTATATAAGGCAATTAATAACAAAAGCAAAGACACACATTGACAACAATACAATAATACTGGGGGACTTTAACACCCCCCGACTGAAATGGACAGATCATCTAAGCAAAAGATCAACAAGGAAATACAGACTTTAAATGACACACTGGACCAAATGGACTTCACAGACATATTCAGAACTTTCCATCCCAAAGCAACAGAATACACATTCTTCTCTAGTGCCCATGGAACATTCTCCAGAATAGATCACATCCTAGGTCACAAATCAGGTCTCAACCGGTACCAAAATATTGGGATTATTCCCTGCATATTATCAGACGACAATGCTTTGAAACTAGAACTCAATCACAACAGGAAAGTCGGAAAGAACTCAAATACATGGAGGCTAAAGGGCATCCTACTAAAGAATGAATGGGTCAACCAGGAAATTAAAGAAGAATTTAAAAAATTCATGGAAACCAATGAAAATGAAAACATAACTGTTCAAAATCTTTGGGATGCAGCAAAGGCAGTCCTGAGAGGAAAGTATATAGCAATACAAACCTTTCTCAAGAAACAAGAAAGGTCTCAAATACACAACCTAACCCTACACCTAAAGGAGCTAGAGAAAAAACAGCAAATAAAGCATAAACCCAGCAGGAGAAGAGAAATAATAAAGATCAGAGCAGAAATCAATGAAATAGAAACCAAAAGAACAGTAGAACAGACCAACGAAACTAGGAGCTGGTTCTTTGAAAGAATTAACAAGATTGATAAACCCCTGGCCAGACTTATCAAAAAGAAAAGAGAAATGACCCAAATCAACAAAATCATGAACGAAAGAGGCGAGATCACAACCAACACCAAAGAAATACAAACAATAATAAGAACATATTATGAGCAACTCTATGCCAGCAAATTAGATAACCTGGAAGAAATGGATTCATTCCTAGAGATGTATCAACTACCAAAATTGAACCAGGAAGAAATAGAAAACCTAAACAGACCTATAACCACTAAGGAAATTGAAGCAGTCATCAAAAATCTCCCAACAAACAAAAGCCCAGAGCCAGATGGCTTCCCAGGGGAATTCTACCAAACCTTTAAAGAAGAATTAATACCTATCCTCCTGAAACTGTTCCAAAAAATAGAAATGGAAGGAAAACTTCCAAACTCATTTTATGAGGCCACCATTACCTTGATGTCCAAGCCAGACAAAGACCCCATCAAAAAGGAGAATTACAGACCAATATCCTTGATGAACACGGATGTAAAAATTCTCACTAAAATACCAGCCAATAGGATCCAACAGTACATTAAAAGGATTATTCACCATGACCAAGTGGGATTTATCCCTGGGCTGCAAGGTTGGTTCAATATCTGCAAATTAATCAACGTGATACAATACATTAACAAAAGAAAGAACAAGAATCATATGATCCTCTCAATAGATGCAGAAAAAGCATTTGACAAAGTACAGCATCCTTTCTTGATCAAAACTCTTCAGAGTATAGGGATAGAGGGTACCTACCTCAATATGATAAAAGCCATCTATGAAAAACCTACAGCGAATATCATTCTCAATGGGGGAAAACTGAGAGCTTTCCCCCTAAGGTCAGGGATGCGGCAGGGATGTCCACTCTCACCACTGCTATTCAACATAGTATTAGAAGTCCTAGCCTCAGCAATCAGACAACAAAAAGAAATCAAAGCCATCCAAATCGGCAAGGAGGAAGTCAAACTCTCATTCTTTGCAGATGATATGATACTTTATGTGGAAAATCCAAAAGACTCCACCCCAAAACTGCTAGAATTCATACAGGAATTCAGTCAAGTGGCAGGATAGAAAATCAATGCACAGAATTCAGTGGCATTCCTATACACCAACAACAAGACAGAAGAGAGAGAAATTAAGGAGTCGATCCCATTTACAATTGCACCCAAAACCATAAGATACCTAGGAATAAATCTAACCAAAGAGGCAAAGAATCTGTGCTCAGAAAACTATAAAATACTCATGAAAGAAGTTGAGGAAGACACAAAGAAATGGAAAAAGTTTCCATGCTCATGGATTGGAAGAACAAACATTGTGAAGATGTCAATGCTCCCTAGAGCAATCTACACATTCAATGCAATCCCCATCAAAATACCATCCACTTTTTTCAAAGAAATGGAACAAATAATCCTAAAATTTGTATGGAACCAGAAAAGACCCCGAATAGCCAGAGGAATGTTGAAAAAGGAAAGCAAACCTGGCGGCATCACAATTCCGGACTTCCAGCTCTAATACAAAGCTGTCATCATCAAGACAGTATGGTACTGGCACAAAAACAGACACATAGATCAATGGAACAGAATCGAGAGCCCAGAAATGGACCCTCGACTCTATGGTCAACTCATCTTTGACAAAGCAGGAAAGAATGTCCAATGGAAAAAAGACAGTCTCTTCCACAAATGGTGTTGGGAAAATTGGACAGCCACATGCAGAAGAATGAAACGGGACCATTTCCTTACACCACACACAGAAATAGACTCCAAATGGTCGAAAGACCTAGATGTGAGACAGGAGTCCATTCAAATCCTAAAGGAGAACACAGGCAGCAACCTCTTCGACCTCAGCCGCAGCAACTTCGTCCTAGAAACATCGCCAAAAGCAAGGGAAGCAAGAGCAAAAATGAACTATTGGGATTTCATCAAGATAAAAAGCTTTCGCACAGCAAAAGAAACAGTCCACAAAACCAAAAGACAACCGACAGAATGGGAGAAAATATTTGCAAATGACATATCAGATAAAGGGCTAGTATCCAAAATCCATAAAGAACTTATCAAACTCAACACCCAAAGAACAAATCATCCAATCAAGAAATGGGCAGAAGACATGAGTAGACATTTTTCCACAGAAGACATCCAAATGGCCAACAGACACATGAAAAAGTGCTCAGCATTACTTAGCATCAGGGAAATCCAAATCAAAACCTCCATGAGCTACCACCTCACACCAGTCAGAATGGCTAAAATTAACACGTCAGGAAAGGACAGATGTTGGCGGGGATGTGGAGAAAGGGGAACCCTCCTACACTGTTGGTGGGAATGCAAGCTGGTGCAACCACTCTGGAAAACAGTATGGAGGTTCCTCAAAAAGTTGAAAATAGAGGTACCATACGATCCAGCAATTGCACTACTGGGTATTTACCCCAAAGATACAAATGTAGGGATTTGAAGGGGTACGTGCACCCCAATGTTTATAGCAGCAATGACCACAATAGCCAAACTGTGGAAAGAGCCAAGATGTCCATCAACAGATGAATGGATAAAGAAGAAGTGGTATATATACACAATGGAATATTATGCAGCCATCAAAAGGAATGAGATCTTGCCATTTGCAAGGAGGTGGCTGGAACTGGAGGGTGTTATGCTGAGTGAAATAAGTCAATCAGAGAAAGACGTATCATATGACCTCACTGATATGAGGAATTCTTAATCTCGGGAAACAAACTGAGGGTTGCTGGAGTGGTGGGGGGTGGGAAGGATGGGGTGGCTGGGTGATAGACATTGGGGAGGGTATGTGCTATGGTGAGTGCTATGAATTGTGCAAGACTGTTGAATCACAGATCTGTACCTCTGAAACAAATAATGCAATATATGTTAAGAACAAAAAAAAGAAGAAGATAGCAGGAGGGGAAGAATGAAGGGGGTAAATTGGAGGGGGAGATGAACCATGAGAGACGATGGACTCTGAAAAACAAACTGAGGATTCTGGAGGGGAGGGAGGTAGGGGGATGGGTTAGCCTGGTGATGGGTATTAAAGAGGGCACGTTCTGCGTGGAGCACTGGGTATTATGCACAAACAATGAATCATGGAACACTATATTAAAAACTAATGATGTAAAAAAGAAAAATAGTCCCAGGGCACCTGGGTGGCTCAGTCATTAAGCAGCTGCCTTTGTCTCAGGTCATGATCCCAGGGTCCTGGGATCGAGCCCCACATCGGGCTCCCTGCTCTGTGGGAAGCCTGCTTCTCCCTCTCCCACTCCCCCTGCTTGTATTCCCTCTCTTGCTGTCTCTCTCTATATATCAAATAAATTAATAAAATCTTTAAAAAAATTAAAGCTATAAGGAATTTTTTCTTATTTATTTGAATTATCTATTTTTGTCATCTTCTATTTATTTATGGTCTCAAGGTCTGACCTAAGGAATGTTCTGTTGTTCTCCACAATGGTTTTACTAGTGTGTTTGGAAAATAGATGGGAATAAGCTATTTAAAGACTTTGTTTTAATAATCCTATCCCAGGGCTCAAATGCAGGATTGCAAACACCCCCACTCAATGGTGTGGCTTTGCAACCAAAATCAAATACAATAGTTCACTCTTGGAATACTGATTTCTTGTGTCTCTTTTTTCATAGTGTACAGCTCACAGTTCGCATTGACATGAAAATGAAAGAGGGTCAAAAATCTTTTCATAAATAGTAATGTGGTGAAACCCCTTAATCTAGGATTCTAGTCTTTGGCATTCACTTTTTAGATTGAACTCATAACGAGGTATCTGTCATAGAGATTTGACATTGTAGGGAATGCGCAAGGGGAAAATGTCTCACTCTTTTAAGAGTGACAGTCAGTCATCAGAAAGCCAAAGGATAAGGTTAGAGGTGATGTCCAGAGCATACAGGCTACAAGGAAGGCTTTTAAGTTCTGGAATTCACTTTCGATGGTAAAGTACAGTTGTTTTGACAGGGAGAGCTTGCTTTTAGCCAACTCAAATATTTATATACTTGACTTTTATTCAACTCACCCATAGAATAGGAGTACATTCAAAGATAAGCATTTAAACCACAGAGAAAGGTTGAGGCCCCTGATGGGGAACACTAAAATTGTGTTCTCAGGAGGGAAGAGGCATGTTTTATTCAGTAAAATCATGTTTTATTCAGTAAAAACAAAAGCACGTATATAAAATAACCTTCACTAGTTTTTGCAATTATAGGGATAGATGGGAGGAGAAAAATACTGGAGGTCCACATCAGTGAAATTCAAATAATTTCCAAATATATTAAGTCCAGTTTCCTCATGGAAGATGAAGCCATATCTAGGAGGGTGGTTCTGCTTTGCTTAGGAATATCAGGAGTATGGTCCCTGCTCAGTCTGTCTGGCTGAGCAATCCTTTTTTCCCTCTGCAGACCCTGGGCATTTGGTAGACCATTCCAGCTACCTGGGGTTCTCTCTCAGTACCAGCTTTAGAGTGTGATGCATTTTATCCAGCTTTCATTCTTACATCTTCTGAAACAAAACACACACGTGCTATGAAGATTGGCTGCTACAAAAATCTTGAAATGTCAAGGGAGTTTTGAACGCTCCAGAAATCTCAAAACAATGTCAACCACAGTAGCTGATGGTCTCCCTTGTCACCTTTTCTCAAACCTCCAACATTTCCTTGTGCCTCCTTCCTCCCAGGTGATGGCCTCCCTTCACTCACTGAGGTGCCATCAGAAAGAGTGGCCTTAGCTTCCAACTACCCCCAATCTCCCTGTTGCCACCCCCAGTGGCCAGCTTTCATTGCTCCCCTTACCTAGTTTTCTAGGAATATTGAATATGTGTAATCATCCTTCTTTCGTGAAACTCTGTCTGCTGTCAGCTTCTGTAAGTTCCTCTGTCACTGTGTGGTTGTGGCCCTCACTGCTTCATTTCAGTGGGGCTCTCACAGCCATCAGTTCTTCCTGGCACTGGCTTCCAATTTAGAGTCTAGTGTCTGTGTCCTAATGCAAGAGGAGGTGGGAAAGTATCTGGGATTTCCATTTAAAATAGGATAGACAGGTTGTGTTTCATATGGTAAGGAGTTCCCCAAACATGACAGGGTTCAAAAAGAATAACAATTGTCCATGTGGAACCTTGACCTAGTGAAATTTGGGCCATTAATGTGAGGCCATTAACACCCCAACTGACAGTGTCTGATGAAACTAAGGTTTTGTGGGGCACCTGGGTGGCTCAGTCGTTAAGCGTCTGCCTTTGGCTCAGGTCATGATCCCAGGGTCCTGGGATTGAGCCCCACATCGGGCTCCCTGCTCAGCGGGAAGCCTGCTTCCCCTCTCACACTCCCCTTGCTTGTGTTCCCTCTCTCGCTGTCCCTCTCTCGCTGTCCCTCTCTCGCTGTCCCTCTCTCGCTGTCAAATAAATAAATAAATAAAATCTTTAAAAAAAAAAAAAGAAACTAAAATTTTCTTCCTATCAGATTTATGGGATATACTGAAATCTCTAAATATCTTTGATTTTAAAGAAAGCAACAAACAAATGAGCTAAGAATCAGAAAAGAGCAAAGGGACAAGAAGTAAAAGAAAAATAGGAAAAAAATCTCAGAGGTCAAAACACCATTAATGAATTATTGACAGGAGAACGTCAGGAAACCCAAGAGTTGTTTCTTAGACAAAAGCAATCACATAGGCAAACTTCCAGAATAGCTACTCAAGGGGAAAAAGACAACTCACACACTGAGAAAAGGGATATGGCAACACTTTCACCTGTTGCCTGGGCAGCCACCGAACACCCTAACTAGTCTCTCAGCTGCCAATCTTGTTTCCTGCCCTAACACTCTGAATAACAGCCGAACAAATCTTCCGAAGATATACATTGGATCATGCCCAACCATGCATAAAGCCCCCTAGTATCTTCCCATTTTACGATGGCCAAGTGATTTCACCTGTGCCTGCCTCTTTGACCTCCTTTATCATTACCTGCCTGCCTTTTCTTCCTGTCCTCTTTTTGCTCTCTACCCTGCCGTGCTTATTTGGACTTTGGAGACTTGGCAATATGGGTTCTTGGCCTTTGGAAGCCTGCTTCCCATGAAATCTCAGCTCCTCTGGCCACTGTGATCCAGGCAGGCACGCTTGCCCATGTCCATCACATGGTCTTGTCTTATCTTTTTGTCACAGCAATCAATCTGTTTACTTCATCTATGGTTTCCCCCACTAGGATGTAAGCTCTTATTGGGAAGGACTTCTCAAGGCACATTCACGACTGTGTCACCAGCAGATAAATCAGCACCAGGCACAGTGATTAAATACCTAAAATGTGACGTCTCCATGGCAGACATTTTATTATGAATTGACTCTATAAAGTCAGGTTCAATCATTATTTGTTGAATGAAGAAAGAAATGAATAAGTATAGAGGAGTTTTGAAAGATTATTTAAAAGCAGTAAATGCTAATAAATAGAAAAATCTTTAACTGGACAAAAATGGAAACTTGAATAGATCAATAATAAAAAATAAATTTAAAAATTTTGTTAAAAATATATTTCCCCCAAATTCCGGAATAAAAAACTGTAGACCAGACTCAGCTTTTTTTTTTTTTTTTAATTTATTTCTTTGAGAGAGAGAGAGAGAAAGAGTGCGCATGAGTAGGGGGAAGGACAGAAGGAAAGAATCTTCAGGCAGACTCCCCCGCCCAGCGCAGAACCCCATGTGGGGCTCTATCTCATGATCCATGAGATCATGACCTGAGTGGACCAAGAGTCGATACTCAACCAACTGAGCCACCCAGGCACCCCCCAGAATCACCTTTTAAGATAGATGTGAAATCCTACATAAAATACTAATAAATTAAATTTGATAGCACATTTAAAGAACAATTGATTATGATCATGTAGGATTTATTACAGAGATACAAGAATAATTATATTAAAATATATTAATAAACCAAATCAATAACTTAAAAAGGAAAAAGTTTATCTTGTTAGATGCTGAAGAGATACTTGTGAAATTCAAAGCTCTTCTTGTCCTATTGAGATAAGCAAAATCTCTAAAACACTAGGGATATCAAGATGCACATTTGGGATAGAATATATAACTCTATTGAACAACAGCTAACTTAAATATGAAATCCTAGAAGTA
This sequence comes from Eumetopias jubatus, assembly GCF_037043125.1. NCBI lineage: Eukaryota > Metazoa > Chordata > Mammalia > Carnivora > Otariidae > Eumetopias > Eumetopias jubatus. Next base: position 118,637,476 of record NW_028274809.1, on the reverse strand, counting down.
TTTTTATTAAAATTGTAAAATAAAAAGTATTTCTATTAAAATTTTCTATTAAAATTCTATTAAAATGTGGGAACCTCAAGGATGTCTGCTGTTACTATTACTCACCATTTCCTGGAAGTTCTGGGCAATACAATTAAATATCAAATATAAATAAGATATATAATTATTTAAAAGGAGGAAAAATTGAAATCAATATTGTCTACTTAAGAAAGTGCCACATAGACAATTAAAGACCCACTTCATTTGATAAAGAATCAGCAAAGTGGCTGAATCAAGATAAATATCTAAAAATTGATAGTTTGCTTCTATACCGGCAATTCTTTACCTGGTCTGAAACAAATAGTTTGTCATAATTCCGAAGTGGAACCAGAGTTGCCTTCACTAAGAAACTATTATTATTCCCCACTGATTGTGGTTTTGTTTTTCTTCCTCACTCTCAGAAGTCTACCACATACCACTACCCTAACAGAGAAGTTTGGAGGCTAAGGAAGCCGCTCTAAATCTAAAAGGTAAAAGCCACTTAGATAAAGTAGAGGTGTGTGTGTTTGGGTGGGGGGAGGGCAGGAACATACCACACAGTGTCCTTGTGCTATGTAAAGGGTGGCTTGCAAAAAGAATTACCCAAGGAGTCAATATTAATCGGTGCAAGTTTAATAATTTAAGACCTTTAAGTGTTCCTTTTTGGAAAAAGAAATCAAGAGTTAATTGTTCTCTGGAAATGGTGAACCCTATGAGGCAGTGAAATTGTGTGGAAGAAAAAGGGTGGCACCCTCTTCTCAAGCAAAGGCATCAGGAAACTATGAGTTTAGCAGTCCTTAGCTTTTACTGTAGCAGACATTGCAAATCAGAGGCTTCAGCTTCCAAGAAAAGAGCAGCACACACACTGAGTGCAAAATTCTGTTGCTCCCACAATATGCTCTCTGTCTCTCCTAGTTAAAAAGAGAGTTTCTGTCAGGAAGGTCATCTTCTGGCCCAGTGGCCCCAAACACCAGCTAGCCCGTGGGCCGCTGCTGGCTTCAGGCCATGGTAAGGTTTTCCCAGTCTTTGGCAAGATGACTGAAGGACAGCATGGTGTGTACATATGTGTTTGGATCAGGTTGCAAACTGTCTTTTCCTGGGATGGATGATCTTTGTTTCTGAGAACATGTCATCTCTACATTTGTAGCTGTTATAATCTCTTTTCTTTGTTTTTGTTTGCTCATTGCTTAATGACCTTACTTGGAGTCATGGAATGCTACTGTTCTGTCTGCCTAACTCTACTTTCCCTTCTGTTCTTTCTAGTACATCTTACTGTATTATATTTATTTTTTGTTTGCTTGTGTATTCATTCCTTTATTCAACATATATTAACCGACCATGAGATTTAGTGGCTCTTAGGTCAAAACCGTAAAAAACAACTTTGCCCCTATTGAAACACACTTTGAGCTTCATCATTTCCTTGAACTTCGATGTGGGTAAGTTTTAGATTCTCTCCTGAGAGGCCGGAGTGGAAAGAGAGACAGTGAGAGAGTTTGGAATTCTAAGGAGAGTGTAAAGGATATAGAAAGATGCACAGGAAGTCACCAAATTAAACTTGGTCAGTGTCCCAACTCTCCAGGCATCTGAGTGGATGGGTGTTGACTTTGGTAAATTCACTAGCATCAACCGGAAGAAGTTGTTCTTAAATCACACAGACTTTAAACATGAGTAACGAAGGCTTTAACACATGAAAAGCTGCAGGATCTCCACACCAGAGAAAATTTGGGTATCATTCTGCAGATGTTCTAATTTGGGGTGAGTTTATAAAACATAAAAGCCAGATGAAATTGGAAGGAGTCATTCCCAACCGGTACCCATTCCTGCCTCTCTCCAACACTAAGCTGTAGGTGTCTTAAGGGCAGGGGCTGAGTCTTGATCATCATTATTCCTGGTGTTCAGCACAGTGTGCGCATTGCTAGTACTGAATCAGTACTTACTAACTGATGAAATGAAAAAGTGCTGCATGATGGCCCAGAGTACCAAGATCCTATTCTAGAATTAAGCCTTGATTCTGTCTTATGGTGGGATCCCATGAATATAGCTTCTTGTAGGGTAAACCTTTCAGGAACTCAAGACTTTGGGAAATTGTTTCTTTTGACCCCAACTTTCTAACGTCTCATTAAAATTTATGAGGGAGAAGACAGAGCCGATAAACTTTCCCCCCGTTCCAGGCAGGTCTCTTAAGTTTGCTAGCACACACTGTCCTTGAATGGCTGCACCTTCCAGTGACTTCCCAGTGCACTTGGAATAAAATCGAAACCCCTTGCTGCATATGTAGCCTTTTCCCTGCCAGTCTCCTTCTTGTGTGTTGTGCTAGAATGTGATAAAAAGAACCTTTGTCCTCACCATGAATCCTTCCTTAGGAACACAAAATCAAATACACTGTCAAACCCATGATATTACCACTGTTAGTGTATGAATGCTTGCTTATTGAAAAAGACAGCAATGGGAAATGAAACAGTGGGGTGGTGGAAAGAAGGGGCATTTTCACAGCGCCCTTGGCCTGGCCCCTCCTCTCCTCAGAAGGCCTGGGAAAAGAGCTGTGTTTAAGACCGAGCCGGCCCTGAAGAGCAGGGCCTTCATTGTGCTGAGCTGGGTTTCCCACTGAGCTGCCACTCAAATGGCAGCGTGACCAGAAGTCAGCAACCCCGTTGCCATGGCCATGGCGTCCGGGTACCATCTCCACGGGGAGGCCCCTGTGGGAAAACGCCACTGGTCCCACAAGCATCCCCAGTATCATCTTCACCAGCACTTTTGGAGTTAAAGCTCTAAGGCTAAATCCCTTTTTCTGCTCCCACAACCTAGGATTGGTTGCTGCCTGTGGTGAGTTGCATCAGGTAGCCTGAAGGCAGGAGAGAGGAGGAGGGACTGACTGGCCATCATCTCCTGAACCCTAGTCATCTTCCTGCAGGAGAACATTCTGATTCACATTCCTCTGGTGTCACTTGCAAATGCAAGTACTGAGATGTATTCAACTGGGATTACCCAGAAGAGAAAGAAGCAAAATCTGCAACTCCAAGTTTCAATTGAATCATAGTCTGGTTAATCTTTTATAATTAAGTACCCCGAGTACTGTCACTGATCCTTTCCAAAATCCTAAGTCCCAAATCGGAGGTAATTAACATCTGGTAATGTCGTTACCCTCTTTTGATTCCGTTTGTGTCATTTTCACTACTCTTGGAGGTGCAGGATCCAGTGTTGTGAGGTTTAGACTTTTTCAATTTTCCATTCCTTAGTCTTGTATCAATGACTTAATACTGCTGTAGCTTAGGCTCATCTGATTGCTTAGAAATTGTTTGATTTCAGAATACTTTTAGGTTGATGGAAGAGGTGCAGAGATGGCCCAGAGACTTCCATCCCCGTATCCAGCATCCCCTGTTGTTAACTTCTTACAATACTATGGCACATCGGTGGCAACTGAGGGACTCACGTTAGTGTGTTACTATTTAACCATATGCTTTCCACAGATTTCACTAGTTTTTTTTCCTAATGCTCTTTTTCTGTTCCAGGATCCTATCTAGATGACTATGTTCCATTTCAGTGTCATGTTCTTGTAACCTCCTTTGGTCTGTGACAATTTCTTAGTCTTTCCTTGCTTTTTATGACCTTGATGGTTTTGAAGAGGACTGATCAGGTATTTTGTAGAATGTCCCTCTGTTGGGATGTATGAAATCTGACTACCATGAGACTACCCTGAGCACAGGGAGGGGGCCCTCAAGGAGGAGATGCCAGGTAGAGAGGGAGAGGCTTGGAAGCCCGGGTACCAGACGGGGGTGTGAAGAAGTGGTCTTGGAAGTGGCTCCTTCAGTTCCATCTCCCCACCTGACGCTCCACTGATCAGAGACAGATTGCCCAGCTATGACTTTCCTGCACTGTGAGCAAAATCAATGGTGATTTCCAGAGAGTGAGCTTGGGGGTAGTCTTGAAACTGTTATAGAGAAATTATTCTGACATGTGAAAATGACATAAAGCGTTTATTCAAAACAACTGCAAATGGAGTGGACTATTGCAGTAGGGGAGAGAGCTTCAATGCAACTGGGAAGACAATAGGAACAAGTGGGGATTTATGACCAACTGGCAGGATGAAACAGCGGATGGAAAATTACTAGAGTCGTCAGTCAAACTGGACTCCATAGACCAAGGACAGGGCCAAGGATGAAGCGCAGCTGAAAAGAGGGCTGTGGAGCCTGATGGAAGTATGGTCGAGGAGGGTGTCCTTGTCTTGCGCAGTAATGGAGACCAGAGGGCCAGAGTGAGGATGGCTGGAAAGCGTGGCAGGTGTGGTCTGAGCTCCCCCCGAACCCTCATGGCTCCAGACTCAGGAGTGACTGGAGGAACTGGACTCCTTCCCTCTGGCCCCAGGAGGACACTTGGCTCAAAAGACAATCATAACTTCAGCAAATTTCCATCTTTTCAAGGGGGACCAGGGATAGGAAAGCTGGGGTAATCACCAGGAAAGCCGGTGCCGTGGCCGAGGTTGCTCTGCGTGTGGACATGTGATGGTGTTGGGAGAATGATGGTGTTGGGAGAATGAGCACGGTGCTTGGGGCTGGGCAGGGGGAGCGAGCCCTCATGCTCCCACTGGGTGGGGGACTGAGGCAGGCTTCAGGGGAGAGTTCCCACCTGGGATCTTCACTTTATCTTATCTTTTCAACAGTGAGTTGCTTGTCCACCTTTCTCTGTGAGTGAAAAGGGCCCAAACTGTGACCCAGAACAGCAACCCCGACACCTTTTGCTTGTCCTCTTTGGCACCACTATCCTCGACAAACCATCTGCCGTAGGATATATTGCCTATAACGACGTCAGTCTTCCCATTGCCATTGCTGGGAAACAGATGCTTTTTCTGTGAAGGTGTCTTGGTAATTATTGCTGGTCTCCAGTGTGATCCCTTCTGGGATGGCATAAGGCTATGGCCCAGTGGCCCCTATGAGAGTGTGCCAGAGACTCACCTATGTCCTCATAGCTGATGAGAGCCCACTGACACGTGCAAACCTACTTAGTACCAGGGGCTGTATCAAGGACCCCTATAGAGGGTGTTGGCACATCCCCGCCCCCACCCCCAATCCAGACAGGTCCTTTGATCCTCAGCAAATCTGGAATTGGCCCCATTAGCCCCTCTTGTAGTCACGACCAGAGGGTCCCTGGAAGGTGCCAGGGGAGACGAGATTCCCCAGCACCACCACACGCTGTCATTAGCTACCCCCACCTCTCATTCACCATCTTGGAGAAGTGCAGGGAGAGAGGGAAATATCTGAGAGACTCAGTATTTTACTTAAGAGACTGAACATATAGCAAAGGTGATGCTTAAGTGATTACATCAGACTGAATTTCCTGAGTCCGGGGAAATGTAACCCCTACCTTCCCTCCCTACAGTGCAGGGGGCTCCTGAGGAAGAGCAGCTCAGGAATGGAGAAAGCTAGAGGCCAATTTTCTCTGCTTCGTTTTGGAGGAGGGGTAAAGGTGAGCCCTGTTACACAGGCTGTATGTTCCAGGATAGTTTTCATCCTCTGCCACAGCTATGGGGGCGGGAACCCCAAAACCACGTTCTAACTTCCACATGCCCAGTACTTCCTTAAGTATCGGCAGCATAGATGGACTTCTGTGCTTCTGAGTTATAAATTTCATCTTTAATCATCACTCCCATGAAAGGGATTCACCACTGGTTTCTAGATAATCACCGAATAATGTGATGAATGGAGCGCAGAGCTATAGACCTGCTTTATGTGATATGAGCACCGTGGCTTGCCTAATGAGTTAGATGATATATTTATGACCCTCATGTTTCACTTTCAATCCAAAGCCTAGAATATTTCATAAATATTATTTTATATCCAAGCTTGTGGAATCACTATTCCAGAAGTATTTCATCGGTCGTGTATTTTCTCTCTGAAATTGCTCTTGTGAGATCCGAGTTATGTGTGAAGCCTCACGCTACACGTGCAACAGGCAAGACTGGAGGAGTGGGACTCCTTCCCTCTGGTCCCAGGAGCCCTTGTATCAAGAACCGCCCCCGGAAAGGAAACACTGGATTCCACTCTGCTTCATCAGCACCGGTATTGTGCGTGGAAGAGATGAAGTCTGAAAAAGAACTGGAAAAGATCTTTGGGTGGGTCCAGTTCTTCCTCCTGCCCTGGGGGCACACGGTGAAGCAATTTACAGTGCCATGGAAGAGAGAACAAGAGAACTGGGCTCCCTACCCCGCAGTGGGGAATAATGGCATAAGATGTTGAGTATTAGGGTTACAGAGCTCTCCCAGGGAGGGGGTGTGCTGACTGCCATGTTGCAAGTGAGGAAAGAGAGCCTGAGAGGTCCCGAGATTTAGATCAAGGTCCTGTCCTGGGGCTGCTCTGTGGGTACAAGGGCTCATATTCACCATAATCCTATAGATTAGGTATAGCAGGAAGGGTTATTCTCATTTGAGTCAAAGCAGGGAAAGCTCAGAAAGACCAGTCTCCCTGTTTAAAGCTGGTGCTGAACCTCCATCCTGGCTGCACTATGTGGGGTCCATTTTCCAAGAGAGCAAAGGGCCACCTGGTCGTGGCAAGGTTGGCTGATGTGCTGCTGGTTCTGGTATTTCACGCCCCACTCTGTCAGTGGGGTTGTCTTCTCTCCTCTTTCCAGATCACAGCAGTGATGGAGGACAGGGCTTGGTGGACTAATCAGTCTGTGTGAGCATCCCAGTGTCACCCTGACCATCTGACGTGGTCAGGCTGACTTCATGAAAGTTGATTTTTTCCCCCTCTCCCAAATCTCAGTTTCCTCCTTGGTACACTGGGGGTATAATAAATAAATGCACTTGTGCATGCGCACACACACATCCATCCTGAATGTGCTATGAGGTTGTGATAAGATGGTTTGTTGAAAATTAACACCAGTTAACTCCCACCGAGAGCTCTCTTGCGGGCTCAACATTTGACACGAATTCTGCCACTTGATCCTTACAACCCCCTGAGAGGGGTAGTATTATAATCCTCACTTTACGAAGGAGAAAGCTGGGGTGCAGTGGGGCGAGGTCCCTTCCTGAGGTCACCTGTTAGCGGAATGGAGGATAGGTGGTCAGTCCAGCCTCTCAGGGTGCCTGGCACATGGTGAGGCCCAGTAGGGACAGTAGCTCCTGGTTTTATAGCCCTCGTCTGCTACACAAAACCAGGAGATTCGGAACATGCCCCTGCCAGCTCCATGGGGGCAGGGGTGGCATCTGAACGTAAACCTAAGAGAAAACAGTTTCCAACAGACCCCATGTTTATTCCCTCTCTTTCTTTTAAAGGCTTTATATATTTATTTGACAGAGAGAGAGAGCATGAGCAGGGGCAGAGGCAGGCAGTGGGAGAGGGAGAAGCAGGCTCCCGCTGAGCAGGGACCCGGATTGCGGGGCTCCATCCCAGGACCCCAGGATCATGACCTGCGCCGAAGGCACTTAATCAACTGAGTCACCCAGGCCCCCCACCCATGTTTATTCTCTTGCAGAGAATCTACATCATTATGCTCAGTTTGTGGAAATTATTTTATAGAAATGGCTTATTTAAGAGACTTAACAACACAGCTGTCCACACCAGGGCATTTTTCTGGTAGAGAGCCTTAGAGAACATTCATCTTTAATGACACAGGCTAATATTAAAATGTAATTAAGATGGTAAGACCAATAGTTTTATGAGAAAAATTTCCTAAAATGACTATTTCTTTGTAGAGCACGGGATGTAATGAAATGAGTCACCTGCTGAAGCCATCAGTTTGTTCCTGGCCCCTCCCTGTTATGCCTGTAAGTCAGTGGTTAGGAGAGAGGGAGCTTCTCACTTCCTCCTCTCTCCTTCCTCTCGCCCAGTATTTTTTTTTAATAATTTTTTTATCGTTATGTTAATCACCATACATTACATCATTAGTTTTTGATGTACTGTTCCATGATTCATTGTTTGTGCATAACACCCAGTGCTCTACTCTCGCCCAGTATTTATTGTGAGCCTGCTCTGGACCAGCTGGTGTGCTGGTTACCGGGGGTGAAGATGAACAAGAAAGATGAGTTTGTGCCTCACAAAGCTTACAGTCTAAAAGGAGAGGACCATTATACCACTGAGCACATGTTTCCAATGGAGGGACATGCTGTGAAGGTACAGGGAGCATGAGAGTTTTTAGCAAGCGACCTTCTTAGAGGAGGCTTGGGGTTGGCAGGCTGTGAGCTGAGCCTCAAACTCACCTGAAGCAGGAAGTGGGAAAGGGTGTGAGGAGCTGGTGTATGGGGAGACTGGGGTAGGAGTGGGTGGGCACTCAGGGCCAGGTGGCTGGAGCCTCGGGGAAAAGGGGACAGTGGCAGGGAGTTGGGTAGGACAGAGAGCCAAGGGCCGTGCCATCAGGGCTATATAGATGAGGTTAAAGATTTCAGACTTGATGGTCCTAAGAAACCTGGGAAATGACTGGAAGGCTGTAAGCAGGAGAGGGGCTTTATTCTCAGAATCTCACCATTTAGAAGAGAAAGAGCCCCTAGTGTGGCTGTGTGGAGCTTCTGTCACCCCTCCTGGCTTTGGAAGCCCAGCCCGTTCTGCAGGACCGCCCTGCCCCCTGTACAGGTCATCTCACTTAGAGGGGCCTGGCTGCAGCTAACTGGGCCGGGACAATCATCTGTGAGGAACAGCGAGCTGTCCATTCACCAAAACTTACTGAGTCCCTCCTATGGGTAGTGACATAATGACAGTTCCAACTGGATGAGATTTAAGAGCTCTTTTTTAAGCAACTATTGTTTTGTGGGCTGTTGGATATTTGTTGGGAAAAATATGTCATTCCGATAATTGGACACCCTCCTTCTCCCATTTGGGATCTGTGGGGGTGGGGGACCAAGGAGAGTTTCCGGGGGAGACCAGGGGTGACTTTTGTCCCTGCAGACCAATGACTGCTTCTGCCTGACAGAGAGAAGTGTCCAGGGTGTCAACATACAAAATATAAGGGAAAACAGAGCTAGACCAATTTCCCCTCATGAAACATCCCTCTCCACGTGCATAATGCATTTTGGAAGGAGATGAAGCAAGGCTGAGGCCAGGTTAACTCAGAGTGGTGAGGAGAATTTTGTCCTTGTGGAAAGTCAAAAAACTTCATGGAGTCTTAAACTTCTTTATCTAAGTGCCTTATTTTTGTGCTCTCTTTTGTTTTATTCAGATTATTAGGATAATTTCTTTTAAGGCTTGTGAGTCTGAAGTCAAGGCTTTGTTTCCTGCCAGGAATTTTCCGTCCTGGATCCATGTTTCTTCATGAGTGAGTTCAAGCTGAGTAAAAGTCTTCTCACTTGTACTAAGAAGGAGCTGTGGAGGGAGGTGTGGAATAAAGTGTTTTACAGATGATTACAGTTGCTACTGTCTTTGGGTGGTTCCCATGCAGTGTGTAACAGCCCAGGCAGTGGTGGTATAAAAAAGAGTAAATATGAGTAAATATGAGCACATAATAATTCTTGGAGTATAATGTCCAAAAAGTAGGGCAAAAAGTAGGAAAAGTCAGTCCTCCTTTTGAAAGTGTACTAAGAGCATATTTCTCATGTCAGGTGTGAAGGATTCTGATAGAACACATGAATCCACTGGACTCCGAATGATGCCACTTCTTAAAAAAATAATTTAAGTTATGTGCACTTGAACCCAGCATCCAGTCTTTGAACTGGGCCTTGAATCCGCTAGCCAATTAGCGGCAGCCAGCACTTCTTGATTATTCAAAATATAACCAGCAAATGCTTTGGCACAATCATTCATTCTAAAAAATCCTCGCACCTTCCTAGAAGTTACATTTCCTTCACTTGGAATGCATCTGAAGCCCTGGCACACAAAAGCTCTCACATCTACGTGGCTTTTTTGGATAAATCATGTATGACAGTGTTATAGTCACACTTGGCCTTATGCACATACCTTTATTATTTTTCAGTTTTAAAAGCCAAACACACAGCAGCCACTGTCCAGAATGCAGGCCTTGTCCCGGCTGCCTGGGCCTTCAACAGCCCCGCCAGCAGCACACAGAGCTTGGTTTGGGGTTGGCCTCCATGCAGCGGAAGCCCTGGGCCTGATGGGTGCCGGCAGGAGAGTTCTAGGTTGTCCTGAGGCCGGGCTGCCTATCTGGAGAAGACCAGTGGCATTGAAGACGGGTGCTGTCATCCACCCAGGGAGGACCCACCGTGCACCCCCAGGTGATCCCTTCATTCCTCTCCCATCCTCACCAGGAGGCACATGGCCTTGTGGTCCTTTCTCCTTCCCTAAGGCCAGCAAACATCTTTGTGATCTTTCTTCCTCCATAGTTCACTCGTTTTTGGTTTTAGTTTTTCTATACTATTTTCTAAGGTGTAAAATACTCCAGGTAGAACAGTGACACATTCCTGCCATGTTGCTCCTCCCGAAACCTCACACCCTGGCATCTAGGGCCAATTAAATATGTGTTGGATGAGCCATGAACGAATGAATGAATGCCTATTTTGGCCACACAGGCACACACCATCCAAACCAGAGCCCTCACAATAACAGCATTCACGTACACAGACGTGAAACTTACCTCACCGTCAGAAAAATGTTATTGATGTGGGGTCAAAACTGAGAGGCAAATAAATTGAAGAAGGTTAAAGAACAGTTAACTACTGAACAATGATAGTAATGAGCTATAAAAAGGTACTCATCTGGTTACTTTGTGTAAGGCGGGCTTCTGAAAGGGAGAGGTGAGGAAACAAAGCAGGTACATGTCCCATGACAGGGGACTCAGGAGGACAGGGTGGGAGGCAGGCTGCCTCATTCCGCAAGAAGAGCAGCTCTTAGAACAGGACAGCCTGGCCCCCGGGGGCAGCGAGAACATGCTGAGCTTGGTTCCCCTGTCTCGGCACCCAGGTGATCAGTTCTCGGTTTCTGATACTAGCAAGTTCATCTTCACCATGGAACAACTTCTTCTTCCAACGATTCTGTTGGCCACTGTTCCCTCTCTGCATTGTTTTTGCAGGCTCCTGACCTGCTGGTGGTCTCTGCTGCCTGCCTTCTGTCCTGCACTTTGCTTCCTTTATCTTCTGTTAACTCCATCCCTGTTATTTCCCGTTCAAACTCCCCAAGAGGAGAACCGGATTAATCACTGACAGTGGTGGAAATTAAATGAACCCCAAACCCAGAGCATGGATATTCAAACTAATTAAAACAAGCCACAGGCTGACCTGCGGAAGTGTTCATCAGAAACCAGAAAGCAGGAGGAAGCAGAACTAAAAGTAAAGTCCCCAGCTCTCCCAGCACACCACCCGCCCTGACTCTCTACCTCCTCCCTCCTTCTAGCTTCTATCTAGATAGATGGCTACAGGCTCTGCCGTGTGCCCTGTGCTGTCAGAACTCCGACACCTTTCACTTTGCTTCTGGCTGATTTTCACAGTCTGGCCCAGCCCTCCTGCTTCCCACTCTCTTCTGGGACTTCGCAGCTTTGTTGGTTCTCAGCAGCGCCCCCCTCCGGCCAGGGAAGTTGGAGGGAGAGGGAGGCCAGGCTGACAAGCGCTGCCCAGGGGAGGGGCCTGGGTACACCAATGATGGATCTCCCGGTGAGGGCCTGCAGCCTGGGGGCGTGGGTCTTGGTGTGGCACCCTGCAGTGGCTCCCACTCTCTGATTCAGCCTATTCAGGGACTTCAGAGGGACATTTAATGTAGGAACAATCCTATTTAAACTGCAGAACTCACTCATGTGTGTGACTGTTCTGTTTCTAAAAATGACTGATAAATGCTGTCTCATGATTTGCCCCTAGGCAGAGTCATGAAGTGAAAGGAGGTGGCATTTGTCTTTGGTGCTTGTGTTGACTATGTGCTGGTCTACCAACATCCAGTCATTTCTTTCCCCTGTTAATGAAGTCTCAACTTATTTCTAGGATTGGCTGACTGAAGGAAGATGGAACCAGCTCCAGAGGATGAATCATGACTAGTCTAAGACTAGCCCTATTCCCTTTGTTAGTGATTGGGTCCGGGCAGGAGAGGAGTGGGGGCATGTGACCTTGCTCTGGCCAATGAGATGTAAAGGAAAGTCTGTTGGAGAATTTTGGGAAATATTTCCATTCTGAAGAGAACAGAAGTACATGAAGTGAATTTATCCTTTCCTTCCTGTCTTTGTATGTTATGGTAGATGTTTGGAACTATGGCAGCCATCTTGTGACCAAGAGGATCACAAAAAAGAAATCAAGAGAATGCAGAGAAGTTGACCTAGAGCCCTGATATCATCAAACCACCAGATCAACATGGAACTTTCTACTTCTATAGTTACTATACATAATCGTAAACCCTTACTGCTCAAGCCACACTTAGATATTCTGTTACTTGCTGCCAAAAGGTCCTTGACTGGTGTATCAGGCACCAACATGCCTTTGGACCTTCTGGGAGAGGCCCATAGTGGTGGATTTAGTCTGGAGAACCTTGTTGCATACATGGCAGAGAGGAAGGATGATCGGAAAAGATGGAGCAGGTTCCTTTTTGATAATCATTAGCTAAGAAATAGCAGTAGCCCTCACCCCCAAGAAATGTCAGCATCCGCTGTTGTCCCCACCCCATCCCAGATTATCACCTCAGTCAAATGTACCTACTTGAAAGAGAATTGGGAAAGGAAACAAATGAAGAGACCCCGAAGTTAAGGAACATCCTTTATCTTGTTGCTGGGGCACTGAGCTAGAATGAGAGGTGGTCTACACAGAAGAAAGAACCAGACTGGAGCCATCTTAAAAAGAACTTCATCTGAGAAAGCCACAGGAAATGACATTGGGGCAGCAACAGAGAGTCAATATATGTGTGCATGGGGGTTACACTGCTGGAAATCCTGGGGGCTGGGGGAGATAACAAATGGTCAGCCTATGGGGGCATTGCCCACATTAAGGGGCTTGTGAGTGAGAGAGCCCCAACAAAGAAGAGTGTCTAAAAATTTAACATAAAATTTACCCCCGCAACCCCAAAAAGTCAGCTTTGAATACCTGCTAGTCCCAGAAAGCCTTTGATCCCAAAGGCTCCTGTAAGGTGAGATGGTTTTTGCAGGGCAGGCCAGCAGGCTGGAGACCCAGGAAAAGGTGGAAGTTGCAGCTTCAATCGGAAGGCAGACAGAACGCAGAATTCCCTCTTCTTCAGGGAGCATCAGTCCTTTAACTCCTTCAACTGATTAGATGAGGCCCACCATGCCATGGAGGATAATCTACTTTACCCAAAGCCTACTGATTTAAATGTTAATCTCATCTAAAATATGTCTTCACAGAAACCTCCAGACAGATGTTGGGCTGAATATTGGAGTACCGTGGCCAGGTGGGTGGACACATAAAATTAACCATCACAAGGCCTTACCTAGAATGAGAGAAGGTGGGGATCATCTCCACAGCAAGGGCTGACTGGACTGCCAGCTAGAAGACCTGTAACAAATGCCAAGTCAGTGGTTCTCCAGGCTGAAGACATGTTGAGCTGGAGTTGAAAGGACAGGTGGAACTCTCAGGCACCTGAAGAAGCAGGTGGAGACCACCTCCCCGGCCTGGGGGAGAAGGTGGGAAGCTCACTAGTAACTGCGGTGCCAGGATCTGCAAGGCCTATGTTTAGTGAACTTCCCTCAGGGTTCCTCGCAGCTGCCACTACTTTGACCACTAGTGCAGCCCTGTGGGGTGTCTGAAGAGGACATACACAGTGCTGGAGCGGCCGTCACTTGTCTGTCCTTCCCCCTGGGCAGCAAGTTTGAGGACAGGGCCACAGCCTCTTTGACACTGCGCTCACCGAGAAGTGGAGGCAACTCCCCCTGCCCGTGAGCCCATGCTGGCCTTGAAGCCCACTTGGCTGACGGAATGCTGCTGAAGTGTCGCTGTGTCCCTTCTGGGGGAGCCCGAGAGCCTGCCTTTGCGCTCTTGGACCCCAGCCACCATGCTGTGAGGAAGCCCAAGCTGGCCTGCTGGAGAGGGGCTTCGCGGGTGGCTGTGGAGCACACAGCAGCACGTGCAGGGAGAGAGGGCTTGCGGGGGGGACAAGCGAACCGAGGCACTCCAGCAGACACGTGGCGCCCTCGCTGCACCATGCGGGGACCTCCCCGGATCCCTCGGGCCAGCCCACGCCCCACCCGGACACCGAAGCGTGAACCATCCGCAGCGAGAAGAACCGCCAGGCACACCATGAAATCAGGAGACATCAAGGGTTGTTTTAAGCCCCTGTGCTTTGGGGTGATTTGTTATGCAGCAATAGATCATTGAAACACTCAGAACAGAAAATGGCCTGGGGCCAGATTAAAGAAATTTATTCAGGAAAACATTCTGCCCCTTGTAAAAAAGGAGAATAAAGATTTCATGTGAGAAAATGATTCACTCGCTATCTACTTGGATGTATGCAAAGACTAGTCTGATCATTGGAGCAACAACTGGGCTGGTGGCGCTCACGCTCTGGGGTGCCGGAGAGAATCGCAGTCTTGCCATCACTGGCTGGGAGACCCTGGGCCATAAATTTTCTGATTTGTGGCTTGGAAAACCCCCCCTGAAGTTGTAGCTTTCAGAGCTGCTAAGGGAAGGCGGTTTGTCACGCAGGAGAAAGAGCTCTGACAGGAGCTCCCGCTCCCCCCGCCCCCGGCCGCACCCCCGCCCAAGCCCAGCTCTGCAGAGGTGGCAGGGAGCTCTGATAAGATAGTGAAAGAACACAAAGATGTTCTGATCGAATTTCATGCTCCTAGTAGGAGGACTTTGGGAATCAGGAGCCCAAGTATAAAGCACTGAGGAAGAAGGTAAACCGAGGTCTGGTTAGGGTGGAGCCCAGACAAGGGTGTGCTTTCCCAGGGGAGCCCGGGCTTCCTGACTGGCTACTCCCCTGACATCCATAAGAAGTTAAATCCCAGAGAGGAAGGCAGGTGGGAAGCAAGTGAAGTTATTAGCTGCCTACAATGGAAAGCTACACCTGTCTCTGTAAACCAAAATTAAAAAATGCCCAGAAGCTTGCTGACACCATAGCCAAACGAAGTGCTTTGCAAAAGACCTTTTCAGCAAAGATGGGAAAACCAGCAGGCACTCTGGCTCTGGGTGTGAAGGGGTATGCTTCCTTCAGGACCAAGAACACAACACGTAGAATCTGTGTGCTGCTGAATTTCCTTAGCTGCCCTCTCTGTGGAGACGCAAGGACCAGCTGATGGTAGTGGCTTGGGGAAAGTCCTTTGTGTTAGAGCAAATGCTGTGGAGGTGGGGGTACTTACATTAGAGGAGATTACATTTGGAACAGTGAAAATCAATGTTATGATGTTACAATTTTAGCATATTATGTTTTCAAATGTTTTAGTTTTTAAATGTTGAAGATGTTATAATTTTAAGATACAATTTTCATCTCATTTATGTATGGTAATATTTACTGTCAGAAATTAGTAATTTTCATATAATCAAATCTTAATAGCTTCATTTCCTCACTATATATTTTGAATAGACTTTATTTTTTTAGAGTAGTTTTGGGTTCACAGCAAAAAAGTGAAAACTATGGAGATTTCCCACATACCTCCTGTCCCCACATGCCCATAGCCTCCCCACTATCAAAATCTTGCACCAGAATGATGCCTTTGTTATAATCAGTGAACTTGCAATGACCCATAGTTACTATCCAAAGACTACAGTTTACATTAGGGTTCACTGTTGGTGTTGTGCATTCTATAGGTTTTGACAAATGCATAATGACTTGTATCCTCCATTATAGCATCACACAGAGTAGTTTCACTGCCCTAAAAACCCTTTGTGCTCTCCCTATACATCCTTTCCTCCCTACTGGTCCCTGACAACCACTGAACTGTTTACTGTCTCCATGGTTTTGCCTTTTCCAGAATCTCATATAGTTGAAATCATACAGTATGTAGCCTTTTCAGATTGGCTTCTTTCACTTAGTAATATGCATTTATATTTCCTTCATGTCTTTTCATGGCTTAATAACTCATTTCTTTTTGTTGCTAAATAATATCCCATTGTCTGGATGTAGCACAGTTTATTTATTCACCCATTAAAGGACATCTTGGTTGCTTCCAAGTTTTGGCAGTTATGAATAAAGCTGCTATAAACATACGTGGGCAGGTTTTTGTGTGGTTATAATTTTTCAGTTCATTTGTGTAAATACCATGGAGAGCGATTGCTGGATCATATGGTTAGAGTATGTTTGGTCTTATAAGAAACTTCCAAACTGTCCTCCAAAGTGGTAATACCATTTTGCATTCTCATCAGCCATGAATGAGCGCTCCTGTTGCTCCATATTCTTGCCAGCGTTTAGTGTTGTCCATGTTGGATTTTGGCCATTCTAATAGGTGTGTAGGGGTATCTCACTGTTGTTTTAATTTGCAATTCCCTCACGAAATACAATGCGAAGCATCTTTTCATATGTTTATCTGCCATTTGTATGTCTTCTTTGGTCAGGTGTCTGTTCACTTTTGCCCATTTTTTAAAATGAGTTGTTCATTTCCTTACATGTTGAGTTTTACGAATTCTTTGTATTTTTTTATCAGATGTGTCTTTTATCAGATGTGTCTTTTGCAAATATTTTCTCCTAGTTTGTGGCTTGTCTTCTCATTTGCTTGACATTGCCTTTTGCAGAGCAGCAGTTTTTTAGTGAAGCCCAGTTTATCAATTATTTCTTTCATGGATTGTAGTCTTTGGTGTTAGATGTAAAAAACCATTGCCATACCCCAAATTAGTTAAACTTTTTCCTGTGTTGTCTCTAAGAGTTTTATAGTTTTGCATTTTACATTTTTAAAAATCAGTTGACTATATTTATGTGGGTCCATTTCTAGGCTCTCTATTCTGTTCTATCGATCTATTTGTCTTTTTTCTCTTTTTCCTTCCCTCCCTTCTTTCTATTTTTCTTTCTTTCTTTCTTTCTTTCTTTCTTCCTTCCTTTCTTTCTTTCTTTCTTTCTTTCTTTCTTTCTTTCTTTCTTTCTTTCTTTCTTTCTTTCTTTCTTTCTTTTTCTTTCTTTCTTTCTTCTTTCTTCTTCTTTCTCTCTCTCTCTCTCTTTCTTTCTCTTTTTCTCTCTTTCTTTCTGCCAATACCACACTGATCTTCTGATTACTATAGCTTTATAGTAAGTCCCAAGGTCAGGGATGGTCAGCCCTCTGACTTTGTTCTTCTCCTTTACATTGTGTTGGCTCTTCTAGGTCTGTTGCCTCTTGATACAAACAATTCAATCAGCTTGCTAATATCCTCAAAAAGACTTACTAGGATTCTGACTGGGACTGCACTGAATCTATAGATCAAGTTGAGAAGAAATGACATCTTGACAGTATTGTATCTTCCTATCTATGCACATGGAATATCTCTCCATTAATTTAGATCTTTGATTCTTTCATCAGAGTTTTGTGTTTTTCCTCATAAAGATCCTGTACATATTTTATTAGATATATACCTCATTTTTAGGTATAGATTTAGACCTCATTTGGGGGTTGCTAATGTAAGTGGCATTGTCTTTTCATTTCATTTTTTTAAGTAAGCTCTAGGCCCAACATGAGGCTTGAACTCATGACCCTGAGATCAGTGGTCATAATGCTGTACTGACTGAGCCAACCAGGCACCCCTTATTTCAAATCCCACTTGTCCGTTGCTGATATATAGAACAGTGTTGACTTTTATATATTAACCTTGTTTGCTGCAGCCTTGCTCTAAGTGCTTATTAGTTCCAAGAGGTTTTGTTTGATTCCTTCAGTTTTTTACATAGATGATCATGTCATCTGTGAATGAGATAGTTTTATTTCTTTCTTCCTGGTTGGCATAATTTTTATTTCTCTTTCTTATCTTACAGTATTAAGTAGGACTTCCAGTACAATGTTGGAAAGAAGTAGTGAGAAGGGACATACTTGCCTTGTTTCTAATCTTAGCAAGAAGGCTTCTAGTTTCTCACCATTAGGTGTGATGTTAGCCATAGGCATTTTGTGGATGTTCTTTATCAAGTTGAGGAAGTTCTCTTTTATTCCTAGTTCTATGAGAGTTTTTATCATGAATGGGTATTGGTACATTTTTAATTAAAATCACATGATCTTTTCCTAGTACTTTTATAGTTTTTTAAATTTATTTTAAAAATTATTTATTTATTTCTGTATATATGTATGTAATCTTTGCACCAAATGTGGGGCTCAAACTCATGACCCTGAGATCGAGAGTCACATGCTCTACTGTTTGAGCCAGGCAGGCACCCCACTTTTATGGTTTTAACTTAAAAATTTTGGCTCTTTTCTTTCCTTCTTTCTTTCTTTCTTTCTTTCTTTCTTTCTTTCTTTCTTTCTTTCTTTCTTTCTTTCTTTCTTTTTGTTTTTTGCTTTGGTATATGTTGCCTTAACGGTATTTTGTTTTGTTTTGTTTTAAGATTTTATTTTTAAGTAATCTCTACACCCAGCGTGGGGCTTGAACTCACAACCCTGAGATCAAGAGTCACGTGTTCCACTGAGTGGCCAGGTGCCCCAGTTTTTTATTAACTAGAATCTGAAAGAATTTTCAGAGGAAGGCGATACAGAGGAGGAGACCAAGGAGGAGAGAGGGGAGTACTGGGGTGGGAAGAGAAGAGGAAGAGAATTTGAGAGGAAGGGAAATGGCAATTGGTCAGAAGGGAAGTGTGGAACAAATGGAAGAGCACCAGGTTGGCATTTTACTTCAGCAGGATGGGGCACAAAGATTTGGGTTCCAAGGTTGGAGGTGGTTGACACCCGTGGGTGGTGGGAAGGGTGCTGGCTTCCACTGCTGGAGCCAGAGCTGGGGAGAATCTCCTGCTAACGCTCTGATACACATAGACACATTTCAGGGAGATTCGTCATGGCCATTCTCCTTCCTGTGTCCTTCCGCAGATGCCCGCCCTGAGGCGGAGCCATACCAGACCCACATGACAGGGGCTGCGTGGGCCTGATGGACAGCGGGCTGGGCACTGCTGGGCCAGGGTCCTGGAAGAAGACAGATTCAGATTGTCAGTCACAGGGAAGACCCATCGAGAGTTTCCTTTTCCCCTCCAGCCTGGCCCTGCTTTGTCTTCTAGAGCTACATCCAGAACCCCTCTTTCTACAGGAGAGAGGCTCCAACAACTGGAAGGGGCTTTCCATTTCACCCACTCCAAACCCTCTGAGCCTTCATGGCCACCTCAAGCACGCCCACCTTCCCTGGTCCTCCCCCAACCCAGGGCCAAATTACTCCTTTCTTGGCTCTTTCTTTTAAAATGGCACACTCCCCCACCCCGTTGCCCAGCATCCCCTCTTCTCTTCCTTGGTTTCTTGATTTTTTCACGTGGTACATTTCAGATCCTGACAGGTTCTATGTCTTCTTTATTTATTTGCTTTTTGCCAGTTTCCTCAACCAGAATGGAAGCTCCACACAGGTATGCAGGCCTTTTGTCTCTTCGTTTGCTATTCCATTCCCAGGACCTACCACAGTGCCTTGTTCTTTATAGCTTTCAGTAAGTACCTGTTGACTAAATAAATGCATAATGTGAGGTACTTCTATTTGTCAATTAATTCAGTCAGGCTTGTGTACATTTTTAAAATTATATTTGTTTCCTCTACCACAATTTAAAGATGGAGATCCTGCCTCATTTGAACAATGTTCGTTCATTTGATAAATATTTATTTAGTGGCTACTATATGCCCTCCGGGCACTGTGGGAAGCATGAGATACAGACTTGGCCCCTATTCGCATGAAATTTTCAGCCCAGCCGTGAACACAGATGACGAGGGAATAAAAATTAAATGGGATGATTATTTTCCTAGGAGATTCACCCTTCCACAGGATTAATGTAGCGCCTGACACTAAATTTTTATTGAACCAAATACTCCTTCAATGCAAGAGATGATACTGATGTCATATTCCTACTGAGAGATTATAGGGAAATTAATTTCATGCTTGTCTTCAACTGCTCCCGTTTCAACCTCAGAATTAAAATAGAAGTAAGAAACATTAGTCTAGTGACACACTTAAGCCAAGCTAATATGAATCTTAAATCAGTTTACACATTAATATGATCTGGGCATCTGGTGTCTCCCAGAGGACCCGGTTATGTGTCCACTGCTTGACCACAAGTACATGTCCTTGGCTCAGCAAATGACTCGACAGCTGTGAAGTATTGTCTCTCTCTGAAATCGGACTAAGTTCAGCAACCCAAATTCAACGGCCTTCTCCTCTTCTCTCCCTAGAATCTTCTCTACTGAGGATTTTCCAACCTTGAGTGAAAAGCTCCCCATCTGGACTAGTGTGATAGTTCCGTGCTCAGCTGATGCCATATTCCTTTATTGTGTGGCCCCACCCAGACTCTGGCAGCACATCTGTGGTTGACAATAAGTCTGAGTTCACATTTTGGCTCCGCCGTAGGCATTGTCATAGGAACTGAATGCAGGCCCAAAGGATTGTAAACAAGGAGCTATTCAGCAACAAATATCAAAAAGAAAGAAAAAAAAAAGCTGTTTGTTTTTCTCTGTTCTTTCTAGTTCCTTAAGATTCCTCCGTGGGTCTTCATGAAAACCCTCTACCATATTGGTTTCCTCCTAAATGCCCAAAGGCTTCTCTGGAGAGAGACGGCAGCTACATTAATCCCGGGGAAGGGTAAATTTCCTAGTAAAATAATCATCCCATTTAATTTTTATTCCCTAGTTATCTGTGTTCACGGCTAGGCAGCAAATTGGGAGAAAATGTATTCCCTCCAGCATGTCGCCCTGTTGAACGTGGTCCAGCTGCCCTCTGAGATAGCAGAGTGTGGAGAGATAGGCCAAGACTCTAAGAACAATGCCGCTGTGGTCACCAGCAGGAGAATGGGGGTTGGGGGTGGGGTCACTGGAGTGGCCAAGCAGAGCGCTGGTCCCTGCTGCCTGCTGATGAAGGGGTCAAGTGTCATTGGGGAGAATTATGGGCTGGTAGAGGGGCGTCTAGAGAGAGAAGAAGCAAATGGTGCTCCTGGGGCAATCCTGCTCTTCTCAGAGCACTCCCGTTCATGCAAGCACCTCTGCTCCATGTTTGCTTCTTCTTCCCATCCACAGGGCTTCTGGAAGGTCTCCCTCTGAGCTTGTGTTTCCCTGAGTCTGACCATATTCGCTTTGGAGTCCTTAGGGACTCACAATGTTCAAGATGTGGGTCTTGAGCATACTGCTTATCAAAGTGGCTCATTCAGCCTCTGTGGTCCTGGGGTACACACAGAAAGGTGAACAAAAGCCACAGTTTGTTCACATAGGGTCCACAAACAGGGATGCATGTATTTTCTTCTCAAAATATACATGACACTGCTTACTCTTCCGTTAGTGGAGTGACCCACTCATCCTGGTCTGGCAAGGATTTTCCTGATTTTAAAATTGAAAATCACACATCTTTCCATCTCAGGCAAATCAGGATGGCGGGATGCTGTCCCTGCAAAGGAAATTTGGAAGATTTCCATATGTTCTAGGTGGGTCTGTGTTCCCCTGATCTCTGTATCCCCTGAATGGAGCCTCCAGCCTCACACATGGCAAATAGGGGCTCAACAGTGATTTGGGAGGATTCCCCCTCTGGTAGTGCAGTTGCAGTGTGCTGACCATCATGCTGTCTCAACGGTGCTCTCAAATGGAAACCTTGCATGTAGGACATAGCTGAGCGAGAGGTAAGTCAGAGCCCATAGGGCAGAGATCTTTCCTACCTGAAAGACTCTGAGAGATGCCTGGAGCTCTGGAGCCCCCTGGCTCAGATCCTCCCCCACTGGCCGGCAGGACACCCTGGGCAAGAGCCGAGACAGGCTGAGCCTTGATTTCCTCATGTCCAACAGCAGGAGTCCCTACCCCTTGTGACTGCAAGAATTAAGTGATAATATAAACAAAGAGCACGTCATAGGGCCTGATGTACTAAACAACCACTCAACATTACCCCTTATCATTATCAGTGGTAGTAGTAACCAACCAGGCTATTTGTAAATGGGGCCTGTGTTTTCTAATACGTTTAGAACTCAAATTACATGAAGGCAACTCTCTCCAGTCCCTCCCTCCTCGGGAGGTTTTTACTATGGCTCGTTTATATAAACTTTGCTTTGCTGCCCATCCAGAAAAAAAAAAAAAAAAAAAAAAAAAACCTGCTGTCTCTTTCTCTCTCTCTCAAACAAATAAAAATCTTTCTTGGAGCCAGCAGGGGGAGGGGAAGGGGCAGAGGGAAAGGGAGAAGAAGACTCCCCACCGAGCAGGGAGCCCAACACGGGGCTCGATCCCAGGACCCTGAGATCATGACCTGAGCCGAAGGCAGGAGCTTAACCAACTGAGCCACCCAGGCGCCCCTAAATAAATAAAATCTTAAAAAAAAAAAAAAGAATTCAAATTACGTGGGTGAAGCACAAAGTCCTTTGAAGACAGGAATAGATGATATGTGAAAATAGCCTGTATTTGGATTAATATTTAAAAGATTCAGTAAATAAATAAACTCCAAAGGGGAAGAATGACTTTATCTCAATTATTTGAAAAGGTGGTGGAAATACTTCATAAAGAACAATCTTGATTGGCAGAAGATTGATGGATTAAACGGAATGGTCCCTTCAGTCTCTGGGTTTTAGAGACTTTCCCACTGTTATAAAGATGTATGTGTCTCTGGGAAATAATTTGATATAGTTTAATGGTGAAGGAGTGAATTTTCCTGGTTTATAGAACACGAGGCCAAAGGAGAGAAATGGCTTGGTCTCCAGTTCACCAACCTCAGCCTGTCTCAAGAGACATCTGTATATGGTAACGTTTATTATTCATAAAACAAGATAAATTTGAGCCTCGTTTAGGATCTCTCAGGACTAAGGGGCAATTTGGACACAACTTATTTATAGTAGTGAGTAAAAGATTGTGAAATGGGAGCATGACTGATTTATTTTAAAGGCGTTGCAATTTTGTCTCATCTGAAACATTCAGTTTGGCTAAGGAAAATCAGTTCCTTTCCTAAAGCTTTGACAAAAATCATAGAAAGATGTTGCCTGGCTCATCTATCACAAAATAGGGCACATATGCCACAAAGTCACAATTATCTATTTATTCTGGGATTAGACATAGGGCTAGACCAAGAACAGATTAAAATGATCTGACTTCATTAGCTTAATTAGGGAGTCCCAAATTAGATTTTTGCAGCTAAATTCTTCAGTCACTCAGGGCGAGCAGCTGTTGCCAGGCGCCGGCCTCAAAGGTAGAGCTCCCAGCGTGGTCTGGCGAGCCCCTGGCCCTCCCAAAGCTGACCTCAATGAAGGACCGCGGGAAACCCATGGGGCCACATCCTTGCGGGCCCTGCGTTGCTTTGACCTGAAGAGCCATTTCAAACATTGTTTCCAGCAGAGGCCCCACTGACCTTTTCCATTATTACTGAGACATGTGTTTAGTTCTGCAGCAGGACTGGCTGCATAATCTGCGGGGCCCAGTGCAAAATAAAAATGCAGGGCTCCCTGTTCAAAAAGTGTTTACCATTTCAAGACGCAGCAGCAGGGCATGAGCCCAGAAGCTGGCCCTGCCTTGCAGTCTGAACCGTTCACACACTCACCATCTAGGATGTGGTCCCTTCTCTCTGGTTCTCACATACCCTCTACAGATAGGTCCTTACTTACAGTGGTTCAACTTAGGATTTTTGACTTTACGATGCAGTGAAAGCAATACGCATTTAGTAGAAACCGGACTTTGAATTTTGAATTTCAGTCTTTTCCTGGGCTGGTGATATGCAGTGAGATCCTTTCTCCTGATGCTGGCAGCAGCTGCAACCCCTTGCCCAGGCATGTCATCACTAGAGTAAAGGACCAATACGCGGACAACCATTCTGAACCCAGATGACCATGCTATTTGTCACTTTCAGCACAGAACTCAATACGTTACAGGAGATATTCAATACTTTGTTATAAAATAGGCTTTGTGTTAGATGATTTCGCCCAGTTGGAGGCTAGTGTAAATGTTCTGAGCACCTTTATGGTAGACTAGGCAAAGCTACAATGTTCGATAGGTTAGGTGCATTAAATGCATTTTCAATTTATGTTATTTTCTATTTATGATGGGTTTATTGAGACATAACCCCATCGTAAGTGAATTAAGATCTGAACTCAGGAGGTGATGGCTGAGGTCCATAGTAAGTGCATTTTGTACATAATGCATACACGATTGGATTATTTACCAGGTGGGCACAATTTTTTTATCTTGATATACACAAATACAGCATGATACAGTCCCTAGAAGTAGTATTCACGAAAGGAAATGCATTATCACAAACCAAAAAATACCAAAAGGTACACCAGCCTAGGGGTTGATTATCATTGAATGACTTCGAGTTAGCCTGGAAAACATAAATACCATTTATAGAGTTCTGGAAGCCTAAAAATTCAGAGCTATCATCTGATTAAAAAACAACACAACAACAAACCTTGAGGCTTAGCAAGCTCACGGGCCAAATTCTACAACAGAAATTTTGTCAAAGATCTTTCTCAGCAACAGTAAATTCTATTCCTTGGGCATCATAGTGTCCAATGAAGTAGAGACAGAATCCCCAGACAAGCAAGCCAGAAAGTCATTTGGAACGTTATCAAGCCAGCTATGTGCCAGGGTGGCATCCAGGTCCAAGCAAGTTAAAGGTCAGTTGAGCAGAGTATCAAGCAACTATCTTGATAACCTGCCTCCTTATATCTCCTTGCCCGCAGCCTTTCTCCATCCCTCCTTTCTGCTTCTACATTATCCTTTCTTGGCAATTTCATGCACCCCCATGCTTTGAGTCTTATCTCCAAGAAGAAGACTCAGGCTGGGATCCCACCCCTGGTGTCCCTGGGTGTTAGCTGTGCACCTGAGTGTGCCTGCGAGGTACCTCCACCTTTGGGTGCCAGGTGCACCTGAAATTCTGTTAGAAACCAATAGCAGCCCCCCACTCTCCTAGTCATGAAACCTCAGCACGCTTTAGTTCCCTTTTCTCCTTTCCTCTTTTTTTCACATTCAACCAGAAAATGACAATCATGGCTCCACACCCAGAGGGTTTCTCAAATCTAGTTTCTTCTCCCACCTAGAGCCAGACCTGTGACCGACCTCCAAGTCCCGGCTTTGCCTCCTTCAGCCACCTGCAATAGACAGCAGTAAACTGTCTTCAGCTCCAACACCCCCCTGCTCAAAAACCCTCAGCCCACAGAGTGAATTCTTGCACTTGCACTTACAGCTTGCTGAAACTGATCTTAACCTACCTTCAGACTTCCAACAAGGACTCCTTTGTGTGGATCTCACCCTCCAGCCCAAACCACCACTTGTGACTTTTGAATACACTTGACGCTTTCCTGTCCCTGTGGTATTCCTATCCCATTTGCCAGCACTTTTCCTAGAAAGCCTTCCTCCCCTTGTATGCTCACCAAGACCCTCATCCTTCACAGTTCAACCCATCTCGGCCGGCTCCATGGACGCACTCCTAGATTGCCCCAGGCAGAGATCGTTTTTCCCCTGTTGGAAAGTTTTAATTCCTCTGTGTTGTACTTCTCAAGGCACTCGTCATATCTGGTCAGATGCAGAATCTTCTGTTCTAGATTTTACAAGCAGCTTTGAGGATAGGCCTTTTGTCTTATTTTCCTTTACTGAGCTCAGTAAATTACTGACTCAATAGTAGTGATCAAATGTAGTAGCGGTCATCATAGATGTCACATCCAGCTTTGCAATGGTTAACGTTTAACTTAGGAGGGCTGAGAACTCAGTCCGTTAGCACACGATGCCTCCTCCCACTCCCCTCAGTTGCCCCTACCTTAGTCCAAACCACCAGCAGCCCTCCTTGGATTGCTGAGCAGCCCCAAACTGGCCTCCCCATGTGCTCCTTGTCCTCCAAATCTAACCTCCACATGTTGGCCAGGAGGTATTCTGAAAATGTCAGTTCTTATCAGCCCCTTGTTTAGAACCTTCCAGACTTTCTACAGAGGAAGGGCTTAGATCATAATCTGGTTGGAAAGGAAGACTAGGACAATTGTCTTGATGCCGTATTTGCGCCCCAAGAACAGGGTATAAAAAGTTGAGGCTGCTCTGGATGGCTGATGGAGTACTCCCCAAACCACCTGGCTGCTGGGACCTGGTTCCCCGCTGGAGTGTGCCAAGTGAGAAGAACAGAAAGGAGGCAGAGACTGGGTCCTGTCTTGGTTTGGAATCTACCAGAGGGTTCTTCCTCTTGCTCCCCTCTCCTTCCTTCTTTTGTGACGGTTTCCTTCCTGACTCTCAGTTGCGCTGGCTCTTCCTTCCTGGGGGCTGCATGTGGAGCTGTGGTCCCTTTCTTTTCCAGTACCTCCCTCCGTCTGTACAAGAACAGAGAAGGCTTGCCTGGCTTCTCAGGCAGGCGTTGCTCCCGCCTGCGAGGGGGGAGTGGGGAGAAACAGAAGCAAGCTCAGGAGATCTAATGTATGAAGTGAGAGGAGCCGTACTCCGGAAACACAACGTTTCACACATGAATGAGGGCAGCCCCCCTCAGTGGGAGTGACAGAGCACCGTCATCCTCACAGGTAGGTGCAAGAAGAACCTCTTCTCAGCTTATGCAGAGAACCAACCTCTTGTAATGATTTAAAGACACGAAAGAACAGTGTCTGCTCGCACCACCTACAAGCAATTTCGTGCACATTATTAATAGGGAAAACTCTTTCTTCCAGGGCTTTGTGTTGCTGGAGGGAGGAAGAGAAGAGAGAAAGGAATCGGAGTGCCGCCCACCGATAAGCTCTGTGTCTATCCTCGGACGAGCTGTGAATAGCTGTTGTGCTCCCCACACATCCACGACAGTAAGATTGTGTGTGGCTGCGAGCTATTTCCGTGAAAATTTCGAGAAATGGCTTCAGATGGAAATACCAGTGGCCCTTCCCTGTGCTCACAGATCCTCACATTTCCCCCAGGAAACCGGCCGGTGAGCTGCACAGAGGCTCCTTGTTTACATCTGGGGGGACGGTGGTGGGTTAGTTGGAAGCTAAATGTTTAGCAGAGGTAAAAAACAAAAACAAAAACAAAACAGAGTTTGCCCAGGTTAACTCCCTTAGTCTTGCTAGGCTTACAAAAGAAGGTAAGCAGCGCACATTATACAGCGCCCCTGGCCATCAAGCCTGCAGGGAGGTAGGTTGCCGCCTGAGCGCCGGGAGGAGACCAGCAGGTGCATCCTGCACATCCCAGGCACAGGTGTCCAACCGGCGGAAGCCCTGTCCTCCCAGAAATCCTGCCCAGGTGCCAGGTGTCACGGAGGCAGTCTGCCAACAGGATGAGAAGAAGTCAGATAACCAGTCAAGCTTTCACTTGCAGGCTGGAGCTTATTTACGCAAAGCAAGGAGGGTCGGGCATCATTTAGTAGAACACCCGCCACCTAGGGCAGAGGTGGTAGCCCGCCTTCCTGTGCCACGCTGGCTTTTCTTCACTTCTTGACTTTCCAAATGATATTACTCTCCCAAGAACTTGGACTCCAAATATTTTCATTATCTTTAAAGACTCGGAAAATGTAGCAATATATATAAAGAAGAACGAAAATCTCAGACCCCCATTACCAGAGATGGCCACTGCTTCTGTTTGATTAAACTTGCTCCTTGATGCATATTGTTTTACATAGTTGAGTTGATACTGGGTAGAATTTTAAGATTGTATCTTGCTTTTTTCCTGCTTAGCTCGTGTTATCATAAGCATTTTCTCATGTCATAAAAAATTCTTCCTACAGTAATGTGAGGGGGAAATGTATATTATTAGCAACTGACACAAGAATTCCTTTTAGGGAAAAATTCGCCTTTATTAAGAAGAAAGCTCTGGGGAGGACTGGGGGGCATACTTTGTCAGTTACTCCAGGGAGCAAGCGTGTGAGAGTGAGGGGCAGCCGGCTTGCGCAATCTGAGCCCCCTTGACGCTCCTCACGACAGTAAGTCATCCAAATCACAAAATGCTTGTGGGGAGAGAGGAAGTTGAATTAGGCAGCCCCGGACAGAGCATTGGCAGGAAAAAGACACTTGGAAGGAAGGAAGCTCTTGGTAATCTACACAATTAGTGGGAAAGAATTGCCTTGTGTAAATTGTGGAGCGGAGAACCAGGCCATGTTCATCAGATATCTGCAAGACAAGGGGAGGGCCTCTCGGTCCCACAGCTGATATCATGTTGATGCTCACAGTCTTTTGATGGTTGTCTAGTGTTCCATTAAAAGGCACTATCATTTAAGTAACATTTTGAATAACTTTGTATTTAGGTTAATTCCTCGGACACGGAAAGCACTAGGTCAAATGGTATAAGCATCTTAAAGGAATCTGTTACACCACCACCTGGTTGTTTTCAAGAATGTCTGCAAACAGGGAGTGTGACAGCCATTTCTTTGCGTCCTCGCTAGCACTCACCTGCTATTTAGGATCTGCTCTACCAGCTACCGCTTCCAAGAACCGTTTTTTTTTTTTATTCTGCCCAGGTAGAAATAATTTGTCTTATACACCTTGTAATGCCTCACTTTCATCCCCTAAAGGCAGGGTCTCTATTATTGTCATTAGCATACACACGTCCCCCTTGAACTATACTGTAAGCGGTCTGAAGGTAGACTCTGCCTTTCCTACCCTGCCAGGCCATCAGTATTGCAGGACAGCAGGAGCCCACATTGCCCGAACACAGGGGGCAGCACCTGACACTCTCACGTTGTGTCTCCTGACCCAGATTCATAAGGGGATCAGG
The DNA here is from genome assembly GCF_037043125.1 of Eumetopias jubatus. Taxonomy (NCBI): domain Eukaryota; kingdom Metazoa; phylum Chordata; class Mammalia; order Carnivora; family Otariidae; genus Eumetopias; species Eumetopias jubatus. Next base: position 118,608,916 of record NW_028274809.1, on the reverse strand, counting down.
TTCTAAGAGCTGTGGTGATTCAATTCCGTGACTGCGCCACTGAGGCGATCTCTGGGGAAGTCTGGAAAACGGACAAGTGCCAGAAGGCTGCCAATGGGTGAACAGTGTGCTGGTGTTCAGAAACGGGCCGAGGGTGGAGGAGGTGGGGCAGAGTCCAGCGTGCTGCACTAGAATGATTCGGGGAGGGGAGGCCGTGATCACCAGGAGTCAGCAGGGGCTCAGTGAGAGCCTTCGCACTGACCTAGTTTCTTTTGCTGCCAGTATTCTGGTTGTGGCACACACCAGAGAAATGCGAAGAGCGGGACGTCTCTGGAACCCGGTGAACGTGCTAGCAGGGTTCTTCTGACCCTCCTGAGACAAAGTGTGAAAAGGTGGGTTGGATGCAAAGCAAGACAAGTTAGTGAATCCACAAATACCTGAACAAATCTGCCCTGCCGGTTTGCAAACGTGCAGATCAATGGCCAGATGTTAGTGTGGAGAGAGGTTTTTTTTAAAGTGATGTTCCTCAGAGCTTTCTGCTTGTCTCTGAATGCTTGGGAAAAGATGTGGAAGGAAGAGGTAAGTCATGAGCCAAACGCAGGTTTGGCTGAAAGCTGCAGAGGAGCATGAAATTAGTGGAACACAAAATCAGGATCTAGAAAGACCGGATGAATCAGAGCATCAGGCCAAATTCCATAAAATGGAATTTAACTTGGGTCCCTCAAAATTATTGCACAGGGATGGAGTGAGAGGTAACACATTTCAGGTGACAGAATTTCTATGTGATGCCGTATGGCAGTCAAAAATTCCCCTTTGATTCAATATCCATATCTAGAAGACAGGAGGTGATGGTCAGTCTGTTCTGTACCAGCCTAGGCATACCCTGGAATAGGACACTAAATTCTCGGGTCCGTCATAGGAAAATGATAGGATGATAAGGAACAGTTCAAGAACAAAGAAGGCTACCCTAAAAAAACAAAATCTCAGAGATACTTGAAAGGTAGTTTCTGGAAGAGGTGTCATTTGGAAGTATGTATGAACTTATTTTCTAGAAAAAAAAAGAAGTTGCAGCAGTTTTGGTAGATGGTATTCTCTCTCATGGCCATCATAAGCTTTCTCATCTCACATGTTCTTTTATGCTATGGTCTTGCCACTCTCCAATAAAGACATCGAATTTAGTTATCCTTCCCTTGAATCCAGGCTACCCTGGGACTTATTTTGACCCATAGAATTTGGTGGATATGGTGACATATAACTTCTGAAGCTGGCCCTTACCAGTTAGGCAGCTTTCCACCTTTGTTGATTGAAATGCTCAATTTCGGGGTCCAGTTCTAGCCGCCTTCACATTGCAATCCGTGACAGACCTCAGTGGATGCTAGGTGGAGCGGAAGATTCACCTCACTGAACCCTGACAAAATATCTGATCCACAAAATTCTGAGCAAATAAGACGGTCATTGTTTGAAGCTACTAAGTTTTAGAGTGGTATGTTACTCAGCAACAGATCATCAAAACAGTGATTAAGAAGGTAGACTATGGAGTCAGACTGTTTACTAGCTATTACATCTTGAGCAAATCATTTAACTTCTTTGCCCCAGTTTCCTTTTCTGTAAAATAGGGAGGGTAAACCTCACGATTACTGTGAGGATTAAATAAGGCATGAGAATCCCTTGGAATAATACCTGGCCCATAAAAACTGGTCAGTACTAGCATAGTAATAGGACTAAGGGGTGTAAGCTGTGAAGATACAAAATAATTCAACTCTATTTTTAAAAAATTCTCTAGTGGAATTGTCCAAACGTGGAGTAAGCTGCTTCTGGATGTGGTGAAGCCCCCTTGCCTGGAGATTTCCAATCATGAATGGGTGGCTGTTTGTAGAGTTTGGGGATTGATGACCCCGTCAACCTTAAGATTCTATGTCCTGTCATGTTGGGGCCAAGTTTTTGATGGAGGAGGCACTCAATGTGTTCAATACACTTTTCTTGAATTGACTTGAGCTAGATACAGAAGAAAGACGTACTCATCTGGCTAGATCATTACAATTTTGAGATTACCAACATATTTTACTTGGCATAATGTTTTCTCATCAACCATTAATGTTCCTGTACACATCTTTATGAGGTCAGCATCACCATTCCTGTAAGATGAAGGACTTAAAGCAGAAAAGCTAAGTGGCTTATTAATTATTGAATGAACCGCTTAGAGCACCTTTCCGCTTGTGAATTCAAGGCTGGAACACGAGGCCCAGGCCACTCAGCTTCCTTGCGCAGCAAGGTGGTACAGAGACCGTCCCAAGCTCCCCGAATACAGGGACGAAAAGGCACAAAGACACAGCACAGATCTTACTTCTCTCCAGCTTCTGAGCTCAAGAAGCAGCCCCAAGTAACCCCTGAATTACAGAAGTTCAAGAAAGGAGGGGCTGCCCATTCAGAAGTTAACGAAGGAAAAGGAGGTCTGGCATGGGAACTGTCCTGTCTGTTATGAACTAATAAAATGTCCCAGACCTGCTCCCAAGGGCCCTGAGAAATAACAACTCCAAAGTCACTTGCCATTCAGCTGACTGTTTCTTGCCAGGTCATTCTAGGGCAGGGCACAAGACAGGGAGAGAGAAACAGGAGGGCAGAAGTTCTGGGCGAGCGGGGGAGGGGCCCCAGCTTGCTTCCTGTGCTTTTGAGTTTCCCCACACATTGGCATCAAAGACTGCGATCTTGGGGCTCTAAATGAGGACAGACTGACCCAAGAAACAGAGACAGGTGGTCACTTTGCTACTTACTCTGAAACCCCACATGGGGTATTTTAATAGTGCTCTCCATCTGTCCAACCTCGGGGGCTAATCCCTTCCTAATCTGAGCTGTAATATAATAATTGGGTAATCAGACAAGACACTGCAAAAAGCTCAGGCCATAGTTTTGCTGTGCTTTTTGGCTAGACTCTCCCCCTATTAGAGCGAAGTATAGCTGACCTAGAAATTTCCCATTTAAACTTCAGTCTTCGCTAAACAAAAGCAGACACTCTGAAGAAGTATACATGTTTAGGAAGCACAACCCTCCTTCTTGAGGGTAATTTCAGTCCCTGCTCCCTGCACATACAGGAATCAGCTGCTAGGGGACCACATGATCTTGCTCTGTGCTACAAACTGGAAAAAAAAAAAAAAGGAGAAGAAAAGGGGGAGAAAAGCTTCATGGTTAGCTTGGGCTAATGAGCTCACTGGTGTGTGTCCAGGAAACAACCCAGAATGAATACATCTGCTGAGATTTCTCTTTTGAAAGAAGTAACCTTGTTGTGGTGGATGGAAACGAAACATAAATGTAAGCTGCATGAAGCCGGATCAGGGACTGAACCTAAAGCACATGCAGAAAACCCAGTAGGTGGTTAGGCGCTGGGACCAAAGTAAGCAGGGCTATCTGGGGATTAACCCATTATGGAGGAAAACATAGATTTTTTTTTTCCCCCCAAAGGAGAAAAAACAAACACTTACACTGCTGAGGCCGGATCCCACTGGCCTAGCACCTGGGAGGAAACAAAGGTGCTGTCAGTCCAGTTGGCTGGAGGTTTCTCACACTGGGGAGTCTCCTGGTTGCCATCAAGGACAGGGTCACAGTTTATTCATGACAGCCCCCAGCATACAGTAGGCACACACTAAATGCTAATGGATGCGGCTAAGGCAACATGAAGGCCCTTTCTAAAATAGTACAGAGGTGGCAGTGGCTGCAGTCAGGTAGATGTTCATTCACTTGAGTCTATTTCAAACATTTGCTAAACGTATTTGCTTTGACCAAAACATATTCTCTCCAAAAGAGAAGGCTAAAGGAAATGGAGCGAGCCGGGAGCGGGTGACAGAGACTGGAACGTGAGGGTCTGGAGATCGAATGCACGGTCTTGTGGCAGGAGGAAGCATGGAGGAAAGTGAGCCCACTGGGGATGTGGGGTGTTTCCTTTCCCCAGAAGGGCTGCAGAGTGGGCTGATTTGCTAGCAAATTCTGCTAGTTGTCTGCTCTAATCTATTCTTTCCTTCCATAGTAATAGGGGTGTGGCCAGGCACATGGTTAGACCATATTTCCCATGCTTTCTTGTAGCTAGATGTGGCCATAGGACTAGCTGTCACCGTTGGAATATGAGAGGAAGTGATACGCACCACTTCTAAGTCGAAGCTTCTTCCAGGATCCCTTTCCCAACAGCCGACTAGATGTGGACGGCGACAGGACCCCCGGGGAGATATGAGGTGTGAAGCCTGAGACCCTGGGTGATCACATGGAAGAAACCCCTGCTCTGTTGACTTGGATACCTACCTAGAATTGGTAGGTGAGCAAGAAATAGACTTCTGTTGGGTTGAGTCATTATTTTGGAAGACCTGTTACAGAAGCTAACACCATCCTAAGTACTGTTTAGAATATCAAGAGAAGTAACCTCCCCCCCCATATCATGTAACTCAAAAAGGGAAGATGATGGCCCCAGAAAGTGAGTTATCAGCCTCTGACTGAGATGACTGAGCTACTCCCTTGCAGCTCTGCTGGTCCACGGCTCTGCTGGTCGCAGAGGGCAGAACTACACTCTTCCCTGTCAACACAACGCTCAGTCCCTCCAAGTCAGAGTCAGTTTATGGCAAGAGGGCCCTGGGGCACCATGATGATGGAGGCTGTGCAGAAAATGCCTGATTGTGTGTGATGTATCATGAGAATATGCTGCACCTCATAGAGACACAGAGGAACTGGGGTCCCAGCCATGACGTGGGGAATGCACGGGATACATGAGCTGCGTAGCGGGAGCAATAGTCCCCCAAGTGAGAGCCTTGGTGTGTACAAAGCAGGTGCACAGTGACATATTCTGGGAATTTGCTCTGACTTGCTGGAATAAAGACTATGAGAGCACGTGTGCTTCTGTGTTGTGTGTAGGGGGTTAGGGATGGGATGGGGCTGGGAAGTTAGAGTAGAAGAGGTAGGCATCGATGCAGAAAAAAGAAAGCAAAAACAAGATAAGAGTCTTTTTCAAATTCAAAATAAGCTTTTAAAGCCCATGGCAGTATCTTTGGGTATAAGGTTTTTTTTTTAACTTACACGAGGCAGGGTCATTTAAACTTTAAGAACCAAGGTTGCAACCTCAGCGATCAATTTAAAAGAACACGCATGTGTTTTGCTGGCCCAGACTACTTAAGACCCCAAAGCTTTGGGGATGGGAGAAAAGAAGTTGGAGAGGAAGAAAGGGTGCTAGGGTTTTTAATAAGAAGGGGCTCTGCATGGTCCATCCAGGTTAGCTCCAAAGGAGTGGGCATGAGACACGCTTCCCCATGTTGCCATGAGCTTAGGAGCTGAGACTAGGAAGGACCCTGCTACTATCTGTCTGGAGCACTTATGTATGTCCCCTTCGCCATCATGGCAGGGACAAGGGAGTAGATGTTATGATGTGGGGCAGGGGCAGAACCAGAGTGGCATAGGAAAGCAAGGGAACTCTTCATGTTTCTGAGAGTGAGGTTGAAGTGGCTGAGAAAGGGAGCCAGCGATCCAGAAGGTGTCATGGTTGCAGTGAGGAGATGCTGTGGCAGAGAGCAGGTTGCTTGTGTGACTGGAAACCAGATGGGAAGGACAAACCTGGGCAGAGGGCCTCCCGTACCTGCACGGGCTGGTTCGTGCTTACTGTCTATCTGCTAAGAGGGCTGGACCAACCTTGTGTGTGATGTGGCTCTGTGTCAAGAAGCAGAGACACAGTAGAATTTCTTTAAGATGAGAGAGAATACACCCAAGGGAGCAGGTGCTCGGGCTTGAATTCATTTCTTGCAGCCCCTCTAGGCTCTCGATCTTGAATTCCTGTGCCTTGCATCCTCATTAACACCTGTGGGCCACCTCTTGGACTCTGGCTGTAGTTTGCACCCTCTCTGGGATCAGATGATTCCCACTGCTGAGTCTGGCCACTCCCTAACATGCATTCATCCATGCCCAAAGCCCTGGCATCCCGTCCACATGGCCTCTGCTGTCCGATCTCATTTTGCCTGGTTTTGGCTTCTTTGCACCCACCTTGGCACTGACATCTGGAAGGGGCCCCACCCCACTCTGCAATCTAAGATGGAATATTTTCTAAGAGTAGCTCAGCCAAAGAGCAGGCCAGGAGAAAGGGAATTATGGGAAGGAGCCGCCCAACGGTTATGGTGTAACCCCTTTGCCAGGCTGCCCTGCAGGAAATTGGAGAACAACAAAGCCATAGTGTTTCTCTTATTCTTTCCCAGCCGGACAGCCCTCGAGGCTCCTCCTGGTTAGTCCCCGCGGACCCAGGGCTCTCACATGTGTGTGCCAATGTCTAGTCTGGGCTGACGTCATTTTCGTTCTTGTGCGCTCTGGCTGGCTCTGGTGCTGTCCCCTCACTGCTGGCCACCCCCGGAGTGCCATCCCCAACCTTGCAATCTGCCAAGAGTCCGCACCTGCTGGAGCAGCCCCTGCCCAAGCTGAACCCACTGAGGGGGTCTGCACGAGGGCACTGGTGGTTGTGCCGAAGGATGAAGGTGACATGGATGCTGTCACCACCACTGGCCATGCTGCTTGTTATGGGTTGAACTGTGGCCCCCAAAGCTACGTTAACGTCCTAACCCCGGGATACCTGCGAATGTGACCTTATTTGGAAATAGGATCTTTGCCATTGTGACAAAGATATAAAATTAAGATGAAGTGATGCTGGAATGGGGTGGGCCCGTGGTGCCGTGTGACTGGTGCTCTCATAAAAAGAGAGGAGACACAGACAGACACCGGAGGGAGAACATCATGTGAAGATGGAGGCAGATGACCTCATTCTGCCTGGTTTTGGCTTCTTTGCACCCACCTAGGCACTGACAGCTGGAAGGGGCCCCAAGGGATGCCAATGATGGCCAGAAAGAACCAGAAGCTAAGAGAGAGGCACGGGAGCTACCCCGATACCAGCATTGGCAGCTTCTGCATGGCCTGTGCCCCCCGAGACCCCCCGACATTAGAGACAAGTGCTCATTTTGCTTTTGTTTGGTCTTTTCTTCACACCCTCTTGCTCTACAATCCAGGTATAAACCAGCAGGGGCTGGGCCAGGGTGACACCTTATGAGTGGTGACCCGCGGAACCCAGAACACCTCCCCCCCGAGCTTCCTGGCCATTCCAGAGCCCAGGTGGGCTTCTGTCTCCTCTTGAGAGGAGCTCTTTCCCCTCAGCCACCTCAGCTGTGCTCCAGGGTTGATGTGGAAAATGACAAATTGGGGGCACTTTTTACAGTGCATGTTACTAATTAGAAAAGAATTTCTCCTCTGTGTAAGCATATACCCAGAACAGCTATTACCCCACCCTGAAAGCCGATGTTCAGGACAGATCAGGAATCAAAATATGCAAATAAGAACGTAAGAACTTCAGTCTAGCCTTGGCTGACTGGTGCTCAGACCTCTCTAGTCCTCTTCTGCCAAGCGCTCGCCTAGAGCTCTCTTCGCAGAAAGGAGGGTACAGCAAAATGTCAGTAGCATGGACCCCTGGGCCAGGCTCCCTGGCAAGCGGCATTCACACATCTCTCCCCTGGCAACTGTGCACTTTACCTTGTTGTCTCAGCTTGTGTGTGGCCCTTGGAGGGCAAGGATAGACCTTGGCCACAAGGACAGAGTCAACTGCAGGATGAGGGTCAAGGTTGGCAAAGCTGGAGCTCCTCCTGATGGTCCTCAAACAAAGACATTTGAGGGTCTTCACTCAGCTCGCCCTAGAGGATAACCATGGTGGGGTGGGGTGGGGGTGGAGATGGACAAGAGTGGGAAGGCAACATGGCCAATTGGGCTGGGGCCCAGAGCAGGCTAAGTGGTCTGGAGACAGAAGGTGTTGGTCCCAGTTCAAGTATCATTTCCAAATGTCATTGGCTAAGCATTATCCCTTTAAAGACCGTAGGCAAATGTAAGGTAAAGCCAGCAGTCTCCTCAATGGGAATGCTGTGACAAGGGGAGGTCCACAGTAGCAGCTGCTTCCTGGCTTGAAGGGTAGCTCCTCTCCCAGCCTTTTCTGTAGAATGTTCTGGGTGGTTCCCCTCAGTTAGAAAATGCCACCCAATAAGCTTGGGACACAGACTGGAGCTAGGCTGGTCAGAAGACACCCTGAAAAGGGAATTGATGATGATGATGATGATGATGATGATGTTGACGATGAAGATGATGGTAAGCTCTCAAATGATTCCTCCTGTGTTTCTCTTATCTTTTTTTCTTGTTTTGTTAATCCTCCTCCAAAGATGCTCGTTACCCAGAGAGAAAAGCCCCGACTGAATAATAAACACTCCCTTGTGCCAAAAAAGAAAAGCACGCACATGTCTCCAGCAAAACCCGCTTGCTGTTCACATTTGCAAACCATCCTATCATTCTGAAACAGCGTTTTTCTGAAACATTTATCCTCAGCTCCTTTCTACTCTAATTTCCTGTTTGCTCTCTCAAATGGTAGGTTTGGGAAGTGGTTGGGGGCTATGGTGGAGTAGGGGAGAAAGAATGAAAGAGGAAACCATAACCCCAAACAGGGATAAAATTATCCTCACTGGTAAAATTATCTTCACTGTCATGATCTATCTTTCTGGGACAAAAGTCACCATTTTGTGCAAATACAGATTTTGCTTCCCTGACTCTTGACTGTGAAGAACGATTTAAGGTGTAAGTAAACCCTTGAGATGGTTCATAACAATGGCCTTTGGCTTCAGGCTGCCACCCAGCGGTTGGGCTAGAACTCTAACCATCCGCCTCCCTCGCTGGTTCCTGGGCCCTGGGAAGGGGGTGCTCTCCCACCACGTGTCTGATTTTTCTGGTAAGATCCCTATAGGCTGGCCGCACTCTCCTTTTGCTGATAGTCCCCAAAACAAGGCTCTTGGGTCGGAGAATATTTGAAGGTCCCCATTCACACAATGGCTTCTAAAGCTCCCCTTGCTCTGGGGCCTTTGGAGGAGGAGGATTTGGATTGTCCCTGTTTTCTTCTGCCTCAGGGCCAGGGACTCGCCATCATAGCAACTTCCCCAGACTGAAGACTGCTTTGTCCCTTTCTCTTTGTTTGAGGTCTGTATCTCAAAGGAATGATACCCAGCCCAAAGTCCTGGCTACAGGTTTCCACGAGTGGCGGGGGGGGGGGGGGGGGGGGGGGGGGGGGCAAGGACTGTCATGTAAATGAGACTCACACCGCCTGTCTTGATAGGCCAGCGCTCTGCAGAATAAGCGGTCCACCTTCTCCCAACATCAGGCTCAGGTATGGAGAAGGGGAGACTTTTTACAGGCGACTTCACTTTTTCCTGATTCCTGTCATAAACTCTTTCAGACTGACACAGTTAGGTAGTAACCCACCAATCAGAGCTACTGTATGTGTGTGTAAAAGAACTGAAAAAGATTTTCAGCTGCCTTTAAAAGCTTGTGAAGAAATAACAAATGCATTTCTCTTTATAGTTCTTCATACCTCTTCCCTCCCCTCAACAATGAAGACCCTGATGCATCATGGCAAGTGGTCAGTTAGAACTGGCAAAAGCCTCTCTGGTCTCAGTTTTACACCCTGCCCTGGGGACACGTGTGCCGATAGTGGCAAAGACCTGGTCAGATTCAAATGCTGAGAATGGGGGTGCCTGGGTGGCTCCGTTGGTTGAGTATCCAACTCTTGGTTTCGGCTCAGGTCATGGTCTCTAGGTCATGGTCTCAGGGTCGTGGGATCAAGCCCCAAGTTGGACTGCAAGCTCAGCAGGCAGTCTGCTCAAGATTCTGTCCCTTTTCCCTCTGCCCCTCTTCCCACTCATATGCTCTCTCTAAAATAAATAAATAAATAAATAAATAAATAAATAAATAAATAAATAAATAAATAAATAAATAAATCTTTAAAAAAAAAAAATGCTGAGAATGAAAACCTCTCCTGAATCCAAACTCCTTATTTTTTAAATTTTATAAAACAATGTTCTTGATAAAAATCAACAGAAAAGGGCAAGTATACAGCTAACAACCCCCAGGCCTAAATTCAAACCAACTGTGTTCCATGCTATAGGACCTGCCTTGGCCAACATGTTATTAGTAAAACTCCGACTTCAACCCAGAAAGAATGGAGGTTCTGGGTATAATGCAAGTAGCTCATAAAAAATGAAGCTGGAGATGATTAGGGAAAAGACGGATATTCACATGTATGTAAATATCACATATTGCTAAATAATATTTATGAATAAAATAAATGATATGTTAATATTACATCTTTATCACATATTATTAAGTATTAAACATATATATTATATATAGATAATATATATATGCGCTTCTCCAAATTTCTTCTTTTATTGCTAATAAGCCTTCAGTTAGGATCAGGAAATTAGGTGTAAAGGTTACAATATTAGCAGTCACCTTCAAAGTCAGATTACAGAAAAGATCCCCAGATTGGGATGTTCCCTGGGACAAGGTTTCCATTTTCCCCAGATTATGTGGGTCAGAGCAGCTGCAGAGACTCCTGGGCACTCAGCATCCTGCCAGGCTTTTCCATGTTCCATAGGGGAAGGGGGCTGCAGGAAGCCCTGGGGGGATAGTGAAGGGGGTAGGGGGTGGCAACAGTGGGGGGCAGGAGTAAAGCCCATGTCCTGCCTAATGGAAAAGAAGAAGGCAGACCCTGGACTCCAAGGACCACCTGGGGAGATTCTCAAACTGTGTCCTCCACCCTCCACTCATCCATTGTGACCAAATGCAGGCTAGGCAGTGGCTTCTGTGACCTGAGCCCCAGGAGCTGGAGTCTGGGATAAAAGCCAGGGTTGTCCCTAAGGACCAGTCAACTTCCACCTTACAGAACTGTTGCACTTTCCTTGCAAAGAGTTGCTAATTGGTATTCGACTGATGGCTGGTGTTTTTGCACAAGAATCAGAACCGCATTAGTAAGGATTCAACATCCACCCCGAGATTGTGCTCAGCAGTGGACAAGACACAGATGTAAACAGGCACACTCCATGCCTGCTGGGCTTGGTGCCCAAATGATAAGGACAGACATGAAAGGCTCGGGAAAGACATAAAGACTCATGAAGTCCAGGATAGGCGCTCAGAGGAATAACCATCGTGTATTGGGTTGAATTTCTTTGTCCATTTTGGGGGTATCTTGTGATCCACGATTGGGCTTCTGGAAAGAGCCTATCTAGAGGAGGAGTCCGAAGGTGGGTAAGATTGGATGGAATCTGAATTCCATAAAGGCGACTCTAATTTCTGCAATCGACTCGAGGCTCTGTTGCCTGCTCTTGCCACACACACACACACACACACACACACACACACACACACACAAACTATGCAGCACAAAGCCAAGTCGGATCCGAAGTGGGTTAGGGTATTATATAAGCCCTTGGCGGGAGGGGAGATGGTCTTTTCTGTGTGTTTCTTTTGCTGCAGCGGCGGCGGCGGTGGCGGCAGCAGCAAGAGTGGCTCAGGTTGATTTAGAATACGGATGACAGTGGCCTGGCGCGAGCCCACGGCTGACGAAAGCTGCTTAGCCCTCTCGGTTTCCATGGAGACAAGCAGGAGCAGCGGCGGCGGCGGCGGCGGCGGCGAGGCTGTCAGCGAGCGCGGCGGCGGCGGCGGCGGCGATCGCGCGTCCGCGGGGGTCTGCAGGAGGAAGGAGGAGGCCGGGGCCCGGACCCTCGCGGCAGACATGGACTTGCATTGTGATTGTGCTGCCGAAACGCCGGCCGCCGAGCAGCCGTCGGGGAAGATTAATAAAGCTGCTTTCAAATTATTCAAGAAGAGGAAATCGGGTGGCACCATGCCCAGCATTTTTGGGGTCAAAAACAAAGGGGATGGGAAAGGCTCGGGTCCGACGGGCATGGTGAGGAGCCGGACCCACGACGGCTTAGCGGAGGTGGTGGTGCTGGAGAGCAGCAAGAAGGAGGAGCCACGCGGCGGGGGCGACAGCGGGGGCGGCGGCGGGGGTGGCCGCAGCGGGGGGCGGCCGAACCCGGGTCCCCCCAGGGCGGCCGGGACCGGCGTGGGCTCCCTGGCCAACAGCTCGGTGGCGAAGTCGCACAGCTTCTTCTCCCTGTTGAAGAAGAACGGGCGATCGGAGAACGGCAAGGGCGAGCCGGCGGACGCGAGCAAGGCTGGCGGCAAACAAAAGAGAGGGCTGAAGGGGCTCTTCAGCAGCATGCGCTGGCACAAGAAGGACAAGCGGGCCAAGGCGGAGGCGAAGGGCGAGCGCGCGGGGGCCCCGGGCGGCCTCATTCTGCCGGGCTCGCTCACCGCCAGCCTGGAGTGCGTCAAGGAGGAAACGCCCGGACCCGCCGGCGAGCCGGAGAAGCCCAGCAGGGACGCGCCGGGAGACCCAGCAGGTGAGCTCGGAGGGGGAGAGCCGGGGCCGGCCTCCGCCGATCGCGCCCACGTGCCGGACCGCCGAGAGGCCCACAGCCCCGGGGTCCCTAAGGCCGAAAGCGCCCGGGGAGAGGACGCCGCGGGGCATCGGCGCGCCGAGAAGCCCCGGGCACCCCCAGAGCTGGGCGCTGGGGAGGTCCAGACGGCCGAGGATGCCTCCAGGACAGGTGACGTTCCGGTAAAGACCGTCCCCCTTGTCGACTCGGAATGCGGCAGCGGCCGAGCGGCGGCCATCCCTGACCCTTCCTCTGTTGATCCACCCTCAGACCCATCGGCCGATCGTATTTGTTTGATGTTTTCTGACGTGACTTCACTGAAAAGCTTTGACTCTCTTACAGGCTGTGGAGATATTATTGCAGACCAAGAGGACGAGGCAGGTCCCAGCTGTGACAAGCATGCCCCCGGGCCAGGCAAACCAGTTCTGTCTAAAAAGAACCCCGGCGTGGTGGCCTACCAAGGAGGAGGGGAGGAGATGGCGAGCCCGGAGGAGCTGGACGACACCTATCTCCAGGAATTCTGGGACATGCTCTCCCAGACTGAGGACCAAGGACCAGGGCCCCAAGAGGGAGCGGCCAAGGCGGCGGCAGCCCTGGAAACCAAGGTGGTGGCCGAGACGTCCAAAGACGCCAGGTGTGCGGAAGGGTCCAAGGACGTGTCCTTGGGCAAGCACAGGAGGCTCAACCGGATTCCCATCGAGCTCCATCCCAAGGAGGAGCCTAAACAGCCCGAGAAGGAGCAGCAGGAAGGCATCCCCAATAGTGACGAGGGCTACTGGGATTCCACCACTCCGGGCCCTGAGGAAGACAGCGCGGGCAGCGGCAAAAAGGCGGGCATCCCCCGGGATAGCTACAGCGGGGACGCGCTCTACGATCTCTACGCAGATCCGGAGGGAAGCCCGGCGGTCGTTCCTGCCAACGAGGAGACGTCCTGCTTGTCCCGGTTAAAGCCTGTGTCTCCAGGCACCATCACCTGTCCACTGCGAACACCAGGCAGTTTGCTGAAGGACTCCAAAATCCCTATCAGCATCAAGCACCTCGCGAACCTTCCATCCAGCCATCCCGTAGTGCACCAGCAACCAGTCAGGAGTGAGATGCCCAGAACAAAAATCCCAGTTTCCAAAGTGCTGGTCCGCAGGGTCAGCAACCGGGGTTTGGCTGGGACCACCCTCCGGGCAGCGGCGTGCCATGACAGTGCCAAAAAGTTGTGAGGTCTCCGAAGCCAAGGTGGATGGACCACATGTCAAGGAATACAACTTTCCCTGGAAACCACTCAAATAAGTTTTGCTTCTCCTAAAGAAAAGCTTTTAGGACCATCCCAGCTCCAGAGCCTAGACCGAGGACGTCTCTGTGCCGCCAGCAGGGGCAGGATACACCAGAGAGAGGGTGCTACACGTGGGATTCTCCTCTCCAGATAAGTTCCCTGAGAATTATTTTCAAGCACTTTTAGTTTTTTACCTTAAAAAAAAATCACTTTTTTTCTTTTTTCCTTTGATGCACTGAACACTTGGAAGTCACCTTTACTTGCCTTTGCAGAAAACAGGACTTAACCAAACCTATGTAAGCATCATGCCATGATATTTGGTGCGGCCAGGGCCCAGAGAGGGCCTGGAGGAACGACTGCCAACACCAGAGGAGCCCCTCCTCTTCCATGACACTTTCCTTCCCTCCTTCCTTCTTTTCCTTTTTCTTTCCAGGAAAAAAAGAGAGAGAGAGAGAAAAGAAAAAAGACCCTTTGCTGTATCACTGTGTGGGAAACACCTGCAAAGCTGAAAGAGCCAGGTATTTACCTGATGAGCAGAGGGGATCACTGATTGGTCAAAAACTTACCTACTTTTAGTTGCTGGGTATGCAAATAGGTCAATATCTACCACTAGGACAATAAAGGAGCATTTTGGTTTGGTTGGTTTAGAGCATCTGTTTGGGGAGAAATAAGAAGCTCAGCAGAGCAGGTTTTTTCTTTTTCTTTTTCTTTTTCTTTCCCACCCAGTGAAGAAATGAGGATCAGGGAAAGATTTCACTAAAATGCCAATAGACACAGTATTTTAGCATTTATAAACTGTAACATTTTCATGTGTAGATAACGCATATTTTACAGTTTATCCAGCTGTTAACATTTTATAATCTGTCAGTAACCTCGAATTTAAAATCTGGTTTTATTACTAGTTATGATAACTGTCCCTGAACCACTGATGTTCTTTTATGTACTGTAACCTAAAAGCAATTCTGTTTTTGTTTTATATGGGATCTCTGGCTCTCAATGCAGGAAAAAAAAAAAAAAGTCTATTGTGTTGATGTCCCAGAGGAATGATTCTGCCTTGTCTTGGGTAAAAAGACTATTTGCTTCTCACTCTCAATCCTGGTTTTCAGAGATTTTTACCTTGGTTATAAAAATTTCGGATTCAACCATTCTACAATATGGGGAGTCCCAAATGAGGAACATATTTTAAAAACCCAATAGAAAAATACAGTTTTTCATGTTATTTGACTTTTGCTTTATAGATTCATAATTGAGACATATGTTCAGAATATAACACTGGCAAGTGTATATATCATAAACACTCTATGTCAAGATTTTTTTTTTGAAAAGTGGTTTCCTGATATGTATATTTTCTATTATTTTAGATGAGACATTTATTTCAGGATGGGTTACCATATGCCTGGATAGTTTGAGTGATTAACTGAAGCAGTTCCTAGAATGCTATTAGCATCTAATGATTATATAATATCCTCTTTGAAACGCACTTCAGTGTGTTTAATCAAAAGACCGGAGCTTCTGCTAGGAATTGATTCATGGTATCAGGAAGATTAGACATTTTCAAGGAAAACTACATGTATATGATGGCACAAACACTTCTATATAGCTCCCATTTTTCAGAGAGATTGCCTAAGTAATGAACTGATATTATATGCTTTCCAAGCTTGTTTTCTATTTTATAAAGGAAGGAAAGAGGCAAGTTAAGTATATGGAAACCTATTTTAATAGTACGAAAGGAACAAAATAAACGGACATCAAAGGCAAACAAATTTGAGCCAGTAGCATAAAGCAAATCGTTCCCCATTTTAAATTTGCAATGATTCAATTAGAAGAGGTGGTAGAGATTTGTTGAATTTCTTTAGTAGTCAGATTACTGGATTTTATTGCACTGTGTCAGATCCTTAATGTTATTTCAAAGTAGTGTTTTAATATTTAATTTCCTTATACAGATGAGGTCCTATAATCAGATATAGCCTTAAGCACTCTGAACCCACCAACAGGAATTCATAAAGCCACTCACACTCACACGTGCTTATGCACTCAACTGTGCACAAACTAACAGACAAAGGCGTGTACTGTACACTTGGAAATATTTTACAAATTATTTCTGTCTTGAGAAAGGGATTTAAATTTGATTTCACACTGATAGTACTATTTAGACTCCAAATGCATTCATCTTCCTCCAGTGAATGTAAAGAACATAAATTTTATTCCTAGCCGTAAAACAAAGGATGTTTATTTTCTTCTTGTGCATTTTCTTGTGAGGGTTATCTTCTCCTCTGCGTGAATCCATCACAGAGTTATATTTGTTCATTCGTTCAATTGTACAGGAAAGTTAGGAGTACCTGAAGTATGGATGAGAATATTCTAACAGTAAAGGCAATCTATTGATAAATCTATTTTGTTAGCACTGGGACAAACTAGTTTTGCTTTCATAATTTTGGGGGCTTATTTCTGCCATTATACCACTATGCTGTGTCTTCTTGTTATAAGTAAAGGAAAATGTCAGCAAAACTTACCTTCATTTCCCCCTGCCTATTAAGCAGTTATACAAGATGTAAAATATTTTCTCTTTTCCTTCTTTTTTCCATATGTTTTCCACTTTTAAAAAACTCTCGTCTTTAAGAATTCCACCCACACCAGTAAAATGAAGGATGCAGGCAATTAATTAAATGGCCTCTGTAGCTAGATGGGAAATCAGGACCAATGCAGGAAGCCTGCGTCTTAACCTTTTCCACCCACAGTCGCTTGCTTTGTGTGTGTGTATGTGTGCGTGTGTGTGTGTGTGTGTGTGTGTGTGCATGCGCCAAGGGCTACTTTTTCTCATTCATGTTCCTGGAGATTGCTCCCCCCCCCCAGCATTTTAATAGATTTATATTCCAATTATTATTAATACATTTCTTAATTTGGCCTATTTGCTGATTTTTTTTAATGGAAGATTAAATATGGGCTGATGACACCGTTGCTGTGTGTGTATGATTCTGAGATGCTTAGTTGATTAGGTCTCTTTAGTCAGAGAGCTGGACAAATTAGAGAGGAAAAAGTCAGATCAATTGTTGGCCCTGAATTTATCAGTGAGTTTAAGAGCTCTGCACAAAGACAGCCTGACTTTAATAACTACATTACACAGACAATGTTACTTGAACTACTTTAGCATCAGTACTAATGGCAGTTGGATGCTTTTATTCTTCCATTAGCACCGACTGGAAGAAATTTTACTACAGCCGTTTTCAACAATTGCTAGAGGAAAAGATTTTTATTATTTCACCTAATGACAACAATGGCAGATAGGACATTAAGGACTTCCTTTAGATACGTTTTCCACAAATTATCTGCCTATTTAAATACAAAGTGTTTAACATCTATGAGAGTGATGATTTACTGGGTCTAAAGCCTTTCTTCCTTAATCTCAGAAGTAGTTTTGAAGTATTTGCACTTAAATGAATATTCAAATAACCCTTTGCACAGTTACCAAGGTAAAAAAAACTATATTAGGTATCAAGATTTCTTCGACTGATCTGAGTTTTTGTTATTTATGTCTCTGTCAGATTAGTTTTCAGAGCCTTTTGACTGTTAACTTTGTATGAAGAGATTGATTAAAGTAGCTTTCTGTCCTCTCCCTTTGTACCCACCAATGTTTGATGTTTGCTTGGTGCCCTCAGATAGCCATAAGTGGACGCTTGTCATGATGGTGGCGTCTTTGACTCTTGCATAGTGGAACACATTTCCTGATTGTAGTCATTCCAGATTTCTCTCCTGAATGATGACAATCTGGCCTTGGTCACCTGTGCTGGGTTTCTACGAAGGCATCTTCCAATACATTCACAGATACTTTGCTCCCCTTATCATTCTTAAAAAATTAATTCAAGAATTTTATACTCTTAAACAAAAAGAGAACACATCACAATTGTCTCTTATCACCACTGGGAATGACCAGTTCAAAGTACCTACATGAAATAAGAGGAGAAACCTGAATACCTTGGCCTACCCATTTCCCCTCCCTATTCGTCAGACAGACCAAGGGATGAACAGCACCATTCTTATTTGTGGAAACTTGGCCTTAGGAATTTTTGATTGCTTATGCACAAATATTCATGACAGTTTGGGACCCGAAGCTAGCGTGGCAGAGCGGTGGCTTATATATCTGTGTGGGAAAGCAAGAGGCCAGGATTTACTTCATAAAAAGACGTGTCTGTAACGTTGTCAGGTGGGAAGTGCGGTTCCCCCTCAAGGTCAGTCGCCTGTCTGCCTCTGAGGATTTTGTAAAGGCCGTCATAAACTGCTTCTCAAAGCCTTTGCACTGTGCTAATGCTTTAAAGGAGATGGTTTGTTGCAACTATAGCCACTTATAAAGAATGCTATTATCTCACTCCAGATAGTGCTTTTAAGGAGTGATTCAGAGTGATAGTTTCATGATTATGGAAAAGTGTTCTTTCTCAAACTGAAAAAGGAAAGATTAAAATAGTCACAAAGCCTCCAGAACGGAAACTGGGCATATTTTATGACCGACGTTTACTTTAATTCAATGCAACCTGTGTTCGTGGGGCATATACTGTGTCTAATACTTCATAAAAACCCCTTCAGTCTGGGCTCGCACATAGCTGTACTGTGATTGGACTTTCTTAACAGTCATGAAAAACATCTTTATTTTACTTTACCTTTTTTTTTTTTTTTTTTGCATCTGTTGCTTATGGTTTGTGGGGTGGAGCAGAATGCGGCAAACTTGAACAGGAGTGGTATGGATTAAGCCACACAAATTCCTCTCAAAATAATAATAGCAATTATAACAATAATGAACATTTGTTGAGTCCTTGCTAAGTGCCAGTGACCACTAAGAGCTTTACAAATATTGACATGGTCCTCCTAGCAGCCATGTGGGTTAGGCAATATTATTTCCCTAATGTGCCATCTTTAACTCATTCTTTTTGTTTGTTTCCATCCCATCTCATCTCCCCCCCACCTCCCCTCTTTCTCTTTCTCTCTCTTTTCCCCTAGCTTCTGGGATGGGAACATAAACTCTTCTGTAACTTAAGAGTAACACAAGAGCTAAGAACTACTTAATGTCATGACAGTTCACTTCCAACAGAAACAAAGCTAACCCATGCCATGAAGCTGAAAATTGGTTTTTTGTCCGAGACAATGGTGCTCATATCACTGACAGAGAAGCCAGGCACAGTTAATAGGCAAACACTCTGCTTTCTTTTGGCGGTATCCTCTCCTTCTTGAGATTAACATCAAAAATATAGGCAGAAATCTCTCCTGTTGTCATGGTAACACTTCTTCCCTGTAGGATGTCAGTCATTCCAAGCACGTTGCCCTTGTTTTTCCACCATGAACCCACTCTAGGCTTGCTCTGGCTGTTCCATGTGGTTTGTTTAAATAGCGACTAGCTGAGTGATCCCTTGCCTGGATACAATTCTGAACTTCAGAGATAAGCTCCTGGCTCTTTCCAAAGTAGCACATCCTACATTCTGTCGATGGCCATTGAATCCTGACTCATATTTTCCAATTCATTAATTCATTCAACTAATATTATTGAAGACCTAGAAGTCAGTCATCGTGAATTTGAGTATTTTATATCGAAGGAGAATAACTAACATATACTGTGTGTTTGCTCTGTGCCAGGATGATGCTCGGTGCTTCCTTTCATGTTCTTATCGCCACTGTTCACAAGGACCATGCAGGGTGGATATTGGCTCCATCCCCAGAGGAAAAAAATGATGCTCGCAAAGGTGAAATACTTTGTCCCAAGTCACCCATTTCCTAAGTAATGGACAGAATTTGAATCAGAAACCTAACTCTATAGCTTCTGCTTTAATTATGCATTTTTTTAAGCCATATGATTCAATTTCTGTAAAACTTGTTTTAAGTAAGAAACTGATCAAAGTTCTGAACTGCAAGAGCCAACCCCGATTTGTGTAATTGTGGGTACCATCCGACTGATGGCTGTTTTAGTTAAAAGTGAACTTGTATTTTTATTTTTAATTCTTTGATGGCTTTTATACATGCAAGCCTAAAAGGGAGAGCTCAGAGACTAGCAGGTTTTTTTCTCACCTGGGCCAGTCAAAATTGTGGACTATATTCATTAATTACTTTAGAGTTCCATACAAGCAGACCTATGTACAGATTTTGTGATCTGATGTCTGTTTTGCCAATATTAAAACCAAAAGCAATTTCAGTAGTGAATCCAGCAGCGTGCAACCTCTGTTTTATCCCACTCTGATTCTGTTAATACCTCCAGTATTTAGGTAAAATCCATTTGAAATTGCATCATGGTCATAATTAAGGAGGTTATTTTCCTAATATATGGCCTGCCTACATTTGGTAAAATGCTTTTAAAATGAATTTTAGACTTCATTTTAATGAGACACAGTGGAAGATTTTAATAACACGTGGTCATTCTATTAAAATGTAAACTAGGGTAATTTGTGGTAATAACTCAATAATCAATAGAGTAAATTTCTGCTTTGTGTGTGAAGATAACATTTTTAATAAAATATAGCCAAGGTGACTGGTTATCGGAGACATATTTAACTTTCTCAGATACCTACCTGGATCATCTAATAAGCTAAAGCAGAGATACTAAAAATACCTGGTTAGATTTCATAGGGGCACCGAGCGGACACACAGTAAATACTTGTAACACAAGTATTGAAATGGTCCTAGGTAGCCTGAAGGAATTAGTGAACTTTCTAAATATCTGCATTGCAACCATTTATCCCCCACTACACAGTTATTTCTAAAGAAAAGAAGAGAAACTCTCATAAAGTAATACAATAGCTTTCTTATTGCTTCCAGGACACATTTAACTGAACATGAAGGATCTGAGAGTGGTCGTTTTATCAAGAACATCAGGGAAAATGGTTCTGATGTTATAGGCAAAGTAAATTTTTGTCACTTTTACTTGACTCCAGCTATCTACCAGGCTCATTGCTAACTTCAGGTTTTTGACCAAGTTATTTATATGGAATATCTCAGTGTAATATAGGGAATGCAGGTTATTTGAAAATAATGACAAAGAAGACCCAAATGAGAAACTCCATTTCTATAATTAGTTTTCCTGAAAGTCAGGCATGTCTTTGAGGACAAGCTTTTGGCTGTATTATTTTTGTGCACAGGAGGAAAATTGTTAGTAGGTTTATAGATATTATTTTTATAATAGAATGTTAAATTCCCCCCAAACATCAAAAATCATCTCCTAGAACTACTCTATGTTTTTAAAACTTGTTTTAAAAAAGGATTCTAAATAGCAATAGGATCTTTTCTCCTTTCTCCACTCCAATGATTTAATGGGATAAATGAACCAATGTTTATATTTTTAAACCTGTAAATATTTTATTTTGGGTATTTTGTATATTTGTTGATATAATTCCATTTTGTGCATATGTATCATTGTGCATGTTGCTGTTTTTGATAGTCACTCTTTTAATGAATGTAAGAAGCTTGGACTAATAGCACTTTTCTTGTTTCATTCAAACATCTTAAAATGAAAATACAACACTGCCATTTTAACTGTTGTGTTTAATTCAGTCAATAAATTTTGTTGCTCCTTTACATTTAAAGTGAAATCTGTTGGTTGTTATTTTTCCAGGAGGAATTTTATTTCCAGTCTCTTCAATTTTTAGAACTGATACTAATGACGGTGATAATGGCAAGGTGATGTGTGTGTATGAAATTGGTGGAAAAACTGATGGGGGGGCTGTATTTCTTTCCATACTTTGTAAACAAGTGAAAAATTATTGTTTGGTTTGGGCGGTTGTCTTTCATTTTTTTTAAAGATTTTATTTATTTGAGAGAGAGAATAAGATAGAAAGAGAGCATGAGAGGGTCAGAGGGAGGAGCAGACTCCCTGCTGAGCAGGGAGCCCAATGCGGGACTCAATCCCGGGACTCCAGGATCATGACCTGAGCCGAAGGCAGACGCTTAACCAACTGAGCCACCCAGGTGCCCCAAGGGTGGTTGCCTTTCAAAAGCCTTGTTGTCTTCACATGGATCTGATTTCTGAACCTTTTACTCAGAAAATCTCCATTCCTCATTAGTGCAGGAACGTGAAGCCAGCTACTCTGCTGTGATTATTAGGAGCAGCTAACTGGAGTCTTTTTTTAAAGAGTTGTTTTCTGGCTTTTATTGTTTTGTTTGGGGGTGGGCGGAGTTGTTAAAAAGCAAAATTCAACCAAGTAAATTTGAAAATCCAATTGGCTTCGTTAACAATTCATGAATTGGGCAGCATTCCTTCCGGCAAGTAGAGAGATGCTCTGAGGAGTTGTACAAAATAGAGGGTTTTTATAGGAAGGAGGGTGGGGCAAAGAGCTATTAGTAAAAGAAATAAAAAGGATTATTTCAGGCAGGGTCACCTTCCCTGAAGGGGAAGGGCAGTGGCTTTTATTAGTTGGCTGACCTCATCTTCCTTTGGGGAATGGAGAGGGCCCCAGTGGCAGATTACCTCTGATGCTGATCAGAAAATTCCTTACAATTTCTGGGGGAGGCACAGGTTAGGTACTAAGTCCTGGTTTGGTGACTTGGCCTGAGTGCTGCCATTTTGGACTGTGGTTTTATTTTCAACAGGGGTATGTTTTCACTTTGTATGTCTAATGGTTTACATTCATAGTAGTTTGAGGGGCACCTGGGTGGCTCAGTTGGTTAAGCAGCTGCCTTCGGCTCCGGTCATGATCCCACGATCCTGGGATCGGGCCCTACTGTCGGGCTCCCTGCTCAGCATGGAGTCTGCTTCTTCCTCTCCCTCTGCCTGCCTCTCTGCCTGCTTGTGCTCTCTCTATCAAATAAATAAATAAAATCTTTTTTAAAATAAATAAATAAATAAAAAATAAATAAATTCATAGTAGTTTGAAACTCAATGTAAAGACTAAGGAAGTTGTGCCCTTTTATATTTGAAAAATAACAATCGATGACTGCACAAATTGTTTTGAAGTATGCCTCCCTTAAAATAGGCTTGTTCACACTACACTTGCTTGTATTTCTCTTAAATGACAAGAAAAATTCATATTTGTCCGGAGAACATGATGAGGGTAAACTTCCAAAGGGAGATCTGATTAGTTACAGAAAGCAGAGTAAATATACCACAATAGAACCAGAAATAGGGAAATAGAAACTTACAAAGCCTCTACTCCCTTTGTGCCGCCTCTCCCCCTTTCTCCCAGCCCCTTTGACTTGCCCCTCTCTTCTTCTCTTGTCCTAGAATTAGCATGGAAGCACCTCAAAATAACTGAACTCAATTTCCCTTTAATAAGGCGATGAGGAGGCTAAAGCTCATAGAGGCTGGGAGACTCACCCTAAAGTCTTTGAAGCCGGAAGTTGTGGTAAAAAGAGACCAAGTTTGGAAACCAAACAGAATCTGGGTTTGAATTCTGGTTTGGGCACTTATCCGCTCTCCAGGCAATTTTCTTAACTTCTGTGAGCCACAATTTCCTACTCTATAAAATGAGGATAACAAGATTTAATTTAGAGGGTACTTGTACCATTATTAACTTTCAGAAAGAAAGGTGTCTAAGACATAGTATGTTTTTTGCATACGTTCATATAGTTCCTCTTGTTTAAAAAAAAAAGAAAAGCATTTATAAAAATTAAAACCTCAAGGGCTGGAGTTGAAATAGTCTTGAACAGAGAACTTGTTTTGATGTACCTAGAGATAAATATGAACCTCTTGGTTTGGGGTGGAGGTGTAGAGTGGTGAAGTATGCTTATATACAAACAAGGAAACAAATGGGAGTCAAGGTGGTCTTAAGTGTCTTATTCTGAGACACATAATTCTGAAATGAAGAGCCTACATGCAATTAGGAGAGAGTAGAAGGAAAAAGCTAGTTTTTGTAGAAGAGGTCAAGAACAGTAGCTGAGCTGGTTGAGCTGGTTAGAAAGTTGGCAGCTAAAACAACAATGACCAGACACAATGGCACTGAAATCAGAAAGGAGTATACACCCCCAGACATGAGACAATGGGTTGTAAGAGACAGCACCACCATAACTGAGGTATTGGGTACCTCAGGTAGCTGGGAGGTTTAGTGCACCCACTTAATGGAAAGAGATCATTGATGTGTTTAACCTGAAAAAAAAAGAAGTAGCTATATGGGTTTGAGAGATAGAAAATAATTTAAGCAAGAAGGCAATGCCTCTACCATTTCAAGTCACGGATGAGCAAAGCCTATGTTCTGAATCAGTCTCAGTTCCTGAACGCTTTTCACAGAGTAAGCATCGCCCTACCCTGAGTGGGATGTGGGATTCTGGGATTTAATGATAACACCATTTTCATAGCAGCCAAACTCAGTCAGAGAAACCCATCTATTCTGACACGGAGGGAGTAGTTGGCCACACTGAACATACTGAGATATGTCAGTCTCCATTGTGAGCCTGCACAGGAGAGTTTTAAGGGCATTCACAATTTTCTCCTTTTATGCTGTTTTCACTGTGTGGAGAAGTTTAGGCTGAAAGTTTAGAATCCCAAGGAAGCAATTGTGAATGAAAGGGGAGTGAAAACATATGTCTCAGAAGGAAGAGGTTAATACCATAAATCTAAACCAAGAGAACAAAGCAATGGAAAACTGCCTTTGAATTTTCCTATCCACCTATGCCTTTTACTCACAGACTCCTGTGCACTCCAGGATATGTCAGGTGCTCATGAACCAGCAATGAGATGAAGAAAGGGATATTCCCAAGAAAAAGTAGAAATCTGGGCAAAGACCAGGACCAAGGGTTACAGACACATCCCTTTGTCTTTGTTATTCTACATATATACTTTGAAGCAGCAAAGTATATACTTGTGTTCCATCAAGGAGGGGGTCCCCATTTAAGATCATTTAAGATTTTATGCTTGGGCACCTGGGTGGCTCAGTCATTAAGCATCTGCCTTTGGCTCAGGTCATGGTCCCAGGGTCCTGGGGTCGAGTCCCACATCGGGCTCCCTGCTCCACGGAGAGCCTGCTTCTCCCTCTCCCACTCCCCCTGCTTGTGTTCCCTCTCTCGCTGTGTCTCTCTCTGTCAAATAAATAAATAAAATCTTTAAAAAAAAAGATTTTATGCTTTTCTGGCTTCTAGGTCTACAATTTGAGAGTTTAATTTCCTTCTCAGCCCCTGAGATTTCTATATTCCCCAGGCCCTGCATAAAAGTGGCCTTTTAGAAGTAATTGAGAGTCCTTGACAGTTGTTCTCGGTGCCTCCATGTTGGCTTTGTTGCCCAGGGGATGTAGGAAATTTCTAGAGGATTCTGGTTCTCTTGGGCAGCTCAGGGACAACACTTGCCAGGTGCTCCAGTGATCCCATGTCTTATGTCACAGTCTAGCTGCAGCTTTCCATCTTATGATAGGTTACATCCATTGTATATGACAGAAAATAGATTCATGCCATCTGGCTTAGCTCAACAACCATCGACTCTTTAATGTGTTAGGTTCATGCTCAGCTTGGTGGGTATAAGTTTGTGAGATATAACGCTCTCTGCTAAGGGCACTTAAACTTCCCAACAAATTCCCTGAGTACAGATCTCTGCCCTGGCGTCATTTCCTGGGGACCCTTAACCTCAGATATTATTATTTCCATTTTCCAATAAAAAAATGAGGTTTAAAGATCCTACATGTTTCTGGCAATACAGAAGTTTAGATAGAGTTTTAAAAAAATCCTTGTACGTAACAATTAAAAATGCCAGACAAAGTTCATTTTCATTTCTTTATATGCATTGTTGAGCTATCACAGAAGGGAGGCCGGAAATCCCTGGATATTACTACTGATTCCTGGACTAGAACTTCCAGTTCCATGGTTCAAGATTGGGCTGGGGACCAAACAGGAGACAGTTAAATCCACAATCAGAGCAGAAGAGCTGTTTTGTAGACCTTTTCGGTATTGAAAGATCAAGCAGGCACAAAATCAGTAAGGATAAAGATTTGAGAAACACTTATATAGTTAGATACGTATATAATCCTGGATCAAACAATTAGAGAATCCACATTCTTTTCAAGTACAAATAAAACATTTATGAAACTTGGCTACATCCTAAGCCATGAAGTAAGTTTTAAGCTTTTCAAAAAAATCAGTTTCATGCAGAACATGTTCTTTTACTACAAGTATGCTAGAAATTTGTAGAAACAAGATAACTAAAACCACTCCATACATTTGGAAAAATTTTAAATGCACCTTTCAATAACTTATGGATCAAAGAATAAATGAAAATGGATACTAGGAAACAATTGGAAGTACGTAATTATGAAAACATATATTAAAACATGGAATATAGCTAAAGGTCACTTAGAAGGAATTTTACAGCCTAAAATGCTTAAAACAGAAAAGATAAAAGGCTACAAATGAATGAGTTAAGAATCCATTTTAATCAAATGTAAGAAGTTAGAAAAAGAATAACAGAATAAACACATAAAAAGTATAAGTAACAAGTAATATAAATTAGCAGAAAGTAATGAGACTGGAAACAAAGATACTCTAAAGTGGATCAACAAAGACAAAAATCAATTCTTTTGAAAAACATCTAATAACGTTCATTAAGAAAAAGAAAAGATAATAATAAGATTCAGAATGGGAAGATGGGCACTGTGTCTGTGTGCCAAAGATAAAAAGATAAAGAATGCTATAAAGCTATGCCAATAACTTTAAGATTTAGACAAAATATGCAAATTCCAAAAATACATAAATTGCCAAAACTGACTTGAGAAGAAATAGATAATGTAGAAAGTCCTAAAACTATTACAAAGATGTGACATTGGTAGTGAAAACTCTCTCTCCCCCTCCAAACATGACGGTAAAACCAGATGGCAGAACCAACGTTTTACCAAACAACTAATGATCAGGTAATTCCAATGTAACACCATCTCTTTAAGAGAAAGAAGAACCGTTCCTTGTTGCATATATCTGAGGAAAATTAAGCCATAACTCTATTATGGAATTCAACATTTCCATATAAGCTATTTGAAAATTGAATCTAGTAGTCTATAAAACCAACATCCATCATATCAAGTTGGGTTTGTTCCAGGAATGCAAATATGGTTCAACATAAAAAAAATCTATTACTATAACTTATCACATTAAGAGGTTAAAGGAGAGCAAATGATGTCTTAAAGCTGTAGATTCACATGCCTGAAGACACTTTTTTAAAGTTCTTTAACAATTCTAGAATTTGGACACCTAATCCCTGTCATGTTCTGAAAGCATTCAAGCTATTTAAGACAATGGGCTTCTTTAAAGTTTAAATGTTTTGTCTAATAATATTATTTTAAGCAATTGCCCATATTTCATCCAATCTATGGTTTTATAGATGCACATTCTCTTATGTGTCATAAAGAAAAAAACAATTCTGGCAATTATAATTGTGAGACACCATTGATTCAAATATGTACCCAGTTTTAGAGATGTAAAATTGTGAAAATATGCATCTTAGAATGGATGTAATATTGGTGTATTTGTTAAAAGTTTAAATAATATTCTTCACTTATCAGGGAAGTGAAGGTTTATGTGAAAAAAGACAGTTATCTAAATGTTGGGTCTACAGATACCAAATGTCTGTATGTTTGGAAGCAACTAATATTTAGTGAAGAATATATCAAACAGATACAATCAAGGTCTCAATGTTTAGGAAAATTGTATATTCCTTTTTATACAGAATTATACACTTTTCATGAAATGAACATGAAAAAAATTCACATTTATAGAGGGTTAGTTTTCAAGCTTCCCACTTTGAAGAAAATGAAGACCTGTACATCTGACATCTTTGCTTACCAGGCCCTCCAAATTGGCAGCAAGAATACAGTGATAATCGAAAAAGATCTTTCTCTGCTAGCACCTCAGTGTTTCCCAGAAGACACCAATTTCTCATAGATCTATGTCTTGTACTTACTTCCAGATGGTAATGTGTTTTTTAACAAGCTTCTAAATCTTTCTTTTGCCCATGGGACTACACTTCAGAAGATTCTTGTCACATCTTGTTTTCTCAGTCTGGCAGATATGCACCAGGCCTGATGCATGACCATATCCATCAATTTGTGCCTGCCTGGTGGGTGTTAGGTAGAGTTCTTCTGAGTGGAGAGCCCCATCATCTGGCAAGTTCAAGTCCTACATTTTGTTCAAGAGAATATTGGTCTTCCCATAATGATATCTCTCAATTTGTAGGTCTTTAAATAGTCATAAAAGGTGAAACCTACTTGGCTTTATTCTTTCTGATGGTCTATAGTTTCCACACCCCAGGGACTTGAATCTTTTAACCTTTCTTTTATGACTGTGCATTTTGGTTTTAAGCTTTCCTTCTTCCTGCTATCTTTGTTTTTTATTCTCCAGATAACCTGCTCTCATACTGACATTTAGCCCGGAATTATCTTCCCAACAGTTCATTTGTTCTCTTGTAGTGGAAAATCCACATAATACCTACTTTTTCTGGGAGGATTATCCTGAGAATCTTGTATCAATAAACTAGTGTTGTTAGAGATTATAATAGAGTTTGTCTGGTCTTGCTTCCTGAAAAATTAACTTGGAAATCTTTGGACTTTCCTGAGTGACAGGAGTGTCTTTGTTATTCATGGGGAGCCCCTCATCCGCACCTGAGCTTATGCTAATGAGGTGACTCAGGATGGGACTGGTCATGCCAGAGAGACCAACCATGTGATTAGAAGCCTAGGGCTCCAAGTCTTGTGACAGCAGCCTGACCTCCCCACTTCCAGGGAGGGGAAGGGGGCTGGAGATTGATTGAGTTCAACTTTGAAGCCAATGATTTAATCAATCATGCTTAAGTAATGAAACCCCAACAAAATTTCTGGACACTGAGGCTTCTGAGAGTAGCTTCTTGGTGGTGAATTGTTCTGGGAGGGGTGACAACCCCAATTCCATGAGACAGGACACAGAAGCTCTGTGTCTAAGACCCTCCAGACCTTGCCCTATGTGACTCTTCACTTGGCTGGTCCTGATTTGTATTCTTTTTCATAACTATAATTGTAAGTATAGCACCTTCCTGGGTTCTCTGAGTCATTCTAATGAGTTATCAAACCTTAGGGGGTGTTGGGATCCCCCCAAACTGGTAGCCAGTTAGTCGGAAGTGCAGGTGACCGAACCTGTGGCAGGCATCTGAAATGAGGACACTTGGGGACCATGCCCTTAACCTGTGCATTCTATGCTGACTCTGAGTGGCTAGCATCAGAACTGGATTGCAGTATTGCAGGGATGCGGGGGGAGGGGAGAGAGGCTTAATTTTATCAAGCCCGAATAACACTTTTGAAAGGTTATTTTTGTTATAGTGTCTATAAATAAAGAAATAAAAATTGATACCATAGTCTCATAACTTACATGCCCCATTGATCTACCAGCTACACTTGTTTCTTAGTTATTTTATGAGGCTGTTTCTCTGAAACTTTAAAGAGTTACTTTCACACTCCCTCCTGTGGCTTTAACTAGACATTCCTCAGAGGTATGCTTGGAGGAGCTGATCTCCTGCAGGGCCCAGAGTGGTTGGCCATACCCTGGTTTGGGGATCCAGAGAGTGGCTTGGGCAGAGGAGAGAGGGCCTAATATCATCTCATGGTATTCACGGGCCTGGGAACAGATGAAAAAGCCTGGGACTCCCTGCAGTGCTAGAAAATGCAAGCAAGGTGATCCAGCACCTGGAAATCCACCTCCCCCACTGCTGCCCACCTGATGGACAAAGGGTGGAGACGGGAATGGAATCTGTTTTGGAAAAGGGCAAGGGGCAGGGTTCCATAGCCTCAGGTGCTGCCCAGTGTGGGGCAGGGGAGGATTTGGCTGGGTCCCCATCTCTGTCCTCCCAGTTAGCATGCTTTGGGCCAAGGGCTGGTTTAGCAGACTCTCGCTGTCCTCTGAGTGACTGCTCTAGTATATGCAAGATACACAAGGGAGAACTTCCATTTATAGAGTCATCAGTCATCAGGGTCAAAAAGTCCAATTGGGTCAGAGGTCCATTTGCCCTGATCAGAAGAACTTCCACCATGAAAGAGAAGGAGCCATTAGACTCTTTAAACCTAATTTCAACTTTTATAAATGTTTGAAAGGTTTACAAAATGGTGTTCAATTTTTTATCACCCATTTGGGTGAACACGGTTCCTCCTCCATGGTGACTATCAAGCGGTAGAAAAGGAAGGTGGGACCGCTAAGGCTTAAACCCTTAGAGGCATGCCATACACAGGGAGAGCCAGCTCCAGTTTCTCAATAAAGTTCTTGGAAAGGTTTTATTGAAGGGTTTTATGGAAAGTCACTATTAAATATTTTGTCTGTTACTTCCTATCTTATTTTTCTTGATATAACTATATGATGTAATATGAAGAAAATGTCATGTTTTTACCAAGCCCCATAGAATTGTCCCTGGCTCCCCTCTGCTTAGCTCCACATGCTGCATTAATATCATTCTCCATGGGACTGTGAGAGGAAGAGCCTGGGGGCCCCAGCTCTTCACACCGTCATGAACGCCCCCTACTCACACGAGATTCACTGGTATTTTAGGGAAACTCAAGACTGTGACCAGTGAGTTCAGTTGTCCTCCCTGCTTTACATTGGGAAAAATCTGTGTATGTTTCCTCCCCCCAGGAGCCGCTAGGTAATCAGAGCAATAGCACATAAAAAAATCTCAGTGGATTCTGGTGTGATATAGAGTAGCGAACACAGGTTAATATACAGGCTTAATACATTTTTTTAAAAGATTTTATTTATTTATGAGAGAGAGAGAGAATGAGAAAGAGAGAGCACTTGAGGGGGGGGAGGGTCAGAGGGAGAAGCAGACTCCCTGCCGAGCAGGGAGCCTGATGTGGGACTTGATCCAGGGACTCCAGGATCATGACCTGAGCCGAAGGCAGTCACTTAACCAACTGAGCCACCCAGGCGCCCCAAGCTTAATACATTTTTAATTTTAAAAAGTCAGAAAGCAACACAGTTGTGTTACGTTACTAACATAATGTAAATGACAGCTGGGGTCACCTGGTCCTCCGAGTTTAAATGCCATCCTTCCAATGGTAAGAAATCCAGTTAAGCAAGGAGGTGGTTTCCTGAAAGTTCCCTCAGCCTGATCCCACAGGGAACTCAGGAGAATGTATTTCACTGTGAAGCCCATCCACCTTGAGACCAGCGGGGTTTCTGTACTCTTCACCAGTCAGCCATTAGCTGGGGGACCAAGCAGATTTTTCTATATTCATTGGCCATTCGGGCTTCTTTTTCTATGTACTGCCTGTTCCCGTTTTCCCCTTCGTTTCCCCACCTACTAAATGAGCACACTCTCCCACCATCCCCGGACAGGCTGGCTCAGGGGGTTTCCTAAACAGGTGCCTCCCTAATAGAAATCTGGTACCAGCTACTAAAACAATCCCCCCACCACCCGCTATCTAAGAAATGAAAGAAGAGAAAACAATAAAGGAGTGAAGAGAGGGAGGCTGTGGCAGGTGCTTAGGAGAGCCCTGCCCACGTCCGCTGGGAGTCTGTTGCTCTGGGGCTGAGACTAGTAATGACTCAGACCCACAGCCTTCTCTGAACTTCTGCCTGCCGGATTGGAGCTAACTCTCCAGGCCTGCCTGGAAAGCTGTCCCCCAGGCCACCCCGGTGACAAGAGAGGGTTCCAGTAGCTCTGCTCCCTGGACTGAATATATGTGACTGTGCTTGAAACGTCTGACTTATGAGTTTTTAAATCTCTAGGCATGGGACTCATTACCATGAATTCATCAGTGTCACCTCCAAATGGCACTGAAAGTACAATCGTTTTAATGTCCACACTAACCCCATGAGATAAATGGGGTGGGGACAGAGTGGTTGGAACTAGAACTCCAGAACTTTTGAACTGGAAGGGACTTGGAGATTATAGTCTAATCCCTTCATTTTACAATGAGGAAACTGAAGTCCAAAGAGGGAAAAATGATCTCCTCCCGGTGAGTGAGGTTCTGTGGTGAGGGAGGGGACAGGTTTAAAGCCAGAGCTGAAGTCGGATGCTTGTCTGGTTCTCCTTTCCAGTGAAGGATGGAATGGAGAAGAGCATTTCAGGCTTTTGTTATGAGTCCAAGTTAGTTGCCCACAATTCCTGGAAAGGGTCTTCTTCATTAAGGAGGTGCAGGGGAAGACGGAAAGATACAGGTTCGAGAGAGATTCAGGAGGTAGTAGCAATATTTGATGACCAACTGGATAAGAAAGGAGAGAAAGAGAGAGATGACAGACAACTCAGAAATTTCTGATTTTTTAAAAGATAGATAGTAACTCATTGTAATAAGGAATATTGAACAAAAAGCAAATATTAAAGATGAGTTCATTTGAGATATACTGAGTTGTTATGTTTTCAGGACCTTGAGATGAAAATGTCTTTTAAAGATAGGAAACTGGGTCTGGGTGGGATTAGTGCTTGGGAATATTTTTGGATACCAGCAGGTAACACTAGGTCATAATTCATTTGTTCCTCTATCCCTGGACACGTCTTAAGAAACTGGTTTTAAGGTAGTCACCTACTCAAATCTGTGTGCCTCTTTCCCAGAAGATAAACTACACTAAAGGGAAGAGAAAATACAACCCTGAGAGAATTGCTCAAAATCATGCTTGCTGGGAATTAAGACAATTGAGGTTAGATATGACCATTGAAACTTCCTTAGATGAGATCAATGAATAATTGAAGATCTCAATTGAAGATCCCAAAGATCAAGAGTTCTGTTCCAAAAGAGGAATAATAAATTTATTTTTAAAAACATTCCCTTTGTGGACAAAAATACCCGTGTCCTCCATTTTGACAAAATGAGCTGGATTATCTGACAGTGAACAATTCCATTTTTAGTAGAAGACCAGAAGCAACGAGGGTCATTTCAGAATGTTGTTTAACATGTTTTTAGATAGGAAAGAAAATGACAGGTCCTTCCTCCTTCTAAAAAAATCCCTTTTAAAAAATTCCTTTCAAATGGACTATATCTTTTGTTGACTTGAGCTTTCTATTCCACTGGATGAAAATAATCAAAGTAAGGTTTATTCCAGACCCAAGGGTCCTAAGCCAAGGCAGCAGCTGAAGCCACAGAAGTAGCTGAGATTATCCAAAGGGAATCTGGAACAGAAGACAAGAAGTAGAATTCTGGTGTAAGAGACAGCTCTTGAATTTGTCTTTCCAGCATCCATTCTCCCTTCTTTGGCTAACAACATACTATGTCCTCTGGGGAGCACCTCCATCCCAATATCCCTCACTTCAACTTGTTCATGTAGAAATGGCCCCACATTCTGGACCCAGGATTGGGCACACCACTCAGAGCCCTGCACCCCCCAGTCACAGTTGTGGATTCAAGGAGGAGTGCCTGACTCACTGGTCCAGGGAGACATCACTCTAGATCTTCTGCTAAAACCATTTGGGAAAAAGGGCTCTTTGTCTGCTGGAATTGCTGTACTGGTGGGAATATGAACAGGAAATTGCTCTTGGCCAACTAATCACCGCAGGGAGATCTTGCCTGAGAGAGAAGCAGTGGGAACAGAGCTATGAGAATGAGAGAGCTCCTGAGTGAGCAAACCCTGGCGCCCAAAATCATGGACACATTGTGACAAAGCTAGCTCTGTGTTTGAACTTTCTGTCTGAGCCAATACATTCTTTCTCCTATTAAAGGCCATTTCAACTGTGACCAAAAACAAAACAAAAAAAACCAAAAAATCATGACTAAAGCACTTAAGCTTAACATTTAAAATATGTTTCTTAAGCTTCGGTCTCTGAATTTTGCATTTACACACCCACAGTGATACAGTAGATTGATTAGCCTGACATTATCCTGCTTAGCCCCCTTTCTCCAGTGCAGAGCTGGAAAGGTGGAAACCACAGGTCCCACTCCCTTTGAAGCCAGGATTCTGCATTAAGACCTAGGCTCTGCCAGGAAGACGAGCTTGGGAGAGACCCTGATTGGAAATTGGGTCACCCGAAGACAGTGGACCTCGTGAGGGACTTGATCCGGTTGGAGTTACATGGGGAGAGAAGCTTGGGCTGCAGGGCGCCACTTTGCTGGCATGGTCCCTGCTAGAGCTGCTACAGTTTTGGGGCCAGCATCTCGGTGGGGGCTTTTCTCTGGGGGCTCTCTCAGCAGGCAGAGGCAGAGCAGTTCTATTGTGTGTTTAGGGTTCCTGGAAGTTTCACACTCCCAACCTTTACATGAACTGTCTGTGCTCTCAGGAAAAGCCCCTTTTTGACTCCCCTAGCTGGAGCGTATTCTCCAGTTTGTTACAAACAACCTTGATCAATACCATGCAAAATACATGTTTCTAGGGAAACAAACCATAGGCTTTGTCCATTTTTCAACAGGTTTTGTAATCCAGAAAAGGCAACACATTTGTTGGCTTGAGGGATGGAAAATGGAGGAGGGACCACTGAAAAGGAACAGGAAGATCTATGAGGGAAGTGTTCAGCAGGCCATTTAGAAGAGGATAAATCAGCAGAATCAACTGTTGCAGAGGAGTGAAATGCTGAAATTAGGCCACTGCACTTGGCAGTTTCAGGAGAGTAGAGGGGCAGAATTCTAATTGCCAGAGTGAACTGAGAAGTGAATGAATGATAAGAAAGTACAGGGAGTATAGAATATTTTTGGAAGCAAACACGTTGTGAAGTGAAGAACGGGGATGACAAATTGATTCTCAGGAAGAAGGAGAGTTGTTTTTCTTTCCTTCTTTTCTTCCCTTTTTAGTTCATACACTGAAGATAAAGAGCCACTGGAGCAGAGAGATTGGAGATAAAAGGAAGAGGGAGTAATTGATAAAGCTAAATCCCAGAGGAGGGCAGGGGGACTGGATCCTGAGCACAGGGGGCCCAGCTCACTGCCGACAGGAGGAAGCACTGCTTGGAGGATAGGCCAACAGGGATGGAGGTGGAGATAGCTGAGAAGTCCGAGAGAAGTTGTGGACTCTGTACAGGCTGGCTTCTCTCTCTCGACGGAGTAGGAGGCAGGCCACCCGCTGAAGGGTGGCGACAGGGTCTGTGTGATGAACTGCGGAGGCTGCTTTGGGGCGTGGGGAAGACACTGGATATGTCGGACTTGGCCAACAGCAGGTGACAGAAAACCTCGCTCCAACTGACTGGAACAAAAAAGAAACACCAGATTCATGCACTGAAAAGTCCAAGGACAGGGCTGCATCTAGGAGTTCAAACAATGTCATCAGAACTTGGTTTCTTTCCCACTCTCTGCGAATGTTGGCTCCGATCCTCAGATGCCACTGCCCAGTTCCTGACAATGGACTCCTCTTGGGATCGAGTACAGCAAAAAAGGAGAGGTTTCTTCCTGGATGGGGATGCCTGAATCCTGGCATGGGCCTGGACTAGACTAATCTGGGTCTTAAGCGCATCCTTGACCCAATCACGGTGGCCCGGGATTTGAATTACTCTAATTGGCTAGCCCCATGACATGTGACCTCCTCTGGTCCAATCATTGCAGCAAATGCATTTCGGCGGAACTGAAGAGCCAGCCCTAAAGACTGTGCAGGAACCGCATGTAAACCAAATTTCCCTGAAGGGCGAAGAGGAAGGTGGGAAAATCACTGTAGGGGAGACAAGGACCGTTAGCGCAAACTACAGGCATTGGTTTAGGACAAGGAGGGCTCAAATGCCAGGGAGGTACTTAGGATGACTGACAGTCTGAAACAGCCCCGCGGGGACCCAGAAGAGGAGACAGCGAAATATGAATAAAAGGGTTGTGAGGAGGGCCCCGAGGTTAGCAAAATAGACAGACAGACTTGTTGAGTCAGCACCCTTACGAGACATTTTTTCCTTTCTCTTTTCTTTCCTTCTTCCTTTTCTTTTTCTTTCTCTTTTTCTTTTTCTTTCTTTCTTTCTTTCTTTCTTTCTTTCTTTCTTTCTTTCTTTCTTTCTTTCTTTCTTTCTTTCTTTCTTCTTTCTTTCTTTCTTTCTTTCTTCTTTCTTTCTTTCTTCTTTCTTTCTTCTTTCTTTTCCTTCCTTCCTTTCTTTCTTCTTTCTTTCTTTCTTTTTTTCCTTCCTTCCTTCTTTTCTTTCGTCTTTCTTTCTTTCTTTCCTTTTTCTTCTCTTTCTTTTTTCCTTCCTTCCTTCCTTCCTTCCTTCCTTTCTTCTTTCTTTCTTTCTTTCTTTCTTTCTTTCTTTCTTTCTTTCTTTCTTTCTTTCTTTCTTTCTTTCTTTCCTTCCTTCCTTCCTTCCTTCTTTCTTTCTTTCAAGAAGCACTTGGTAGCCAGCCCCACAGTATAAGGGGAGGAAGCAGAAATGTTAATAGACATACATCCACTGCAGACAGAGCAGCCAGGTTGCTGAGTGCTCTGCCTCAGCGACAGTGCGTGATTCATGGGAAATTCCTGGCTTAGCCTTGAAGGCGCTCGTTTGGGACACATGCAGACGGGAGAAGAGGAGCAGACGTGGCCCACAGCTTCTTGTGCAGGCAAATTTACTCCTGGGAAAAATGTAATGACATGCTTTGGAATGATTCCCCAAACAGAGAGGAACAAGTGAGGGATTGTGACATGTGTGCGTTTTTGGATTTGATGTGTTCCTTTTAATCACATGCAGCTAAGCAGGTACTTAAAATAGCTGGGCCACCAGGGAATTGGCATGCCATTCACACAAACTCTGCTTTGAGTGTTAATTTGAAGTTGCTCCCTTTAGGGTATTCTTAATAGCAGCAATGTTTCTTAATTCCTGAACTTATCCCCACCCTCAGTCTCTATTTTTCTCATTCACTCCTTACAATAACCAAAATCTTCTCTACCACAGATCTATAGTTGAGTCAAGAAGCATCTAGCTTGGTGGTGAAATGGGAGTGAGGGTTCCCCAGTAATCCCTGTGGGACAACTTTGAGAATAGACAGGGAATACATCAGAGTTTTTGGATGGAATTAAGTAGGTATCATAGAAAGAGCAAGAGAATAAAGTTTTATGTGTCTGGTAGCATAATCTTTCTGGAGCACAGCTGACCAGAGTCTGCCCTCTGCTCACTTTTTTTTGTTTTTTCAAATTAGGTTTGTGCAAACACTCTTCATACCTACAGAATAAACTTCAGAACTAGGCATGATATTGTAGATCCTTCAACCTCTGTCCTCAAATTTTCCTTTCATTATTTTCATTTTTTACGTTTAAATATTAAAGATTTCAATGCATAGTAAAGTTCAGAGAAGAGGATAAGAGACACCCAATGCCCACAACAAAAATTAGACTGTTCATTGGTTTGTCGTATTTGTTTCACATCTTTGTGTAAAGAAAGTCTTAAGCAGACAAGACGGTGGTGGTGGTGGTGGCGCCTGGGGCCTTGGGCACCTTGCAGGCAGGTCGCACTGGGTGGCTCAGTGGCTGCTTGCCGTGCATGGCTTGGCCCCGGGTGGAGGCTGCCCTGTGATCTGGGCCCCTGGGCTGGGCGCCAGCCACCAGAAGGTTGCCCAAATGAGGGGCTACAGCTCTGAGATAAGGACGGGCTGCAGGTAGGGTACCTGGAGGAGGAGAACCAAGGAATTGTGGTGCTTGGAATAAATAGAGCTTATGGCAAAAATTCGTTCAGTAAAAATCTGATAAAAACGCTCTCAAAAGCTATAGATGCTTTAAAATCTGATAAGAAAGTGAGGACAGTGTGGCGTCTGGGTGGCTCAGTTGGGTAAGCATCTGACTCTTGATTTCCGCTCAGGTCATGATCTCAGGGTTATGAGACCCAGCCCCACTTGGGATGCTGAATGTGGATCCTGCTTAAAATTATCTCTCTCCCTCTGCCCCCCGCCTGTCTCCCTCTCTAAGAGTGAAAAAAAGAGAAAGAAAGAGAAGAAAGAAAGAAAGAAAGAAAGAAAGAAAGAAGAAAGAAAGAAAGAAAGAAAGAGAAAGAAAGAAAGAAAGAAAGAAAGAAAGAAAGAAAGAAAGAAAGAAAGAAAGAAAGAAAGAAAGAGAAAAAAGAGAGGAAGGAAGGGAGAAAGAGAGAAAATGTGGACCATAATAGTCAGGAGAAAAGTCCCAGAGATATTCTGTGCTGGTGTGGACCTTATGGAGAGTGAGAGCATCAAAATGAATCTCAGTGAAGTTGGTCCTTTGTCTCCAAAATAAGAGCAGTGTTTAATGAAATCGGTGGGCGCCCAGTGACCATAGTGGGCTATCGGGATGTCCCTGGCCAAACAGCTCATCTTCTCTGCATGGGTGCTTGATGGCCAAGAAGCCAAAGCAGTGGGCTTGATCAGCCATGTTCTAGAACAGAACCAGGAGGGGGACACTGCCCACTGCAAGGCTTTGGACCTGGCACAAGAGTTTTGACCTCAGGGACTTGTTGCGGTGAGAGTGGCAAAATTAGCAATTAATCAAGGGATGAAGGTTGATTTAGTAACAGGATTAGCTTGTTATGCTCAGACTATTTCAACAAAAAATAGGCTTGAAGGTCTTCTTGCTTTTAGGAAGAAAAGGTCTCCTCACTATAAAGGAGAACAGAAGAAACAGAAATCTTTAAAATGCCAGTGTAACAAATAAATGTACTTCTAGAAGTATGCTTCAGCACCTGGAATCCCAATGACCAAAGTGAAGAGCCAGTTATCCATGTAGTGAATTAAGCATCTGGTGTGGACCCATATGTGGACTTTGTTCAAATGTGTATCATTTCATATTCATTCAGTTTTATAAAGCTAGTCGTGTAAACTGTCAAAAACAGATTGAAAATTCAGTACACATTTTTAAACATCTCCTGTGTACAAGGTTTCTTGTTCTTAATTTTTTGTTTTGTTTTTTTTAATGTGAATAATTTATACATTGCACACTCTAGGAAATAATATTGCTTGTATGTCTACTCTGCCACAATATGAAATAAAATTATTTCTATATACCAAAAGAGAAAGAAAGACTCAAAGCAAGCAAGAAAGTCTTACAGACACAGTGAAAGCTTCTGCCACCATGCATCCCCATGTGAAGTTCAATGTCATGACCACTGTATTCGATCTCTGCTGTCCTAGAGGGAATCACTATCCTGAAGTTGTTCTGAGCCCTTGCCACCCATGTTTATGTTTTTGTTAATTATATGTTTCTATAGACACTGTATAGTATTATTCAAGATTTAAACTTCTATATCAAGTAAATTACCCTCTATGTATCATATTCTAACTTGCTTTTTAATTCAATGTTTTTGAGATTTTTCCATGTTCATAATTTAGATCTGATTCATCCATTTATTTCAACTGCTGTACTATATGTCAATGTATGGATATATCAGAATGTATCCATTCTCTTAATGATGAACATTTATTTTGTTTCTGTACAACAGGGCTGTGACAAGTGCCCTTAACCATGCTTCCTTGTGCACATATGTGAGTTCCTCTAGGGCAGTGATTTTTCAAAATTGTGTTCTGTCACATATTTTGAAAACAATACAGGGGTGCCTGGGTGGCTCAGTTGGTTAAGCGTTTGCCTTCAGCTCAGGTCATGACCTCAGGGTCTTGGGATCAAGTCCTGCATCGGGCTCCCTGCTCAACCGGGAGTCTGTTTCGCCCTCTGCCCACCCCCCAACCCCGCTCATGAGTATTCTCTCTCTCTTTCTCTCACAAGAAAAAATAAAATCTTTAAAAAAAAGAAAACACTGTGCTCGCTTCGGCAGCACATATACTAAAAAAAAGAAAACACTACAGATAAGTGCAGAAAGAAGTGAAACAGAAAACATGAGTGTTAAAATTATTTAGCAAATCCCTCAAGAAATTGCCATCATAAGGCATAAGAGAATTTTCTCTCAGGTTTCACAGTTAAGAAACATTAAACAACTGATCCACTCTTTTTTTTTTTTCTGTCAACCTTGTAATAATTGGGGTGTGCTTTTTGCTTGGGCTGTTATGAAGCCTGGCACCAAATTTGTAGGCCACCCTGGGAATTCATAGCACCACATGGCATGTATTCTATGTTCTAATCTCTCCCTGGCTTAATTCTTTTTCCTCAGTTTTATCACCTTAAGTATTCTATGTGTGTGTGTGTGTGTGTGTGTTTGTGTGTGTGTATGTGTGTGTGTGTGTGTGTGTGGTATATGTATGTGTATGCTTCCTGGAAACATTTGCGGAGTACAGCATAAATGAATCAATGAATAAATAACAGATTATTACAGCAAGACAGCAAGACTAGACAGGATAGAATGGGCAGATCAAATAATCTGTACCCATTACAGAAGTCTGCCTTAAAGCTAATTTTTGTCAAGACACATTCCTCTTGCATAAATAATGTAGCTCATAATTTCATAACTTTGGCATTTCCTAGTAGGGAACTCAGCTCATTCTAGCTCAGCCATCTCAAAGATTAAAGGTTTGATTTTCACTTTTCCTTACATTGATCAGAGTGTTGATATATAAATCAAAAGGACAATTTGTGAGCTTGCAAATATCCAGCGGTTAGGGGCAGAAACAGAAAAAGCTGCCATAACTAACGTATCTGAAAGAAATCCACATAGTTAGTCAACGGATCCTTCTCTTTGAAAAACTACAAAGGGGAGCCTGGATGGCTCAGTCGTGAAGCATCTGCCTTCGGCTCAGGTCATGATCCCAGGGTCCTGGGATCGAGCCCCACATCGGGCTCCCTGCTCAGCGGGAAGCCTGCTTCTCCCTCTCCCACTCCCCCTGCTTGTGTTCCCTCTCTCACTGTGTCTCTCTCTCTCTGTCAAATAAATAAATAAAATCTTAAAAAAAAAAAAGAAAAAGAAAAACTACAAAGTTCGGACCTGAGAATGCCATACGCTGGCCTGCAAAAAGATTGTATGTAAATCACATGCAAATCACCCCCACTGTGTTGACAGTGACGGAGAGCAGTTATTGTTTCACATGCCCAGCTAACCAGAAATGGGGGTTGTAAGTAGTTCTTTAATAGTATTTTGGGAGCTAAGCTATTCTTTGGCCTTTACTGAATAGGACTTTTAAATGTCTCGCCCTGATTACCCTTTCGTGTTATGTGTCGGAATCTTTTTCCACCTCAATTTAAGGTCTTCTGATGTTCAGCCACTTCATTTCGTTATAAATGTACTATTTTTTTTCTTTTGTCATTATGGAAACTATCTGTCCTATAATGTAGAAGGTATTTTAAGTGCTTGCTTTTTTCCCTCTGACCTACTGTTCTGCTTCAGTTCTGTTTTACACATAGATTGCTTTGGCAGTTTTTAATAACTTGGCAGGTCAAAACAGTTTCTGGGAAAAAAAAAACTTAAAAAAGGAAAAGCCAGTCAAACCAGAATTTTTTTTTTGTCCCAAGTGACCTAACCAGTCGTGGTGATTGCTGTCATTTTCTGGTTTAGTGAACAATGAAGTAAAAATTAAATGAATATTAAAAACCCTACTTAAATTATTTTCACATGGATGGATTTTCTTGCCCCTCTAAATGTTGATTTCTCTTCATGTGATTCTATCTCATGCATTTTCAAAGTGCATTGGGTGTAGACAAATTGGCCCACTGGGTGAGTAGAGAGAGTCTGAAGGTCAGTGAAATTCCAAGTGCTAGTTACCTTGTTTAAATTACTAGCTGAATCTTGTGCCACACTCTGGGACAATTCATTTCTTTCCTTTACTTATGGCCCAAACCACATTATAGGAAGAGAATTGTCTGAGATCGTACTCTCCCAGTAGCAATTCTTGTTTTTCTTTTCAGAGAATTTGTCCACCAACATACTTTTTTTGTTGTTTTTTCTTTTTTCTTTTTTAAAGATTTTATTTATTTATTTATTTATTTATTTATTTGAGAGAATGAGCGAGAGAGAGAGAGAGAGAGAGAGTACTTGAGCAGGGGCAGAGGGAGAGGAAGTGGGAGAAGCAGACTCTGCTGCTGAGCAGGGAGCCTGACATGGGGCTCGATCCCAGGACCATGGGATCATCATGACCCGAGCCCGAAGGGAGAAGCTTAACTGACTGAGCCACCCAGGCACCCCACAAGCATACTTTTTACATAGCTGCCTCCTACAGCTTTTTTACCTCCTTAATAAAAATACCATTTCACCTGTGAGCACATACAGCATGCTTCAGAGTTTTCTATCTCAGTGCTATCAACATTTTGGGTTGGATAATTTTTTGTTGTGGGGGCTTCCTGTTGTCCATCGTGTAATGTTTAGCAGCATCCCTGGTCTCACCCACCAGATGCAGGTGGCACCCAACCCATCCCCAGTTGTGACAGCCAAAAATGTCTCCAGACATTGCCAAATGTCCCTGACGGGTGGGGGACTTCTTAAGATTGCCCCAGCTGAGGACCGCTAATCTGCTTTTCTTATCTGAGGAAAGCAAAGGGTGTTGCAAATGAGACCCCATGTCCAGGCACACAGGAAGGAATGTGGCTCTAGTGTGGCAGGGCCAGCCTCTGAGGAAGGTATGCAGGCTTCTTCAACTGACCCGCATAATGAAGCCAATCAGATAAGTCCAGGAACCCCCAATCCAGCTCTGCCCAGATCAGGACCAAATAGTCACTCTGTTGGGAATGTGTGTTGTTTCAGGCACTGGCTCTTACCCTTAATCCTCTGAGGCAGGTAATACTAACCAAGGTTTACAGGTGGGGAGACTGAGACTCAGAGAGGTTAAGTAAACTTGCCCCCTGGCAAGTTGGGGAATTCAGGATTCAAACACTGAGCAGTAGGATGGTAAACTTATAGTCTACCTCCTACCATGACACAGAAAGGTAGTAGGTG
Organism: Eumetopias jubatus; assembly: GCF_037043125.1. NCBI lineage: Eukaryota > Metazoa > Chordata > Mammalia > Carnivora > Otariidae > Eumetopias > Eumetopias jubatus. The sequence continues at coordinate 118,566,834 of NW_028274809.1, read as the reverse complement.
GGATCCAGGCCTGCAGGGGATGGCTGGGTTGCTCAGGGGGTCAAGCCAAGTCTTTAGAATCTGTTTCAAGAGAAAGAGAAGATGTGAGGTTGATTACAGTCAAGGGAAACTTTCGAAGAAAGAATTGAGGTGTTTAATGGGGAATTTTATTGTTTCTGCTGTATGTTGGATGCTAAGACCTCTCTACCGAATCCTCATAAAATCTCCACTAAAATATGTGTGTCACATTATTGCATCATGGAATTGGGTCAGCCACTGGAGATGGGTCAAGGTGCTAAGGTCTGCTCAGGGTGCGCAGGAGGAGTGGACGGAGGCAGCCCACGTGGGTGATAATGTGCCCACGTGGCACTGGTCCATTCAGCTGTTAGGATGATCATAACATTTTGTAGGAGAACCTGTTCTAACATATCACAGAAGAGCTGCAACAGAATCGCCAGGGGCTTCCTATAGACTCCACACTCTCTACTCACTGACAGCCAATCCTTGTCACAAACTTATGAGGTGGGTGATTACTTTTGGCATTTGACAGTCACAGAAACTCAAACTCAGAGAGGTTAAAATGATGCAGGGATTAAGTAGCAGAGCAGAGACGTTTAATCCATTTGTAATGGGCTACAAGCCAGCCCTTTTGCCTACTCCATCATGCTATCTACTGAGGAAGAAGAGTAGGACTGGGAATTTTCTTTGTTCTCAGATTTCTTCACTAGGCAAAGGTGTTCTGAATACTCTGCTGAGACGGAGACATGAGGATCCCTACAGGGGCTCCACACAGGCAAAGCCCCAGCCTCACTTTATGGGAGACCGAGCAGGCCCCCATCAGCCTGTATCTGTAATAATTGTTATATTTGTTATAATTTCTATAACTGTTATAATTCTTGTTATAATTCTTATACTTGTCCTTAAGCTCTCTGCCCCAGAGTCCAGGCAAACATATGACTGTAGTCAGGCCCTGTTTATCTCAAGAACATATGTAATTCTTTTAAAGAGAAAAAAAAAAATCAGGGTCTAAGGACTGTATCAGTCCCTTCAGCTGAAATCTACTTGGGGAGCTACCATGTTGGTAAGACCATTGATATAACCAGTCTCCAGCCTTTTGACCAGTCTTGCTTCTGTGGACCATGCCTTGGTGTGCAAAGGATATTACCTACCTACCTACCAGCTAACTTTGTTCCCTGTGAGCTGTTAGTTGCATATAATTGAATATCAGCCACTGGCACCATGGAAAAACAAGTTATGTCATCTTCAGTTAGTCTTTGGAAGTTAAAAGAAGTACACCCAAGTGAAGCAAAGAAGAAGCAAGGGCCCTTTCCAACTGGGTTTGGAGACACAAGATCTGGGGTGAAGGAGAAGGAGCCCACAGGGCCAGACCAGGACCCAGTGGACCAGAATCAATTTGGAGAAGCCGAGAGCAAGAATCTGATGAGACTAGGAATACGCAGAACTATGAAACACTGTTCAGTCTTCATGGAGCTTCATGGAGTTCATGCCCTCAGAAAAAAAAAACTCACAAAGATCTATCAACAACTCTTTGAATTCAAAGGAAGAAAGCGAGAGCCTTCATATTCATTCATACATGCACGCAGATGTGTGTGTATGTGTGTGTGTATTTGAAGACAATGTCGGTATTAGAAGACTATATACAGATATAGTCTTCTTTGTGCTAGCATTTTTTCAGGTGGGATAAAACAATGGACAATTTAAACCAAAAAAAAAAAAAAGAGAGAGAGAAAATCCTCGCTTGTGTGGAGATTACATTATATTTCTATATTTCTGTGTATGAGCAGATCTCATCCACTTGAGACCATACTAGTGGCTAATAAAGCGTGGATAAATCGCTGTTCTTTCTTTAAAGAATAGATGATAAACATGAACGTTTCAACTGACTTTGCAAATTATGTTGCAAAATGCAAAAGCACTTGCTTCTTACAGATTATTATCCTGTTTATACTACCAATTGATTTAGCAACATTTTTATGAAGAAATTATGCCACAGAAGGTACATTTCTGTTCATTATGTGTTCAAATATCATGACAGAAATCAAACTTTTGAACGATTGCATTTTTATTGCAGCCACTTTCAGCAAAGCAGGGTGGGGCTTTGGGATTTGCTGAGTTTGGACTAGAGCGTATGAACGCATGGATCGCTTCAAGGTGTTGACATTCTTTAAATAGAATAAAATATGTACAGGAATGACTCATCCACTCCGTCAAGGCTTTTTTATGGAATTCAATCTGGTTTCCCATTTCAAGACATGGGAAATAATCCACTGTGGTTGGAAAGGAAACTGTTGCAAGTTAGCAACCAGACTCCCTTTCCCTGAACTTCTTTATTCCTTTCTTGTTACGAAGAAGCAATAGCACCTATTATGTTGTAAATCCCATTCCAGCGTTAGAAAACACTGCATTTTCCAAGCCACTGTGAAAACTGACCGTGGGGGGCTCTCACTCCTCGATGGTGGGAATGCAAAATGGTGGCAGCCACTTTTGAAGACAGTTGGGCAGTTTCTTACAAAATGAACACACTCTTACCATACAATCCAGCAGTTGCACTCCTTGGTTTTCACCTAAAGGAGTCAAAAACTTCTGTTCACAGAAAAACCTGCACACAGATATTTATAGCAGCTTTATGCATAGCTGCCAGACCCTGGAAGCAACCAAATTGTCCTTCAGTAGGTGAATGGACAAATAAGATGGTACATCTAGACAATGGAATATTATTTAGCACTAAACAGAAATGAGCTATCAGGCCATGAAAAGACCTGGAGGACGCTTAGAGGCATATTACTAAGTGAATGAAGCCAACCTGAAAAGGCTACATACTATATGATTCCAACTATATGACATCCTGGAAGAGGCAAACCTGTGGAGACATTGAGGTATCAGTGGTTGCCAGGGGTCGGGGGAGTGGGGTTGGGGAGGAAAGAGTAGGCAGAGCGCAGACGGTTTTAGGGCAGGGAAATACTCTGTATGGTACTATAACAGTGCATATGTGTGTGTCATTACACATTTGCCCAACACCAGAGCATGTACAACACCCAGAGGGAACAGTAATGGGAACTATGGACTTTGGGTGATAATGTGCCAGTGAGTTCATCAATTTGTTTTCTTTTTTTTAAAAGGTATCACTTATTTATTTTAGAGAGAGAGAGAGACAGAGCATGAGCAGGGGGGATGGGCAGAGGGAGAGGGAGAAGCAGGCTTCCTGCTGAGCAGGGAACCCCCCACACACACACCAAAATGGGACTCGATCCCAGGACCCTGGGATCACGATGTGAGCCAAAGGCAGACGCTATACCAACTGAGCCACCCAGGCGCCCCCATCAGTTTTTTTCCTAAGTGCACCAATTATAACAAATGTAGCACTCTGGCAGGGGGGTGTCAATAGTGAGGGGGGTTGTACAAATGTGGGAAGAGGGGGTATATTAGAAATCTCTGTGCTTTCTGCTCAATTTGGTTGTGAACTTGAAACTGGTGTAAAAATGAGGTTTATTAATTTAAAAAAAGGAGGGGCTTAAAAAAACTGACTGTGGGTTTAATGAACCAGAACTTGATCATGCAAATATTACCAGTCAGGTCTTTTTCCAACATTGTCCGGGTGACTGATAACAAATTTGTTCAGAGGTGTTTGTTGGTGGGGCCTTCAGCTCACTCCCTGAACATGAGTGTCTTTTTTTTTTTTTTCCTTCAGCAAGATGTGCTGGTGCAGCATTGGTGCGTCCCCTCTGTTTTTATGCCCCGAAAGCCGCATTGTGTGAGTTCAGCCTCCGTGCCCGTTGGCAATTTTCACTAATTGTTTACAGTGCTCTAATTTTTACACTCTCTTTAAAGGATCTTTGTGTGTGCTGACTGCAAGAGGTAATATTTCGGGCACCAGTAACCATGGTAATGAATCATCTCCGCTCAGAATTGGTGCCAGGCACACTCCTGTCTAGATAGTAGCACCCCGGTGTTTTGCTAATGAGCGACTTTTCATTTGCTTGTAGGAGGATGCTTCCACTTCTTCGCATGTTTGCTTGTGTTTTGTTAAAGGCTCTTCCTTGAGAACAACATGAGAAAAAATAAATCCCATTTGGTAAAACCTTGATCTCAAAAGGAAAACCTGCCTAGTTCCAGAGAGCAAAGCAGGCAGAATGAAAGCCTTTGAAGGTTCTATGGGGAGGCCATTCCCGCCTGCTCCAGGCTCCAGTCCTACTCGCCGCCCCCCCCCCCCCCCCCCGCCGGCCTGCTTCCCCCAAGCATCGATCTTCTCTTTCAGGCATGCACAGAGAGCTTGCCATCAGCATTCTCCTGTAACTACTGGAGAAAAGAGTTTAAATATTTCAAAGATTTATGTTATGAATAATTTAAGAGAAATAAAGAAAGCCCTAAACTCTCTTTGAATTATGTAATGGAAGCTTTGAAATATGTTAGCATTTTGCCTTATCAGATTAAACTTATTTTTTTTTTTTTTTGTGGGAAGATCGAAGTGGAAATGTAAGCTATTGTCCCCCTTTATTTCACTGACTAATGATGATTCTAGGAGAGACAGAGAGCTTCTTAACCTTGCAAGAGATAAGAGCCCTGTGGTAATGGACCCTCTTTCCATCTACTCTACGTGCTATTTCCACGAACAATTGACAGGATACTCTCACTAGCTTTTAAAACATTTGAATCCCATAGTGCTGCTACTTCTAGCCTGGGTGGCATTTTGACTGAGAGCTAGGGAAAACTGATATCCAGAATACCTGCTGAGTGTTCTTCCTTCCTAGTCACTTAAATACAGACACCCGAGCCTATGATTCTGGTCTGGATAGTGACTCTTAATGCTGAAACTTCACTCGCAGTCATAGCTTCGCGAGAGGCAAACACGTGGTGCTTTCCACGCAGATCTTATGTGCTTTAGTGTGTTAACTTATTTTATCCTTATAATGACTCTACAATGTACACATTATTTTTTTTAGATTTTATTTATTTATAGCACAGGGGGTCAGGGGGAGCCTGAAGAGGAGCTTGATTTCACAACACTGAGATTATGACAGGAGCTGAAATCAGGAGTTGGACCCTCAACCAACTGTGCCACCCAGGCAACCCCGATTTACACGTCATTATTTCCATTTTACAGATGAGGAGGGAGGCGCAAAGAGGTTAGGTAGCTAGTCAAGGCTACCTGGATGGTAAATGGCAGGACCAGGATTCACATCCAGGAAGTCTTGAGTGTAGAGCTCTTGGTATTATCCACATACCTGTATATCTATAGATCCATCACAACACTCTACCATGGAAGGAAGCACACAGGAGGGCTCACTGAAATCTCAGCCCTCAGCCTGGGTGGCTCAGTCAGATAAGCATCTGCCTTTGGCTCAGGTCTGATCCCGGAGTCCTGGGATCAAGCCCCACATCGGGTTCCCTGCTCAGTGAGGAGTCTGCTTCCCCCTCTGCCCCTCCTCCTGCTGGTGCTCCCTCTCTCCTCTCTCTCTCTCTCAAATAAATAAAATCTTTAAAAAAAATCTCAGCACTGCCACTTGCCATTTGCCCCATATAAAAAATCACAGCACCTGCTTCACAGGGTTCTTGGATGATCACGTGAGATTAAGCATCTGAAAGCTTTTTTGAAATGCTACAGGCGCTATGCAGCGGATATATAAGGGTGAGGATGAAGAAGAAGATGATGATTACTGGAGAGGTGGATCATAATGAAAAAATGTATCCCTAGAGAATATTAAAATAAGTGATAATTAAATCATTCAAATTTCTCAGAATTGTGTGATTAAGAACTCACTTATTTCAAAACATTGTTCTTGTTGAGTTAACTTGGAAGTTGACAACCCATCGTTCCGGAACAAGTATGAGATGGACTACTTAAAAACGGGATGTTCTTGGGGGCGCCTGGGTGGCTCAGTCGTTAAGCATCTGATTTCAACTCAGGTCACGATCTCGGGGTCCTGGGATTGACATCATTTGCTGCCGGGCTCCGCGCTCAGCAGAGAATCTGCTTCTCCCTCTCTCTCTGCCCTTCCCCCAGCTCATGCTCTCTCTCTCTCTCAAATAAATAATTAAAATCTTTTTTTTTTAATGGGATGGTCCACGGTCATAGTTATTTTTTGAAAATATCCATCTTTTTTGGGGAGATTAACATGTCACTTGAGAAAACAAACAACAAATCCCTTGAAATGACTCCGAGTATGGACAGAAACAAGTGACCCCCAAGTGACCCGGGACATTGCGATTGGGCCGTTCACATTGAGGGTGACACAGAAAGGCAAAAGAGCACAGCGGCAGCGGACGAACCTGACGAAGGATAAAACTAAGTGGCACAAATGTTACCAAATACATGGTTTAATGCTTTGTTAGCAAGATGTATTTTAGAGAGAGAGAGAGAGAGAGGAGAAAGCAAAAGGGAGAGAGGGAAGGAGAATCAGAGACCGAGAGAAATGATGGATTTCATGTTTGAGTCTCCATTCAGGTCTAAGAGTCCAACTACAGGAGGTTCAATTTTCTTCCTTCCAGAAATGATAACCTGACTCTTGATTTTTCCCTTTAGACATTTTCTTCCCAAGTAGAAAAAACGAGCGGCAAGAATATTTAATATACTCACAAAATTCTCCAAGGGGATGAAAATAATCACTTGCATTAAAGTGGAGATTTGGTTTTTTTTGAACTTGGCTGTGCATCACCAATCATGTTAAATCTCTTATTATTGTAACTATGTTCCAGAATCCAAGTGAAGGTGGGAAATATGGAGGCTTTGGTCTTTCCGACAGTAAACCACAGTGGAACCAGTTTTACTGGCACTTTCTTTAAAGAGAGCACAACCATATTCCCTTTAAAGTCCACTGCGGTGTCTCACCCATGAGTCATGAACACTCCTGCTTCTGAGAAGCAGAGATCATGTAAGAATATGCTTGCTGGCACTGGGGAGGGTGGAGAACAGAATCCTGTTAGTGGTAGTGAAGCATTTTCTCGCACATTTATCCCACTTCAAAACCTGTGAACGTCTTGGAAGGGATCCATGAACGCACACTCAAAGGAACAGATGGTGAATGAAGGAGAGAATGTGATAGTAGAAACGAATTCGCTTATTAAGAAGTCAGCTACTTGATATAATGTGGCAGGTTTCCATGGAGTACTGCATGGGCTTTGACTCAAAGACGAGAGGGCTTTCCCAACAGCTCGCTCCAAAGCAAGGACTGGTGTTTGGATCACCACGATTTACAGTCATTTCACAAAAGCGTCCCACGCAGAGTCTAGGATTCCCGTGGCGGAGTCCTCTGCTCTCCCCTCCCCGGCCATTCCTCTGGGCCCCCGGCTTCCCTCTCCGCTCCTGGGCAAGGGCGCCCAGGCTGAGAAGCATCCACGATAGCTTCTCCACCCCAGGCGCGGCGCTGGGCTCAGAAAGTGACACAGATGCCTGAAAGAGACACACATTCTCCTGGAGCTCCCAGTTCGGAGGATGGGGTGAAACAGGAAAGATGTCATTTCAGGGAGACAGAGTATCAGGAACGAACGAAGCAGCCAGGCATGAGGCTTCAGGGAGCCGTGGGTACTGCGGCCATCTGGAGAGAGCAATGTGAATATGCAGATTTTTGTGTGAAAATGTCTGAGTTTTCTAAAACACTTATGGCAAAGCAAAACACACTGAATTCAGCCTGCAGCCTGCCAATTTGTGACAGGTGGGAGGGCAAGAAGCCGGAGTATGAATGGCCCAGAACACACCAGTACCTTCCTTTCTTTCCCCTTGGAACAGTAGAGTTAGGATTGTTATCTTCAACAGAACAAAACACTCCAAGGAAAACAAGAAGAACAAACAGCTTAAGATCCTACGAGGTGTTAAGAGCATGGCCATAAAACGCTGGAGTCAGGGATGGCACTGCCTGGGTTTAAAGCCTGGTTCTGGAGCTTGCGAGCTGTGTGGGCTTGGGGCGGGGGGGGGGTCACTTCACCCCAACACCTCATTTTTCTCATCTATGCAACGGGGAGAATATTAGTCACCACCTTATGGGTTGGGAGGATAAAATTAGTTGATACAGATAAAGTGCTTGGAAGTGTGTCTGGCACCATATAAATGTTAACTCTTCTTATAGTTATTTAGACAGATGACTTCAGACCATCAGGATCTCAGAAAATGCGGTGAAGAGGTTCACGTGACACACGATGGCTTCACCATCCAGGCAGTCCTTTAGAGCAATATCCCCTCCAACCCTCTTCTCTACCCTGTATCTTTTTTCCAGCTGTGTCCTGGATCATACCTTCTTTCCAGAGCTAGACTTCCCAAATATACCTTAGGCTGTATCTTCTCTTCAGACCTAGACCAGCACTGCAGAAGCCGTTGTGTGCATGTGAATCACCTGAATATCTTGCTAAAAATGCATATTCTAATTCAGTGCCTCTAGAATGGGACCTGAGATCCCGCACTTCGAACAAGATGGAGGGTTTCGCCAACTTTGAAAAGCTACAGAACTAAACAAGCTGCCTCCACATCCTCTTCCAAACTAAGTTTTATATCAAAGCTTGCCTTTTATTTATTTATTTTTAAAGATTTATTTATTTTTAGAAAAGGGGAAGAGAGAGAGCAAGAGAGCACAGGGAGGGGCAGAAGGAGAGGGAGAGAGAATCTCAAGCAGACTCCCTGTTGAGTGTGAAGCCTGATGCAGGGCTGATGCGGGGCTCGAGCTCACGACTCTGAGATCATGACCTGAGTTGGACGCTTAACCGACTGAGCCACCCAGGCTCCCCTCAAATCTTGTTTTTTAAAGTTTGAAGTATCCTTTAGCCCCGAGGTCTAGTCTATATGATGATACCCTCCCTTGCCACTTCACAGCTCTCTTGAATGGCAACCATGGAAAATGGACCCTGTGCCCATAGAATATTCCAGCCCTTGTTACTAGCTCCATCTGCCTCTTCATGTCTTCCATGGCTCAGGCACAAACCTCCTCCAGTGGGAGTATTCTAGTAGGTGTCTAGTATGAATAGAGTTTTCAAAATCATTCTCCAATCTCATGACGCTGTGAGGAAAATCATTTTTTTCCCCGAATAAACACAACAAAACAGAACCTTACGTTACAGAATATTATATTTGCCTGTGGATTCGTCTTCTTTCGAGACAATAATTTCATAAAGGTGAGGACTTCTTGGTCACTTTGACTCCTTCCACCCTCCCTCTGTTAGATTCCCTGCATACAGTCAATCCTCAATAAATATGAGGAGGATATGATTGCATTTCCACACTGAATGAGCAATTTGACCACAATCCATACCACTATTTTGTTCCAAGTGGCCCAAGACACAGATATCCCATGAATTTATGAGGCTGTCCCAATTCTCTTGGCTCAAACTTCCTCCAAAACCCAGGAAAATGGAACCACCAGGTTTCTCTATGTTGACTTGTACACATCCCAGACACAAAGTAGCAGAAAAGAGTGTTATTAAAAGAAGGAAGAATCTGTGAGCATGTATTTTAAAATGGGGAAATGATGGGGCGCCTGGGTGGCTCAGTCAGTTAAGCGTCTGACTCTTGGTTTTGGCTCAGGTCATGATCTCAGGGTCTTGGGATCGAGCCCCACGTCGGCCTCTGTGCTCAGCATGGAGTCTGCTTGAATTTCTTTCTCCCCCTCCCTGTGATTCTCCCCCCTACACTTGTTCTCTCTCTCTAAAATAAAAAAAATAAATCTTAAAAAAAAAGGGAAAATAACAATAACTTAAAGCATGGGAATATTACACAGTCTTCCCAAAGCTCAAATGTAACTAGCCCCCAGTGCCATTTATTCCTTGCACTACAATCGAGGGCACTCTTGGGGGAGTTTTATGGTGGTCTCTATCCCCACCGTGACCCCACACGGCTCCAGGCTTAGATATCACTTCGGTGACTCTTCCCTATCAGTTTCATTCACTCATTCATTGACTTGTCCATTCAGCAAATGTTTATTTCAGCCTGTTTGCTGGCTGACATGTGGGAGCAGGCAGTATAGTGGATTTGTGTTAGAACAAGAGGAAAAGGTGAGAATTCTATTAAACATAGATGATGTGTGTACCTTGTGTTGGGGAGTCTGGGAAGGACAGAACTGAAGTCTGGTGTAAGTCTTATTCCCCGGCCAGCTCCTTTGGGGCTGCTGCAAAGACCAGCCTGAAGGTGTGGCCCCATGTCCCGTGTTGAGAGGCTGGCAATGGATGGTATCAACGCAAGCCAGGGTCAGAGACAGTTCAAGAGCAGTGAGTGCAGGGGTGGAGGTGGGGGAGGGGGCAAGAGTAAAAGCACCAATGGCCCAAGCTAGGACATGTCCTCGGACCCAGGTGAAGTCCCACTGGAGACTCCGTAAGGCTGGGGTGTTCCACACCTCTTGCAAACCTCTCTACTGATAACTCTGTCTTTGTGGGTGAGGGGTTTCTTGAGGAGATCAACAGAGCAGGAGTTCAAAAAGAATCTGTTGAAGAGAAATGCAACCAAATTGAGATGTGGCTGACATATACCACATGGAACCCAAAATGCAAAGGAAGCATTTGACTTTGGGAAAAATAGAGAAGAAAAAACACGTAAAGAAGATAATGGGCATTAGAAGACAGAGAGTAACAGAAATCACAAAAGACTCTGTGCCCACATCCTCTGAACACATCGTGAAGAATCTAAACCATTTTAGCGGGGGACACGAAAGGTTTCATAGGGAATAATAGATGCTTTACTCACAGAATGATCTGGAGTTCAATAGCACTTTCAGTTCACTCCACAGTTTGACGTCAAGGGTCTCTCTTCCTCCCACCAAGGCCCTGGGAGGGACCCAGGGAAGGTGTTATTCTGAGCTAACCCGTGAGAAGCCAAACGCAAGCTTCTCAGATGCTGGCCCACAGATCACTCACATCAGACTCACATGAGGAGCATCGGGTTCCTGACCTTTGTCAGAATCTCTCAGGAATTCACATTTTTAACAACTTCGCCAGGTGATTTGTAAATGCACTCAAGGTTGAGAAGCTGTGGCTCCAGAGGTTTAGGAACTTCACACACACGCACGCGCGCGCGCGCGCACACACACACACACACACACACACACACACACACACACGGCCAAGACCAGAGCCCAGCTCCTCTGGTCCCGCAGCTTTCCCTCTCAGTCCTGTGTCTCTCACGAAATCCTGGTGCCTGTTGCCATCCGTTCCATACTGGAGTTTCTGAGTTGCTTATCAACGCTCAAATCTATCTTTTTTCTTTAGGGAGCAGGGTTCAGATGATTTTTTTTGGAAAGCATATGAGTAAAAGATGAGTCTCTCTCTTTTTTTTTAATTTATTTTTGTTTGAGAGAGAGAGAGTGAGTGGGGAGGGGCAGAGGGAGAGGAAGAGAGAGAATCCTCAAGCAGAATCCCTGCTGAGCCTGGAAGCTGATGCAGGGGGTTTGATCTCACCACTCTGAGATCATGACCTGAGCCGAAATCAAGAGTCGGACCCTTAACCGACTGAGCCACCCAGGGGCCCCAAGGTGAGTGTCTCTTAAAAGCAACTCACTAGTCATACAGAACAGTCCTGCAGTCTTTATCATTTGGTGTCTTAGAGCCTGACCTTCCATCCATCTTTTACCCCAAATTGAAAGGGGCTGGTGGGACACAAAAGTTAAGCTATACATTTGTAGTGAAATTCTTGTTTTACTTGATGAAACCTGCACATTCTATGTTGGGATGAGTGTCCTTCTCCCTCTTGATACGGAGGGGGTGACTTCGTGCAAGCCTCAACACCTACTCTGTCCTGATGGGGGATGTGGGAAGGCACAGCCCAGCCTTCTCTCCTCCTCCCCTTGACGGCTGGCTCCTTGGTGGGAAAGCACATTCCACAGGGTTCTTGTACTGCAGTTTTCAGCAGGGTCTGCCCAGGAGATGGACAGGGTGGGTCAGACATAAGGAAGCCCACTCTTCCATAGGCATAAGCCACATTCCCCAGCAACAGCTTTGTCTCTAATAAAGGTAACATTCTGATGTCCCATCCCCCTGACTCTCTGTTTGAATTGAATTGCCTGTATTTAATTGAATTTATGATTCTTTCCACTAAAAATTTTCCAGAGCTAAGAGGAAACAGAAGCTTGCCTCACTGAGTTATTTGCAAGAAGCCCAAAAACGTATCTGCTTTAATAGATATACTTAAACAAGGAATTTAGCTGGGCAAGACTTACTTTTTGACATTATGTGCTGTTACCGAGGCAGCCGGATTGTGGCAGCCCTGAGTCTCCCTCCTGTGTGCAGAACACACAGCAATAGCCCTTATAAAAAACAAAACAAAACAGTAAGTCTAAGAATTCAGGCCAAGATGACAACCACAGGTTGGAGGACTTTTGGAAAGCGCTGTGTCTATGGTGGTCTGAGAATCGTCTTCATTGCCTCTCTTCCCCGTTCCGTTACTGTCCGTGACTTCTTTTACTGGAAATCAACCTAAAAAGTGATATGGTCTCCCAGTTTTGCTAACAAACTCAGGACATTTGAGTATTGATAAGATCATAGTACATGAAGAATGGCTGAGTCAATCACGCCCTCATAACTGAAGCAAGTACTGTATCCTAATTTTCGAAGCATCGGACATCCTTATGTTGCTTTCCTGACTCTAGGGCTTTTGTCACTTTGGGCCTGAAGTCCCACTGGGAGGCCAGAGACTTCAAAAATCGGCCAGGTGTGAGTTACCCGATTCTCAAAGACTTCCTGGCCCCCTCTTCAGTCTCAAAACTCCTAGAGGCTCCCGGCTGTCCAAATGTTCGGGAAAGTCCTCCATTTAAACACATATCTGAATTTAGATGGGATATGGCAGATACCATGTGGGAGAGGCCCATATAGTAGTTAGAGAATTACAGTAGTACGTAAAGAATTAATAATAATAGAGGGGGACTGAGAGTGATCAACAAACACTAAGCGTCAAAGGGAAATTATGACAATAAATATTTGGGGGAATTTGGGATTGGGGGGAAGATCCTATAAAGCTGGAGGGTTCAGAGGAAGATTTTAAGAACAGGCCTTGCAGAGTGGATAAAATGAAGATTCACCTATAGGAAAAGGAAGGCCGTCCTAAGCAGGGAAAGGCAGACCCCTGCCCCCTGCTGCCTCCCTCACCATCGTCAACACTGGCCTAATATGTGTCTTCCAACTTTCCCAGTGTATTGGGCACCAGCTCTGTTCAAGGTACTTTGACTATTGCATCTTTGGTCTTAAGTCACGAGGCGCCACAATCCACAGCTGTGATACACGGGCCCGGGTGGGATGGAAGTCCGTCCCCTCAGAGTGTCCCGGGAGGCCGTACCGTGGGGCTAGATGCTGTGTGTGTGCGTGTGTGCGTGCGCGTGTGTGTGCATGCTGGCAGCCGGCCCTCCTGTGCCCTGAGGAGCTCGCCTTCGGGCCCTGCCATCCCCAGCGAGGCCTGCAGGTTCTCACTTGCTGTGTTATTATCTGTTGGTTTGAAGAGTTCCATGGCCCCTTTATTCTTAATTCTCCTCAACTTGAGGACTGTCATCTCCTTACTGACTTCTCTCCTTCCCATTTATTACCTGGGGTAGAGTCCTTTTCTCTTCTTATTTTATATGTTTCTTCCGAGTGGTCTGACCCACATCAAACAGTCACGACTATCACCATATACCTACAACTCCAAAATCAATACCTCCAGCTTTATTTTTATTTCTAAATTGAGCTACAGTCACATTTCTGCATCTCTTCTTCCTGAGGGACATCGTTAGGTATTTCAAATCGAATATGTTAAAAATGGAACTCACTTCCTTCTTCCTAAAAATGTCCCTAATCTCTTTCATCTTTCACCTTCCTTACCTTCCTTATTCAATTTATTCCAAGTTGTGTCTCAGATTTGTTCCCCAAATTGACCCGACTTCTTATCCTGGGTCATTACCAGACCACCTCTCAGGGGGCAGAAGGCTTTAACTCAACTCACTGCCGCCAGAATCTCTCCTCTTGGGTTCATCTTTTACGTTGCTACCAGAACAGTTTTCCCAAAAATAAATTCTTTCTTTAAAAGGCTTTAGTTGGCTTCTAGCTTTTATAGAACAAAGTTCAATTCTCTCACTGAAAACTTAGCCTCTTCAGTATCACCTTCCTCCTGTCCCCATCCCATATCTTTTTTTAAGATTTTATTTAATTATGTGAGAGAGAGAGTGAGAGAGAGAGAGAGCATGAGAGGGAGGAGGGCCAGAGGGAGAAGCAGACTCCCTGCTGAGCAGGGACCCCCCCCCCCCGATGTGGGACTTGATCCCAGGACTCCAGGATCATGACCTGAGCCGAAGGCAGTTGTCCAACCAACTGAGCCACCCAGGCGCCCCTCATCCTATATCTTATGCCATCCTGATGCCTAACCTCTCCCCAGTCTATAAACTATAAACCAGTTCATGCTTCCATACATGCTGTTCCTGTATCTGGAATGCCTTTCCTGTTACTATTCATCTAGTGAACTCCGATTCATCCTTCAAGACCCTTGTATTGTTTAGAGTCCCTTCCACAAAGATGAAACAGGTATTGGTCCAACTCCACGCACGCAGAACACCCCGTGGTCACGGTCATGGGGTAGAACCAACACTCTGGCCCTGCTGCTCTCCCTTCCCCTTCATTTTCTTGCCAACTCTCTCTTCCAACATCACCTCCATGTCTTCAGCTCATGGAATGGACGAGAGGAGACCTGGGACCCAGGAAGCCCACGTTCTGTTCCCTCTCCTGCTCGTCTTCTTGATATTCTCTGAGATACTATCTCCCAGATGATATTCTTGGTTGGCATCGGGCGGGGTGATGACCACGTGTTTGGATGGCCGGTGCTTCCAGAGGCCTCCCTCTCGCCAGCCCCCTTCCAAACACATCCTCCCAGTGCCACCTCAGGTTGGTGGGGACAATGCTGAGTTCAAGGGGCCGTTTCCTTCCTCTGCCAGGAATGCCGGGCCTCGGCTTGGAGAGATAGAGGGTAGAGTGAGCTGCAGTCGGAGGACGCCGGTCCTAAACAGGTGCCAGGAGGGACAGCTCCGGGCTCGGTGAGCGGAGCAAGCGCCTCCCTTCAGGTGCAGAACATAGAGTGCGGACTGGCTAAGTTGTATCGGCATCCTCACTGTATCGGGAGGGGGTCTGCCTTGTCTTCCAGCTGACGGTGGACAAGTTATCAACCCCCTATTCCCAAAGCCTGCGTTCAATGAAAGACTGTTCATGGAATGAGGGAATGGGTCAATTTATTACAAGAGTTTCAGGGGTTTTCTTTGTTTTTACTTTTTGAATAATGTTAAGAGGGGCGCCTGGGTGGCTCAGTTGGTTAAGCAACTGCCTTCGGCTCAGGTCATGATCCTGGAGTCCCGGGATCGAGTCCCGCATCGGGCTCCCCGCTCAGTGGGGAGTCTGCTTCTCCCTCGGACCCTCTCCCCTCTCATGCTCTCTATCTCATTCTCTCTCTCAAATAAATAAATAAAATCTTTAAAAAAAAAAAAGAATAATGTTAAGAACAGGACAGATTTTCTGAGAAACCCACTGCCCCGGGGGTGTTGCCCGTGCTTGGTGCACGAGCCACAGGACCCTGAATTCCGCTCCTTTCTTTGACCCATGGACCGGTGAAGGGGGTCCAGCAGGTCTGAGGTCTTTTAGCAGTGTTAAGTAACAAAAATCCAAACGAGCACATTCTAAAGATCTAATTGGCTTTATTAAACAAGTCGCAGGTCAGGCAGCATCCCAGCCAGCGAGTAGACGGGAGCCCTGAGGAGTTGCACAAAATGGAAGGTTTTTAGAAGGAGGATGTGGCAAGAAAGTTATTAGCAAAGGAAAAGGATTGTTCCAGCCAAACCCCCCTTCCCTTAGGGGCAAAGGCAAGGGGTTTTACCAAGCAGATTCTTTTGTCTTCCTTTGGGGGGACGAGAGGGCCCCAGGGGCATGATCATACAATTCCTGACTAACTGGTTTCGCCTGTATCCCTAGGGGAGCTTGAAACTGAGAGCAGATGAGGTATTAAGCCCCAGTTTGGGATCTCAGTCTCAGTGGCCCCCATCTGGGGCCTGTGGTTTTCTTTTTCACAGCAGCATGCCCTGATCAGGGCCAACTTCCGCATTTCTGGGAGGAGGAGTCGTGTCCGACGTGGCCCAAAGGACAAAACTAATGTTATACCACTTCCTGCCCAGAAGGCCTGAATTGAGTGAATGAACCCCTTTGAGCCTCAGTGTTCTCCTCTGTAAAACGGGACAATAATTCCTTTAGAATTGCAGTCTGTGGGAGTCAGGGAGGCCCTGGAGCCAGTCCCCTGGGACCATTACAGTAACTTCTGCCCAGCCAGCATTTTGTGGTGTACTTTGTATGACTGTCTCCCCCACAAAACCAACTCTTCTCTGTCTTTGAAACCTCAGCGTCCGACACCTAGGAAGGGCTCAGGTAAATGTTTGCTGAGTAAATAAATGAATATGAGAAGAGAGAGAGAAAGGAATAAGTGAAGTATAATACAACCTTCACCAGGACCTATGATGTACTTTGTTGTGTTGTTGATGGGTTTCTCAAATCCTATTCATGTGTTGGACTGCTGGTGCCAAAATCCGGAGTGTTTAGAAATTATTTTTAAGAGGTGGAAATCCAACCTGTGGATTTTATTTCTTGCCCTAGAGAAGGAGGTGCCTTCTCAGGGCCCTGTTAGTTAGAGGGTGGATGACTGTCTCCCCAGCACAGGGGGTGGGGGTGGTTCTGAAACAAGAAGCTGTTCCCAAACTGGGGAATGGGTGGGAAATAGAGGGAGAGGGTGATTGAGGCCTGAGTCCATTCTGAGCAAGCTTCTGGCTGTCAGTGTTGGGCCCAGGGGATAGCCCTGCATGGGAACCAGGACTACTGTGGGGAAGCCATGGCCAAGCTCTTGGAAATACTCGGACAAGGGATCTCTGCTCATCCTGGCACAGGCCCACCCTCAGGCCAGCTGCCACTCTTGAGCCAGGGTCACCCTCACAGCGGTGCTGGGGACCCCGAATTGTGTGAGTCAGGGCAGACACCCCCTTCCCTTGGTCTGGGACTCACCTGGAGGACTGCCTTTTATTCCTCTTAAAAGTGCCTTTTCAAGTTCTACATAGAGAGTTTGCTGGGGAAACAGGAAGCATGGATTAAAAAAAAATGTTAACTCAAAAGTGAGGATAAACCACCGTGGAATTTACCACACTACCTTTGGCTAATAAATAAAAATAAAATTCTTCCCGAGTGAAGTAAGAGGCCACAGGAAGTAGAACATCACGACCTTGCTAAAAGAGATGACGCAATCCACAGATGCTCCAGCAAAGCGCTTCCTGCTTTGACATCTCCATAAACCACAAGATTATCTGCAAAGCTGATCAGAGGGGAATCGGTGTTTCCATTATTAACACCTCAAACAACAATGTCAAATAGGAGCTGGGGAGTTCATAATTGCTAAACTGTATCACCTAAGAAGATAGCGATGAAAAAAAAAAAAACTCAGCATGGTAGAACCTTAGCAAAAAATCTAGTCCAACCCCCCTATCTTCAGACAGGGTAGAGGTGTGGAAAGGCCCCCTGGTCTTGACTGGCAGAATGGGGATTAGCATCCCTAATTTGGGCCTCTTTCTGCTACACTGATGCTTCCCCGAATAAGTTGGATAGCAAAATATCTATTTTGTGATTTCTAGATATATATCTAGACATTCCCATAAACCTGTGGCTTTCTAAGTTTTGCTTACAAGTTGCACCTAATAAATTTTGCTGAAATGAGATCATTTATAGGAACAGAGTCTTTCCTGAAAGGGATTAACCCTGACACAAAACTTGTGTTTGGGGGCAGTTCATCTGGAGCATTTAACCAAGAATGGAAAACTTGGGGCACCTGGGTTGGCTTAGCTGGTTAAGTATCCAACTCTTGATTGCAGTGCAGGTCTCAGGGTCGTGAGTATAAGCCCCACATTGGGCTCCACGCTGGGTATGGAGCCTACTTAAAAAAAAAAAAAAAATTCCTGAGAAGTAATTGAGACCAAGAAGCATCATCAGGTGGTTTAAAGACAAATGTCCACTGGAGACTGTGCATGGCCTTGCTTCGGAGGTGGCAGGAAGCGGGCTGAGCAGTCTGCAGCTACACTGAGAGAGGGGACTGAGCAGCTCCAGCAAATTGGCTCCAAAGTGTGTGAGGAGTGGAGGCCAAGCAGGGCCGCAGGGTGGCAGCTCATCTATGACAGAGGACGCAGGTGACGTCTGCAGAGACACAGGCCTGGTGTCCCGCCCCCCCCATGCTGAGATTGCTCAGGCGTTCAGTTAGCACTGATTGCATTGGATTGAAAGACAGATGCCACGAAGCCGAACCCAGTCATGGAGGCACGAAGGGCAGCCTGGGGGATAGGGAGGAGCTGAGCAGAGAGCTACAGACTCTGAAGGAAAATGAGAGAAAATGAGACTCCCGTGTGACTGGCAGTGCTAGGTTTTCCGGAAGGCAGATGGGGCTCTCAGTTGGGGCATTGGCAGGATGAAGCACACAAGAATGAACCTCATCCACCAAAGTCCTGATATGGCAATAAAAATACAGAAAGACGCTACTTTGGTTTCAAGAAACGTGAACCTTAAACATGCACCCCAATGTTCATAGCAGCAATGTCCGCAATAGCCAAACAGTGGAAGGAGCCGAGATGCCCTTCAACAGACGAATGGATAAAGAAGATGTGGTCCATATATACAATGGAATATTACTCAGCCATCAGAAAGGATGAATACCCACTATTTGCATCAACATGGATGGAACTGGAGGGGATGATGTTAAGTGAAATAAGTCAAGCAGAGAAAGTCAATTATCATAAGGTTTCACTTATTTGTGGAACATAAGAAATAACATGGAGGACATTAGGAGAAGGAAGGGAAAAATGAAGGGGGGGAAATCGGAGGGGGAGACGAACCTTGAGAGATTATGGACTCTGAGAAACAAACAGGGTTTTAGAGGGGAGGGGGGTGGGGGGATGGGTTAGCCCAGTGATGGGTATTAAGGAGGGCACATATTGCATGGAGCACTGGGTGTTATATGCAAACAATGAATCATGGAACCCTACATCAAAAACTAATGATGTACTGTATGGTGACTAACATATCATAATAGAAAAGAAAAGAAAAAGAAACTTGCACCTTGTATCTTGTGCGTTGAGTTCTTTGTCCACTTAGGCAGTTCTGCAATGTTTTCAGTGCTTCGGGCTTTGAACACCTCAGGGCCTGGGACTGAGGCTTCGTGAGGGCTCCCCGAAGACAAGGAAGCCAAACCGCATTAGGCTTTGGAGGCACTCAGGAGAGAACACCCCTCCTGAGCTGTGGTCAACTGTGGAGACGCTCCAGTTTATGTCAGAACTCCCCCTTCTCCAGCGTCATTGCTCAGAAGGAAGGATTTGCCCCAGGAGACCTTCCCATGGCTTATTTTGTGTGGACCACGGGTGTTCGGAGGAAATGACCTTTTCTACTTAATTAAATTATGGTGCATCTTTTCTTATCTTGTGTTCTGCTGATTGAATTCCCCTTCCTACAGATTGTTCCCAAATCCCATCCCTCATCTGACCATTCACCCTTGACCCAAACCCTCTCATCTGAAGGTCTGCCAATCAATTACACTTAATGTTTCCCTGTTACTTCACATCATTGCATCTCAAAGTGCACACACCACCTTCCCCATCAGACTAGCCCTGCCGACTACTCTATTTCCAGTATCGGCACCCCCAGCTCCTCGTCATCTGGGTTTACAAGCATAGATCATTTTTTATCCTATCTTCTCTCAATTTAGGGTTTGTGCCCTGTCAGTCTTTCTTTCCATTGTCCTTTCACATCTGTACTCTCCTTTCTAGGAACAAAAGGGCGGCTGGAGAATTCAGGCCGGTGCATGCAGAATTAGTTCACTTTCGGCAATTAAGAGTATCAGTCAGTAAATGTTTGCTCAGAGAAAGGACGCAAGAAAGAATCCAGAGTTTGCAAGCCTTCATGAGACGTGAGTCACAGGAAGGCAGGAGCAACGTCTGAATTATCCCCCGCGCCCAGCTAAGTAATGGCACAGCTGACTGAATGCTAGTTAAAAGGAAGATACAAACAGATGTTTCCTTGGTCTTTGTTCCAATCTCTGTGCCTGTTAATCCAGCCTATTAAACTTCCATAAATAATTTATATTATTAGTTTTCTCCTTTCTTCAAAAATTTCAGTTTCCTATTAAAAACTTCCTTTGTGTGTCATTCAAGAACTTATGCATGTGGCTTCAGGCAGAGAAGAGAGAGGATTGTATGTGTGTGTGTGTATGTGTGTTTGTGTGTGTTTGTTTCTGTAGCTGGGGGATAGAAAAGGGTGAAACTAGACGGGATGAGGAGGGTGGAGGGAAGAGAGCAAATTATCCACCAATCCCACACCTGTCTCTCCCTGGAATGCAGGTCATTGAGGTTCTGAACCTTGAGGACGAGGACTCGATTGACCAAAAAGCATGTCCTCTGTTTATTTCCAGGGCAAGTCCTCTCTCGAGCCACCTCCTCTGAGGGGATTTTTACTCAATATTTTCTTTCGGTGGAGATCTGCTTTCAGTGACAGCAAGGCTTTCCAAGGTGAGCGGGTGACTCCAGGCTGGGCCTCTGAGGACATCTCCTGCATGGTCACTGGCTTGAGACAGGCCACACAGGAGGGCTCAAGTCCCAGCTGGCCCCTGGAGCCGGCCACCGTGCTTTCTCCCTCCCGAGCAGCGCTCCCCCTGAAATAGGCTGGAACCCGCACAGAGGCGGGCGGGGAAGCACCACAGCTGCTGAGCACGTCAATGACCTTGACAGCAGAGCCCTGCTGAGCAAGCCGGCATCCAGAGAACTGTTGTCCACGTCTGCACCTGGCGGACTCACTCGCGCCGGGAGCTCAGGAGGCATCCGGTAGCTCATGGGGCATCCGGTAGCAGAGGACTCGGCCAGGGGTGGCTTCTGCGGCTGGAACAAAGAGAGAGGTGGAGGCAGGCGTGAAGGAGGGGCCAAGACAGGATTTCTGGCCTCTGATCCTATTTATGAGTTAAATGGCCAAAGGGGAGGGGAAGGCGGGATGGTGTTTTTTTTTCAGGATGGGTTCTTTTCATTAGCTATTGCAGTCATTCGTAAGACAGCAGAAATGATGCCTTACAGTCCACAGTCAATTCTTCACAATTTTCTTTTCATCTATCAGAAAGCCAGTCTTTTCCCTCTGTAAACACACCTGGAGCAACAAAGGTAGCGACGTTGGCTTTTTCAATTAGTGAGATTAATTATTTGGAGGCCATTTGAGTTTTGAAACCATCTGGCCAATATTGCAGAGACAGAAACCTCCAGCAGATGGCAGCACGAAGACAGTAGCGCCACATAGTCCCCGACTCGCCAGCATTCACCTTGTGAGCAGGCGCATTCTTCTCGTTGGAACCTGTGTTAGGACTAGCTACCACTAAGTGTAGTATAGTCATAACAGGATGAGTCATTCATTTAATATTATTGAGTCATAAAATAAGAGAAATAGGAAAGGCCATTTTGCCGACAAGCTCTAAACTAAGGGCTATGTGTTTCTATCCCAATTTCCAGAAAATAAACATTGCAAATACTGTTGAAATTCATTGCTTCAACAAGGAATAATACCTGTTGCTTGGAAATTTGCTTTTGCTACAAGACCTGGAAAACTGAAATTCTGGATTTCTCCTATATAATATAGGCTTTTGGTAAAAGGGAGTCTCAGGATTTTGGGTGTCTCTGAAAGGATCCTGGTCTTTTTCCTAGACAACAGAAGATTGAACTTAGCTGTTTTAGTGACAGTTTAAGAGTTAATTTTATTCTTAGAAAGACATCATTCAGTGGCATTGCATATGCTCTTTTGGTTAAAATAAGTAGGCTGAAGTATAAACATTATTATTCAAAAAGAAATGCAGAGTTTCTTAAATATGTCTATGAATCTATGTAGTTTGTAAGTGTATATATTTATAGTTTAGCATCTTTTTCTTATTTAAGAGATATATATCTGCCATGAATCTCTGATATATAGATATAGACCATAATTCACACCGTAGGAAAATGCTTTTAAGTCTAATTTCATGTTTTAGTAAGACCGTGGACAGCTGCTGCCGTGGAGGTCTGTACTTGAGCCAAGTGGTATTTTTAAAAGCAAGCCAGTCTCTATCTAGCTGCTTGTAGCTGGCAAGACCTGGAGCCAACTGCAAAGCACAAAGCACCTTACCTTAATAGACTGTCCTGAATGATGGAAATTGCATTTGGGATAAATACCAGCTCATCTGGATGTACCTGAAATTCCTTAGAGGGCCATGGTGGAGAGAATTAGTTGTTCTCTGAAAATGGAAGATGCTGACTCTTGCTGTCCATAATCCTCTGTGTGTCCTGTGCTATTTGGTTATCATACATCTAAGAAAATCATTTTTACATTTGCTTCGACTCCATTGCAGAGGACCCAAGTCCCAGTCCCACCAGTGAAACTTCCAGATGTGTTCTATAAATGGCACCCAGGGCAGAAGGGCTGACAAAGGGTCTAGAAGCTTTGACAAAAGTCACATTCAATCTTTGTCTCAGTCTCCTTGTCTGTAAAATAAGGGCCGTAGATGGCATGGCTTCTAAGGGCTCTTTCAACTTTAACATTTGAGTATTTCTTCTTCTGGAGGTATTAGGAGAGGGTTAAGGATTGACTTACTTCTTGTGCAACTCTGCCAGAAGTAAGAGAGAACATTCTCTTGGTGTCAGCACCTTCAGATAACCTGGCTCAAAGGACAGTATTGAAGAAACATAAGCCTTCCGTGATTTCCCCAAATCTCCGTCCTTATTTTTAGCATACAGCTTTTAGTACTAGCTCCCTAAGTCTCCGATCCTTACAAAGGTAAATATTGTGCTTTCTGGTACTACATTCAAAAAAGCAATTCTCTATACCTGTGTGTATTACCTCCTGGCAGGAAGCAAATGACAGCTCACACCTGTGTCATTGATCTGTGGAATCTTAGTTTCAAGGCTTAGCCAAAGTAGTTACTAATAGATTTTAGATGACAGATATGGAATTTTCATCTCTCATCCTTCAGTGGGAAAATCAGAAGGACAGAACTGTGATGGTAGGTTTTGATGCCTTCATGGTAATTTTGGGAAAACCTAAAACAACGTTAAGAAAAAAATATTGGTATATGTATATATCAGTGTCGTTTCAGTAGTCTTTTTAATGAACACAAATTTATTGATCTGGCAGGTGAGCTCAATTATTTGCATTATTGTCAAATCTCAAACTGGGGACCATGTATAAAAGCACCAGAACATGCATGGAACAGTCACTCAACAAATATTAATGTCATTTTGTACAAAGTGTACTTGAAGGGTGATTATTTGTAATCATCTCAGGAATATCTAGATTATTTACATGACAACAGCTCACGTTAGGAGACTGAAGATAAACAGATTATCTTAAATAAATGTTGGCTAGTTTCACACAGTATTTTCTTAGACGTTAGTCTAAGACCTAAGTCTGATAAGGCCTGAGAACCTTTTTTTTTAAAGATTTTATTTATTTGAGAGAGAGAGACCACGAGTGGGGAGAAGAAGCAGGGTCCCCACTGGGCAGGGAGCCCGGCTCGGGGCTCGATCCCAGGACCCTGGATCATGACCTGAGTGAAGGCAGATGCTTAACCCCAGGCCTGAGAACCTTGAAGATGAATTATCCTGAAATATCAAAGATATATGTGCCCACGCAGCCCATTTTATCCCCTCTGGTCTGCATTCCTTTAATTTTAGCTACAAAGGCGCAAAGATCAGTGTCTCCAGGAGGTTTGGGTCTTGAAGGTTTCCTTGTAAACTCTAGAAGTCATGGGAAGCATTGCGTTAGGTACCAAGTGTTCACTAGATTTTCTAAAGTTGAGAAATCTCGAGAAGAAATAAAATGTACTACTGCAAGAAATGGACCTGCCTATCCCAGCAGTTAAGGATACTTGCTCATAGTTCTTATATTTTCACAGGATTTGCACCATAAGAGCCTAGCTCTTCATTGATAGCTGACACTCCTCTTGGTGATTACTAAATAGCAGGGCCTCAGCGTTTATGAGGTGGCTGAAAAGACAGCAGAGATACTCTATTCATTCTCAAGGTGCTTCAAGATGCAAATGATAGGAACCAACACTGGGCACAAAGATTCTAGGGACTTGGGTGCTCATCCATTACAACCAAAGAAAACAAATGCCTTTTTGTTTGCGAGATTGCTCTGACAAAGAACATGTCAGGGTAACACAAGTCACAGCCCACGCTATCTTCTATTACTGTAGTTACTGATTTACGGAGTCATCTTAACTTTCTGAAGTATCAATATGGAAAGAATTTATGTTTCCATTAAGAGCCATTAGCTGTGCTCTGTTGAACATCCCCATCCCTTGCTCTCTGGCCAAGCCTTGCTTACTCAGTCCAATTATATAAACCTTTAGTATTTCCAGTTATTAGCACAGTCTCATTCTAAAGGTAACCAGTCTTATTTATTTTCTTTAAAACCACATTTTTTTTAATTGAGGTAAGTTTTATGCTGTAAAATGCATTGTATCTTACATGCAAGATTCAGTGACTTTCAACAAAGGTATACACCTGTGTAGGATGCAAAACAAATACACAAAAATCAATTGTATTTTGTACACTCACAGTTAAAAATCCGCAAATAAAATTTAGAAAATGATGCCAGGGGTGCCTGGGTGGCTCAGTAGGTTAAGCATCTGTCTTTGGCTTGGGTCGTAATCCCGGGGTCCTGGGATTGAGCTCTGAATCGGGCTCCTTGCTCAGTGGGGAGCTGCCTTCTCCCTCTCCCTCTGCCTACCACGCCCTCTCTTGTGCTCTCTTTCTCTGTCAAATAAATAAAATTAAAAAAAAAAAGATTCTATTACAGTTGCATAAGAAAAAGACAAAATATTTAAGAATCAATTTACAAAATAGTGTAAGACTGGTACCCTAAAAATGATACATTGTTGAAAAAATTTGAAGAAGACTAAGTAAGAGAAGACATCCCATGTTAATAGATTGAATGGCTTGTTAAAATGGCAATATACTGCAAATGGATCCACAGATTTAGCATGACTCCTATCAAAATCCCAGTTACCTTTTTTTTTTTTTGCAGAAATTGACAAGCTGGTCCTAAAATTCATATGGAAATGCAAGGAACCCAGCATAGTCCAACCTTGAAAAATAATAAAACTGGAGAACCCACACCTGCCAATTTCAAAACTTACTTTAAAGTTCCAATAATCAAGACAGTATGAGACTGGCATAAGATAGCCATAAGGTCAATAGAATTAAATTCAGCCCAGAGATAAATGCTTACCCTTTTGGTCAATTAATTTTTGACAAGGGTGCCAAATCAAAATCATAATGGTGTGTACAGCAAAGGAATCTATCAAGAAAATGAAAAGGCAACCTATGGAATGGGAGAAAATACTTGCCAATTATATATCTGACAAACGGTTAATATTTAAAATATATAAAGAGCATATACAACTCAAGAGCAAACAAGCGAACACATTAAAAAATGGGCAGAGAATCTGAATAGACATTTTCCCAAAGAAGACATATGTGTGGCCAACAGGTACATAGAAAGATGCTCAACACCACTCGTCATCAGGGAAATGCAAATCAAAACCACAAGGAGATATCGCCTCATACCTGTTAGAATGGCTAGTGTCAAACGGACAAGGAATAACAAGTGTTGTTGAGGATGTGCAGCAAAGGGAAACTTTGTCTCGTGCACCATTGGTAGGAATGTAGACTAGTGCAGCCGCTGTGAAGAACAGTATGGAGGTTCCTCAAAAAGTTAAAACTGGAACTACCCTATGATGCAGCAATTGCACTACTGGGAATTTTTCCAAAGGAAACAAAAACACTGACTCGAAAAGATATCTGCACCCTCAGGGGGCACTGCCGAATCATTTACAATAGCAGAAACCTGGCAACAACCTGAGTGTCCATCAGTAGATGAATGGATAAAGAAAATGTGGAACATGTATACAGTGGGAAATTATTCAGCCATAAAAAAGAAAAAATACTGCCATTTGTGACAACATGGATGGACCTGAGAACATTATGCTAAGCGAAATAAGTCAGAGAGAGAAAGACAAATACTGTATGATCTCTCTTATATGTGAATAGTCAATCAATCAATCAATCAATCAAACCAAGCTCATAGATACAGAGAACTGATTGGTGGTTACCTGAGGCAAGGGATTGGGGGTAAGAGAAATGGGTGAACTGTTTTTGGGTTTGTTTTAGGTTAAGTAAATTGAACTTTAAAATAATTTCTCCCCAAATATTATAGTCATTACTTCCTCCTCTACCTCTATCATGTCTGCTGCGTTTGATCATTTCACTTGCTATCATCCTAGCTCAGAAACAAACACTGCGTGATTGCAATAATCTAACTCAGTGATTCGCAGCTCTGGTTCCCCATTAGAATCACCTGGAAGAGCTTTAGAACATCCTTATGGGGGCTCCTGGGTGGCTCAGTCATTAAGCGTCTGCCTTCGGCTCAGGTCATGATCCCAGGGTCCTGGGATCAAGCCCCACATTGGGCTCCTTGCCCAGCGGGAAGCCTGCTTCTCCCTCTCCCTCTGCTGCTCCGCCTGCTTGTGTTCCTCTCTCTCTGTCTCTCTCTGTCAAATAAATAAATAAAATCTTAAAAAAAAAAAGCTTATCTTTTTAGAGTGTAGTTTTAGAAAGAGATACAAAAATATCACAAAGCATTTAAAAATATTTACAGTTCTCTGGGTATAGTTCTAATGTCATTCTTTCAAGATCCCTAAGTGTCCTGAGATTCTGCTAAATATATCTGGTCTATCCTCCCCAAAATGAATGTCCTTATAATCCTAACAAAAATGGACAGCAAAATGAGGTGGAGTTCTTTTGAGGCCTATTTCCTGATTTTTATATATTCCTTGTCTAGGGCAGCGTTGGTATAAAAAAAATGACTATTATCACTGGGCTTTTTTTTTTTTTAAAGATCTTATTTTTAAGAAATCTCTATTTTAAGAACTCACAATCTTGAGATCTAGAGTCTATGCTCTTTCAACTGAGCCAGCCAGGTGCCCCAGCATTGGTTTTTAAAATTTTACATTTAAATTGATTCTCGTGGGACGCCTGGGTGGCTCAGTCGGTTTAGCATCTGCCTTCGGCTCAGGTCACGGTCCCAGGATCCTGGGATCGAGTCCTGCGTTACGCTCCTTGCTCAGCAGGGAGCCTGCTTCTCCCTCTGCCTGCTGCTCCCCTCCTTGTGTTCTCTCTCTCTCTCTGACAAATAAATAAATAAAATATTTTTAAAAATATAATAAATTGGTTCTCACTAGTATCAAGCAATACAATTGAGTTTTAAATATTGACCTTGAATTGAGTGGCCTACTGAATCCACTCATTATTTCTATTTGTTTATGGACTCTTTTGGCTTTTTGATGTATGCAATCATGTCATCTATGAAAATACAGATTTACTTTTTTTTCCCTATCTTTATACTTTAATTTCTTTTTCTAGCCTCATGCAGGTTAGGTCTTCCAGTACAAAGTTGAATAAAAATGGTGATGATGGATATCATTTTTTTATTCCCTATTGATGAAGAAAGCATTCAATATTTCATCATTAAGTATGATATCCTAGATTCTTTGTAAATATACTTTGTTCTAGTTTCCTGAGTGTTTGAGAGAGAGAGAAAGAGAGAATGAGCAGGGAGAGGGGCAGAGGGAGAAGCAGACTCCCCACTGAGCAAGGCACCTGATGTGGGACTCGATCCCAGGACCCTGGGATCATGATCTGAGCCAAAGGCAGACTCTTAACTGATTGAGCCACCCAGGCGCCCCTCCTGAGTGTTTTTTATGACTGGGTCTCAAATTTTATGAAATGCTCTTTCAATATATGCAAATATATGGCTTTTCTCTTTTATTTCTGTTATTATGATGAGCTACACTGATTGTCAAATGTCAAACAAATTTTTTATTTCTGGAATAAGCCCCAATAATCCTTCATTTTGACAACATTCCTAGAAAAAGGAGGTTTCTATATAAATGAAGTTTATTATCGCCTTAAGAACAAAACTCTTCTTTAACACTTTTTTGAAGGAGGTGGGAATATTTTAAAATTGTTTTGTTGGCTTTATACCCTTTAATCATAACATACTGAACACAATTACATTTTTTTCCTACTGAGAGTTATCATTGTCATTGACATTTATTCCACAAATATTTACTAGATGCCTTTTATTCTTTGTTCTGGTTAATGAATTAATGACCGTTAGTTAGAATGCACTGTGATAGGGGTGCCTGGGTGGCTCAGTTGGTTAAGCATCTGACTTCAGCTCAGTCTTGATCTCCAGGTCCTGAGACCAAGCCCCACCTCAGGCTCCCTGCTCAGCAAGGAGTCAGCTTCTCCTCTCCCTCGCCTCTCTTCTCTCCCTCTGCCCCTCCCCCCTCCTCCCTGCTGGTGCTCTCTTTCTCAAATAAATAAGTAAAATCTTAAAAAAAAAAAAAAGAATGTGCAGTGATATATAAAGGTTATGAAGTGTAGTCAATATCTACATGACACACTAGGTTTGGTTTTTATTGTTGCTGCTGCTGTTATTTCTGTTGAGTATTTATGCTGCTTTTTGCCTATTTCTTGCTGTTTGACTGCCAAGTATTTCTTGCTGCTTCTAATGTACTTGTTTCTGGCATTCTGTCCCCACCTCTTAATTTGTTTTTTTAATAAGAAGGAAATAGCTAACCAACCTTGTTAGACCTATATGCAAAGTAAGAATAACTTGGTTCTTTTTTTTTTTTGTTTTAAAGATTTTATTTATTTGACAGAGAGAGCACAAGCAGAGGGAGAGAGAGGGAGAAGCAGGCTCCCTGCTGAGCAAGGAGCCTGACGTGGGACTCGATCCCAGGACCCTGGGATCATGACCCGGGTCAAAGGCAGCCACTTAACCGACTGAGCCACACAGGAGTCCCAAGAGTAACTTGTTTCTGAGTGAGGGTATACCCACTGTTCTGGAAGAAACAAATTCATGGTCTTTGTACTTTTTCTGACTGCCTGAGACCTTGTTTGCTTATTCATACATTCTGTTAGTCCATTCTGTATTAAATAATTGAGATCACTGAAAAAGTGACTGTTAGGATATTTGAGTATATCACAGACCAAGCAGCATGGACTCAATTCAAGTTTGAATAATTGAAAGCAATAATATTCAAGTCAACTGCCAGTAATATACATATTTTATAGAAATTATAAAAATTTTGTATAAGATATAAAATCAACATTTTGTATATAACATAATTTTTAAAATAGTTTATAAATTCAATTAACAAGTTCTACTTACTTATAATAACAAACTACATCAGTTAGATTTTTTTAAAAATACAACTCCCCAAGAATAAATTATATGCCCTTG
Source organism: Eumetopias jubatus (assembly GCF_037043125.1). Taxonomy (NCBI): domain Eukaryota; kingdom Metazoa; phylum Chordata; class Mammalia; order Carnivora; family Otariidae; genus Eumetopias; species Eumetopias jubatus. The sequence continues at coordinate 118,537,533 of NW_028274809.1, read as the reverse complement.
TCACCAAACTTAACCATCACCTAGTGCTGCTTTCTTTATAAGTTTGTTTTCCTTTATACTTTGCTTTACCTACAGCTCTTAGTAGGTCTCCAACCTAATCATTCAAGTGTTTATTAGATGCTATGTCTAGTTTTTGTTTTAGTCACCAGGGACACCAAGTTGAAAACACGCCTCCAATTGTCCACAGTCTAATGTGACGGTGCACATCTGAGGGGATTCTGTGTGCTCCCTCCTGCCCTTGGGACGTTTGACAATGTCTGGAGATGTGTTTGGTTTTGGTTGTCACAAGTTTGGGAGGCGTGGGCCATGCCCGCTCGTGATCTACTGGCATCTAGTGGGTAGAGGCTGGGGCTGCTGCTAAGCCTTCCATCGTGTAAAGGACAGGCCCCCACAAGGATTATCCAGGCCCAAATGTCAGTAGTGCTGAGGCTGAGAAATCCTGCCCGAAAGTGACAACCATCACGCAAACAAATAGGTATAAAACAAAAGGATATAAGCGGTAAACCAATGAAGGGCTGTTTTTGAAGATATCTTTTTTCTTTTACAGGTACATTAAAACTTTGTTTGTCATGGAAAATTTTAAACATACACAAAATAGAGAGAAGAGAATAATATACCCCATGTATCATCTCCAACAATTGTCAACACTTTGTCAATCTTGTCTCAGATATACCTGGCCCCTCTTACTCTGACAGATTAATCAAATCAAACCCAGATATCATATATTTGCATTTGTAACTACTTCAGTATTTACCTCTAAAAGATAAGGTATTATTAAAAATACACCTCTTTATTTTTAATCACAGCAAAAAAAAAAAAATGTCCTTAATACATAGATGCATTCTTCACACGAAAGAGACACTACTCTACAGGTTTTTTGGTTTTTTTTTTTTTTTTGGTCCAAAGTTATTGATAGATATCCACATTTCCGGTATCTTCCAGTCTTGAGGTGAACAGGAGGAGAGTTGAAATCTTTCTTTTTTGTGTACCTTATTGATCTGCACAATCCATCATTCCATGTTGGTGAATGTTACTAGAGCAATGATCTAACCTGCAAAGTTTGCCCATTCTTTTTTACATTGGCATGATCCATAAATCTGATGAAAATTCTGCTGCATATCCAAATTGTCTGGTTAAGACAAGATTAACAACTAACTGTGTCCTTATTCCAAGTTCATTATTCATGCATCAGAACAGGATGTAATTTCAAAGTGCCTGGCTGTCTTCACTAGGAATAAATTAGTCCTCACATAGAATTTCATTTGGCTCTTGCACTGGGGGGTGGGGGTGGGGGGTGACATTTGTGTTTGGTGAGAGAAGCCAACAAGGGAAAATCCACAATGGAGCTCATGAAAATAAGTCAGGAGAGGGCGAAGACATTAAAAAGTCTCCCGATTCCCTTTTTGTGGAGTGTGTCTGGGGAATCTGAGTGTAGCAGAGAGATCTGAGGGCGTCTCAAAGGTATGGCATCCATGGCTCTGGAGTGAGGAGTCTTGGGTTTGAGATCTCTTTTTTCCTTGCTCAAGTAACTACCACTCTCACGTCCATTTCCTTACCTGTAAAATATACAAAGAAACATTACCTGGCGATGAAATGAAATGAGAGAATTAGCACAGCATTCTTATTTTAATCTCTGGTAAAAAATAAATAAATAAAGGTTTAATAAACAAAGTAGACTTTATTATCTTAAGGAAGAAGGTCTTCGTGTTCATTCTAGAAAATGGATGCCAGAAGTAGCTGTCTGGGCCTGCGCCCGCCAACAAACACACTAGCCGCACGTGAGGATGGAGCCCTTGAAATGCAGCCAGTCTGAACGGAGATGTGCTTGCTGTGTCAAATTACCACCCGACTTTGAAGTCTTAGTTCGATTTTGTTTTTTAAGATTTTATTTATTTATTTGAGAGTGAACGAGAGAACAGAGCAGGGGCAGGGGCAGAGGAAGCCGACTCCCGGCTAAGCAGAGAGAGTTGGACGCGAGGCTCGATCCCAGGACCCTGGGATCATGATCTGAGCCGAAGGCAGACACTTAACCCACTGAACCTCCCAGGAGTCCCTCAGTTTGATTTTTAAAAAAAGAATGTAAAAACCTTGTTAATAGTCTTTATATTGATTACATGTTAAAATAATGATATTTGGATGTTCTGGCGTAAAGAAAACCAACTGTTAAAATTAGTTTTACCTCTTGTTATTTTTTAATGTGGCTACTAGAAAATTTGAAATGAAACACAGGGCTTGCATCCTAGTTGTGGGCCACAGCGCTGTTTTGGGGCACTTCTGAGTCGGGGTGCTCAGCTCTGGCGCCGCATGACCAGAAGCCTAAATATGTGCTCTTGCGTCCCGCAGTGTTCAGGAGCTAGAGAATCCATTTTTTCCATCTTACTGCCGTGAAGGTTTGGAGAGTGCTGTAGCTGACTTGGGAGATGGACATTGCTCCAAAGGACCAGGAGGAACCGAGGGCAAGGGGACAGGGAGATTAAGTACTCTGATAAAAGACAAATCCACTAACTCATCAGAGGTTTGCTCTCAGCATACCTGCGATCAGTTTTGGGTCACAAAGCATCATTTTCCAGTCGCACGGCTCATCCAGTGTCTTCCTTCTCTCTGCAGCTGTTCTGAATGTGCTCATGAAGTGCATAGATGCACACCCGAGCGGAGGAACCGCAGATTTACCTTCCCAGCCAGCACAGCTCCCCCATCCACCGCGCCCCGGGTGTGCTGCTGCTTGGCGACCGTGCCCGTCCCCAGACACCTGTCCTCAGGAACCCGGAGGGTTCCACGAATGTAGCCAAGATGAGACCTGATGCAACATTTTGCAATATTACAATGTGCGTGTGCGTGTGTGTGTGTGTGTGTGTGTGTATGTGTGTGGTCTATACATAAGGTGTGGAGCATTTATCAACTCTTTCCACAAGCACCTACATGGGAATTGAACACAAGACGGAGATGTATTTATTTTTACAGCTATATTATATATATATAAATATATATATCCTTGATAACAATATTTAATACTTAATGAAATTTGGAAAGAATATGATCTTTAGCTTTACTTAAATAATTTTGGCAATTATAAAGCTAACAACTTAGCTTTATTTAAATAATTAATAATTCTTTTTTTTCCCAAAGATTTTATTTATCTATTTGATAGAGAGAGAGCAAGCACAAGCAGGGGCAACGACAGGCAGAGGGCAAAGCAGGCTCCCTGCTGAGCAGGGAGCCCAGTGCGTGGCTTGATCTCAGGACCCTGGGATCACAACCTGAACTGAAGGCAAACGCTTAACTGACTGAGCCATCCAGGCACCACCCCTATGTTATTGTTTTAATAATAAAAATCTAACTAGTGATTTTTGGACTTGAGTCATATAAAAATCATAGCTTTACACATATTTTCCTATTCCTCTGTTATGAAGCTATATCTTAAGGTAATAGATATATTTCATTTGACTGTTGTGTTGATTTATAATTTTTAATAGTTAGACATAGGTAGGCCTCTGTTCTCTTGACTATGGATCCATAAATATCAGCTGGGCTAGTGCCAGTGTGGTGGGCTAGGTAGACTTCCGGCAGCCTACTGAGTCTTAAAGTCTGTAACATAAACTATTTTATAAAACGCATCAGAAGGAAATAGCTCATTTTAGAATGCTGTGATATATCCTTGGCTGATTGGCGCTTTTCTCCCCAACTTCTTGCTTAGATCCACCTGCCTGATGATTGCAGTCAGACTCCTGGTCCTAGTTCACATGTGGGTCCTGGCGTTATGTTAGAAATATCAAAGTCTATTTCAAAGTGTGTGCAGTGCCCAATCTTAGTGCTTATGTCATCTTTTTAATCAATTCCTCTGGAAGCTGCTTCATGGTTTCCCTGCCTCCTGACTTCCTGCCCCTTAAAAGCACAGTTGTGTCCCTTCCTCGAATACTGTTGAGAGCAGCATGAGGTAGAAAGCCCACAATACCTGTACTGATGTTGTTAGAGGACCTCATTTCACTTTGGCCCAAATGCATTCATGTAGGCATGGTCTGCCTCTTTAGGCGTAGGACGTCGCAGCTGTCCTTGATTGAGGCCCCAGATTTCTAGCTACTTGGTCCATAAAACTCATCCCAAACAGATAGACAAATTTCATTCTGATACACACAGTTCCTTGCCTTTTATAAGAGAATGCTATCTCAAAATCCATGAAGCCCTGTCCTTAAAATGATACCCATGATAAGTATTTTTAAAAAGGTAAAGCCAATAATTCATGAAAATACCCCATCTCATGGCAAATCATGGTTTAGGCAGAAACAGTGACAAGCCCTTAGCAAAGTGTATCCTGGGTCTTTTTCTCAGTGCTCATCTCTATTAGGCAGACTGTTGGGTGGCATTGCTTCCGATTTTCCTCAGATTGGGAGTAAAAGCCAAAGGATGGGACAGATAACTCATTGGTTTTTTATCCGAATCCAAAGTGCTTATCCATGTGACACCTCATAAATCATTACAATAAACATTATTTACTATAAGGGCTGTCAACCCAGGTGGTAGATCCCAATTGTGTCTGGATTCTCATATATCCCTGGCTGCTTTGTGTCAACACATACCGGTGCAGGCCTCAGAGTAGTGGGTAATTATAAGGTTTGTGTGCAGTTTCATGTGTAAGTCTTAACGGATATTTGGTTTGGGAGTGAAATAGCCCCTTTTTATTTAAAAGCTTCTTCTTGACTTGACTTAAGTTAACTGTTAACTGGTTAGTGTCAACTTACGTCCGGTGATATGATCAGATTTGACATTTATTTTCTGATTAAATTTCAGGCCATCTTTCAGAAGGCAGGCCTGTCACCTACATGGACTTTTGTCTCCTTCAGGGAGTCGAATTACTTCCCATCCCTCATCGATTGCATTGCCCGGGAAGCCCCAGGGCCAGAACATCATTCCGAATGATCAGTACTGTCCATCTGGAGTGATGCTCTGGGCAGGGGTTACCCAGTGAGCTCTTGGAAATGGGGAGCGTTTTTCATAGCGTTGAAATATCCAGTATTTCTCAGTGGTAGGGGCAGCCATCGATCGCCCAGAGGAAACGGAGAGCTGAGGTTTCTCCCCTGCAGCCCTGGGCTTGGGTGGAGGGATGAAGTTATCCTTTTAGGGGCATATTTTCTCCTCTTGCTCTCAACCTTTAGGCCGTGGCCATTTTGCTTCCCCTTCTCCAGTGGACATACTTTAAGAGAAAGAGTAGTGAAAGGGGTAAGCATATTTTTCTGTCAACATTTTGATTTATTGGAAACTTACTGTTTGAAGGGTCTCTTGATGTATCTCCCTCTTTGTGTGACCAACGTTCCGTATTGTGACCGTGTGATGGCAGCCTGTACATCTCACTGTGTGCTCACTTCTCCCCCTGCGTCCCGGGTACAAGATTCAGCTGCAGCTCCATTCTGGGCAATAGGAAGATTGCAGCTCCAATCCTCCTTTAGACTGACCTACTGTGTGGAAATGTCCAAATGTAGGGGTCCTGTTTATGTTTTGTTCATGTGACAGTTCAGTGCAGGTATTCCTAGCTGGCACGCAGCTTTGTTCCTGGGTGACTTGGGGACCCAGGATTCTTCCGTCTCTGGTTCCTCTTTCTCTTAGAAAAAGAGCGATCGGAATCCCCAGAGGGATTGGAATCTTCTGCCTCCAGGAGATGAAGAAAGGGAGGATGGAAAATATACCTGTTTCTTTCTCTCTCTCTTTTTTAAAGACTCTTTTTTAAAAAGATTTTATTTATTTATTTGAGAGAGAGAGAGTGAGCATGAGCAGGAGGGAGGAGTAGGGCAACGGATGCGGAAGCAGGAGCGATCCCAGGACCCTGGGATCATGACCTGAGCCGAAGGCAGATGCTTAACTGACTGAGCCACCCAGGCGCCCTGAAAATATGCCTGTTTCTTAACTGCCTTGCTTCAAACAACACATATCACTTCCACTACCATTCCCTGGGTGAGAACCAATGACACACCACATCTAGATGCAAAGGAGCTGAGAAATACAGACTTTGAAAAGAGAGCTACTTTCCAGAGACAACTGTATTCCATGGAAGGAAAGGGATTGTGAAATCTGGTGAGTAAAGTTGGTCAAATTCCCTTGACCTGTTAAGCCTATTTTTCTCTTTACTGTCTATCAAAATCCTACGCATCTTTATTTTTTTTTTTAAGATTTTATTTATTTGACAGAGAGAGACAGCAAGAGAGGGAACACAAGCAGGTGGAGTGGGAGAGGGAGAAGCAGGCTTCCTGTTGAGCAGGGAGCCCGATGCAGGCTTGATCCCAGGACCCTGGGATCATGGCCTGAGCCGAAGGCAGGTGCTTAACAACTGAGCCACCCAGGCGCCCCCAAATCCTACTCATCTTTAAGGGCTCAGCTTAAATGCCACCTTATTCACAAAGTCCTCCAAGATCTCACTGTTGGAAATTAATTGTCCTTCTCCTATATATGTGGCCCATGCCTCTATTATTAAATAAGAAGCTACTTGTTTCCCTGTCTGCCTCCCTAACTACGGAGGGTGCTCCGTAAGACCGTAGACTGGAAGTTATTTCTTTCTATGCTTCCCCCATCACCTAGACTACCTCTGCATACTCAAATCAGTGTTCCCTCAGCTATTCTGAGAAGTGTTATTAGAATTTAAGCACTTGAACAGTAAGTATATAAAATTCCTCAGGAAGAATATTGGCCAACTAATAAGCATTTCTTAATCATCTGCTATGCAAAACCCAGTTCCTGTATTTAAGATGTTTATATTCTAATAGAGACGTCAGATATAAGCCCTTTTTTCAAAAAAGAAAAAAATATTTAAACTCTTGAGGTACTGCTGACAAGACGACCAGCAAAGTGGTATTTAGCACCCTGGAAACTAGTCACATCTGAGGGTTGAAATGCTCTTATATACACAATATACACATGAAACATTATCTGTCAGGGAATAAATAATAAAACTCAAATCCTTTTTTAAATTTTTTCAAATATAAACATTCTGATTTTATGAGTTTTAAAAATCATTTAAGTATAATTGTACCATATATACAGAATATGTACAACCATAATGAAGTTCTCTGTGATTTACCTGTACATTGAATCCAAAAGTTAAAATCAATAAACAGCACCTTATATTATTATGGCTACACGTATACACGACTTCATATAAATGTTTGTGTGTATATGCATACACACTGTTTATATAGTGACTCTCTTATATATATATATATATATATATATATATATATATAGCATATTGCTAAGTACTATAATATGATTACACTTCTCTCTATGGTGCAGTGTCATGGCCTCTGCTCTTCTCAAAGGAAAATGCTTAAGTGTGCTATCCTTGTATACATTTCACCAGATGTAACATTAATTAATATAATTATAATATGAATGTTTATATTAACTTATAATACCATCTAAAGAATGAAAAGTATTGATAGCTAGGGATAGGTGGGAAGGAATAAATAGAACATATTCTCATCTATCATAGCAAAAAAGTCGGTAGTTATATTGCAAGGTTGATAAACCAAGAATAACTGTACAATTATTACCAATGAAAACCAACTAATAGAAACACTAAAAACAAATGGCTAAGTATCTGATAAGTTAATATCCAATGTATATGAGGAGCTTCTACTAATCAATGCAAAAAAACAAAAAAACCCTTCGAAAAGATGCTCAACATCGCTAATCTATCAGGGAAATGCAAATCAAAACCACAATAAGATATCACCTCACAGCTGTTAGACGGGCTATTATCAAACAAAACAAAACAAGTGTTGGTGATGGTGAGGAGAAATGGGAACCCTCTTGCACTGTTGGTGGGAATGCAAACTGGTGCAGCCACTCTGGAAAACAGTATGGAGGTTCCTGAAAAAATTACAAATAAAGTTACTGTGTGAGCCATCAATCCCACTTATGGGTGTACATCCAAAGGAATTGAAGTCAGGATCTCAGAGATCTGTACTCCTGTGTTCTTTGCAACATTCTTTCAGGATCCAAGAAATGGAAGCAAACTAAATGTCCGTTGATGGATGAAAGGATAAAGAAAATGTGGGATATACATGGATTTTATTCAACCTTAAAAAATAAGGAAATCCTACTATTTGAGACAGTGTGGATGGACCTGGAGGACACTATGCTAAGTGAAATAAACTAGGCAGAGAAGGACAAATGCTGCATGGTCCCACTAAAATAGTCAAACTCATGAAACCAGAAACTAGAGTGGTGGTTACCAGGGGCTTGGGGGAGGTGGAAATGAGATGTCAGTCAAAGGGTACAAAGTTTCAGTTATGCAAGATGAATAAATTGGAGATCTCCTGTACAACATGGACCCTATAGTTAACAATATGGTGTTATATACTTAAAAATTTGGTAAGAGGGTAGACTATATGTTAAGTGCTCTTACCACAAAAGGAAAAAAACTAAAATAAATAAAAGAAGGAGAAGGAAACTTTTGGAGGTGATGAATAAGTTAGGGTCTCAACTGTGGTGATAGTTTTAGTATATATTTACCCGCAAACTCATCACGTTGTATACATTAAATATATATATATATAGCTTTTTGTATGTCTGTCATACCTCAGTTAAGTGGTTTTTCAAAAGCAAATGGTTGAAAGTGAGTATCTTTGTGATCAGAAGCAGACATAGCCACCTATTCAGTTGGACTTTTTAAATTATGCATTTGTATCTTTGACTAGTCATCTTTAAAAAAAACATAGAATTTAAAATCATGTTATAATTTTTAAAAGTGTTGCTGAATTTATAATGGCCATTTTATTATTATATAATTTACATAATGATATCTATTTTATATATTATATAAATATATAACTATCTAATAACATAACAATAGAAAATATATAACAAATATATAATGAATAATATAATATGATATATTTATATTCTCTTGAGGTCAGGCTGGAAATTCACATGTTAAGTATAAGGTTTATACCCAAAGGTACACAATCTTAATCTTGGGATCTAATGTAGCTACATATCTAAGTAACTCACAATCCGAAATAATTCTGTTTAAGAAAATCCCTCTAAAAAGGTCCAACCCTACAAAGAAGATCAATTGGGAAGCTCTGTTCATATTACAAAGAATTCAGAACAGGGCTTCTTTAAATCATGAAGATCTTCACTAATACAAGATTTTTTAGAGGTTTAAAAATTAAATCAATACACAGCTTTTTAGGAACATATCATTTCAAGAATGCAGTCTTGTAAAAAGCAAGTGCTAGGAAGGGTGTGATTACTTACAAATGTGTGGTGAATTTTCTGCTTCATTAACAAATGCAAAGTGCTCTTTTCTTTCAAAGAAAGGCAGTATAGCAAAACCATTTCAATGTGTAAATGGGTAGGAAATCAGATTCACAAGGATGTGAATATAGACTAGCTTTTATTTCCTAAAGATGCTGCTCACAGACTATCCACTTGGGTGGAGTAGAACTGGGATGGAATCACCAAAATTCTGGGTTGGGGACCCATGATTTAATCTATAACTTCACTTTCAAATTTTCCCAGAAGTTTTGAGGATTGTAATCCCAAACCCAGTGAGACTAGGACATTTGATACAAGGCTAGACCATGCATTAAACGGTAATTTCCACTGGACAACCCATCTGTCCACTGTGTTATGGTTTATAGAAAATCTTGATTGTGGCTGGCAAACAAATTGATTTCTGTGGGAAAATTCTGCCTGGTAGGAAAAGGAACTGAATAGATCAAAAGGATATAGTCATTCCAAGATGCTTCGGAGTCTATATTGGCATATTATGTGGTTTAATCAAATCTCTCGGTCACCATGGTTTCCAAAATAAGAGGGAAAATAAATTCTCTTGTCTAAATCCTACCCTTTTCTCTCTTCCCTATTGTGGAGCTTTTTTTTTTTTTCATCATTTCCACCAATTACAGGTTTGAATGCTCATCTGCTAAAGAGCCAATGATCTGTAGAGAACATCTAGTCTTAGATGGTTTTGTAGATAAAATTTAAGGTTGTCTTATGCACAAATAAGGCAAAAGTAGGTTCTTATGTAAAAAAAAGAAAAAATGAAAAATGAAAAGCGTCAAGCATGGGTTGTCAGGCTAAACTAATGTCATATTATTATTGTCAATGGGGTTGAATTATACGGTGGGGTTGCAAATGTGGCAACTGCATATTTTAACTTGTCCAAATCGAGAAGTACAAAATTATGCTTTTGTACTTGTCCAAATAAGGAAGTACAGAAATGCACACTTTTGAGGTTATGAAAATCAGTGTATGTGAGGACTCAAAGCCAACGAACAGAGAGAGGATCATACTTAGGGCAATTCTCATGGGTCAGGGTCCCGTGGGGTTTAGGAGCAGAAGAATAAGCATATCTAATCACATCTCATTAACGAGGTTGGGATGCAAAGGTTTCAAGACCTGTTCTTGTCTGTTTTCTAATGAGGACAGAAAATGTTTATCATACAACTTGGGGGACGGTGGGTGTATGAACCCATTGTAAGTCAGGGAGTATTTCTGAAGTAACTACTAATATCCATCATTCTGGGGTTTTGCTTTTAAGAATAGTATGTCTTTATATTTTGAAAAATGTGGATAGGGGATATAGTTACAGGGTTCAACACCTTTCCAAATGACAAGCCCCCTTCTCCCTTCTGTCCCTTACCCCTCACCTTTGTCCCTCAGGTAACCACTGTGATTAGTTTCTTGCCTATTCTTTCAGTGTTCTTGTTTATAAACAAGCAACTGCAAATATATATATTCTTTCTTTCCTTTCTTGTTTACCCATTCTACTCCCTCTTCAGAACCTTGCTTTTTTTCAACTAGCATTTCCAGTTCACCTCATGCCATTGAGTACGCAGAGCACATTTTCAGTGTTTGTTTAGGCTGCAAAGTATTACACTGTATAGATATATCATAATTTATTCAACGGGTTCTCCATCGTTAGATATTTAGATTGGTCTTGGGTTTTGATATTACACACAATAGTGAGGTGGAAAGCTTATATAGACATAATTTCTCACTTGTGCAAATATATCTGCAGAGTAAATATACAGGAATGAGATAGCTACATCAAAGAGAAAATGCATTTGGAATTCTAATAGATACTGTCAACAGCCCTCCGTAGAGCTGATAACGATTTATACTCCTAAGAGCAGTACATGGTAGAGCCTGTTTGCCCACAACCTCGCCAGGAATACTTTATTGTATTTTTGAGTTTTCTTACCTGATAAGTGGATGGTGATTTCTCAGTGTTGTTGTAATTTGCATTTATTTTACTGTGAGAAAATTTGAGTATCTTTTCTCTGTTTAAAACTCTTTTGCATTTCTTTTTCTGTTAACCATTCTGGTAATTTTATATTGAGCTGTTGGTCTTTTTTTTTTCTTAGGGATCTCTAGGAGCCTGTTGTTTGATTCCCACTTCACATTTTAGCATTACTTCCAATTTTTTTTTTTTTTTGGTAATACAAGACTTTAAAAAAATGTTTATGACTTCTGGATTTTAAGTTATAATTAGAAAGGCTTTTCCCATTCCACAGTTATAGCACATGCACTCATATTTACTTCTAATACTTTCTGACTCCGCTTTCACACTTAAATCTTTGATTTATTTGGAATTTATCGCTATGTATGTTAAACTGCATGGATTCAACGATATTTTTTCCCCAGAATGCTCCCTGTTGTCCCCAAAGCATTTATTAAATAGTCCTTTCCCCACTGATTTGAGATACAATTTTCTTCTTTAAGTAGGCTCTACTCCCAACGTGGGACTTGGATTCACCATCCGGAGATCAAGAGTTGCATGCTCTACCGACTGACCCCGCCAGGTGCCCCTTGAGATGCAATTTTTATTGTAATGTCTCATAAGTATTTGTGTATATTTCTGGGCTTTTTGTTCAATTACATAGCTCTCTCCCGCTCATGTGCCAGTACCACAGGTTTTTAAAACATTAATGACAATTTTATGTTTTAGTATTTGCTTTTCTTTTTCAGTTTCCTTAGCTAATCTTGTTTCCTTGTTTTTCAACATAAATATGAAAACTGATTTGTTAATTACAGATGAAACAATAACAGTAATAGCAACAAAATAGTAGAAATACCTGTTGGCATTTGATTTATAAATTAACTACAGAAGAATTGACATCTTTACAATGTTGAGTCTTTTTGTTTAAGTACATGGATGTCCTTCTATTTGTTTAAGTCTTTTTTGTTGTTGTTGATTTTGAAGTGTTTTTACACAGCTCCTGCAATTTCTGGTTTGCTAATTCCAATGGAATTCTTTTTTTTTTTTTGCTATTGTGAGTGGGCTCTGTATCAGTCAGCGTTCTAATAAAGAAACAAATGACACCATTTCAGTTGGATAACTTGAGATAAATAAGAGAAAAGTGATATCCTTTGGGATAGTAACAGCAGTTCTAGGGTCCTTCATTTTCATACCTAGGGTTGGATTATTAAGGGCAAAGAGTTGTTATAACCCATACACACAGCTCCTGTTCGAGATAGGAGTTATAACCTTGGTCCAGCAATATCACTAGCCTGCTGTGGTCCCAGCAGAGAGAACAGAGGTAGAGGAGGAAATAAATATACTACCTCCTTCTAATCCCTTCAGATCTCCTGTTGGAGTTTTCCACTGGCCAAACCCAATAAGAGGCAAGAGGACGAGAGAGCCCATTGGTAGTCAATAGGCAATATCCTTAAGCTTATCTGGGTAGAGAACCGGGTGGGATCACGTGGAGAATGAATCTGGTGAGTGAACAGAGGATATCCAACATATTGTCCTTTTTTTCACTGAGTCTTCTACTGGCTGATTTTTTTTAAATGTATATATGTAGGGAACCCTCCCGCACTGTTGGTGGGAATGCAAGCTGGTGCACCACTCTGGAAAACTGTATGGAGGTTCCTCAAAAAGTTGAAAATAGAGCTACCCTATGACCCAGCAATTGTACTACTGGGTATTTACCCCAAAGGTACAAATATAGTGACCTGAAGGGGCACCTGCACCCCAAGGTTCATAGCAGCAATGTCCACAATAGCCAAACCCATGGAAAGAGCCAAGATGTCCATCAACAGAGGAATGGATAAAGAGGGTGTGGGGTGTGTGTGTGTGTGTGTGTATATATATATATGAGACATATATATATATAAAATGGGATATTACACAGCCATCAAAAATGAAATCCTGTGATTTGCAATGAGGTGGATGGAACTAGAGGGTATTATGTTAAGCAAAATAAGTCAATAAGAGAAAGACAATTATCATATGATCTCACTGATATGTGGAATTTAAGAAATAAGGCAGAAGATCATAGGGGAAGAGAGGAAAAAATGAAACAGGAAAGCAGAGAGGGAGACAACCCATAAGAGACTCTTTAATAATAGGAAACAAACTGAGGGTTGCTGGAGGGGAAAGGGATGGAGGGATGGGGTAACTGGGTGACGGACATTAGAGAGGGTATGTTTTGTAATGAGCATTGGGTATTATGTAAGAGTGATGAATCACAGACCTGTACCCCTGAAACAAATAATACATTATATGTTATTTAATTGAATTTAAAGAAAAAAGGGGGAAAATAAATTTATATATGTATTTTAAGTAATCTCTATGCCCAATGTGGGGCTCAAACTCATGACCTCGAGATCAAGAGTAGCATGCTCTACCAGCTGAGCCAGCCAGGCACCCCTGATTTTTTTTTTATTTAAAAGATACTGATTTTTTGCATATGGATTTTTTTTGCAACTTTTGAGATAAATTTCTATTCAATAAAACTCATAGATTTTAGGAGTATAGTTCTATGAGTTTGCGAAATGGATACAATCCTGCAAGCCCCACCAAAATAAAAATTCATTTGTGCTCCCCTACAGTCAATCTCTTCTTCCAGCCCTGGCCCAAGACAACCACTGATCTGTCTTTTGTCGGTATGATTTTGCCTTTTCTAGAAATTCACATAAATAATATGTTGTCTTTTGTGTCTGGTTTCCTTCAGTTTGCATATTTTAGAGTTCCATCCATGTGTTTTGCATGTATCAGTAGTTCATCCCATGGTCTTGCCAAGCAGTTTTCCATTGTCTGGACATACAACAACTTGTTTACCTATTTACTAGTTTATAAATACATTAGTTGTTTCCAGTTGGGGGCAATTAAGAATAATGTTGCTATGACCATTCACATATGGTGTCTTTGTGTGGATATATGTATTCATTCTTGGTTATCTAGCCAGGAATGGAATTGCTGGGATGAATATTAAGTGGGTGCTTAACATTTTAAGAAAACGCCAACTTGTTTTTCAAGTGGATATATCATTTCGGTATAACCACTAGCAATATGTGAGTATTCCAGTTCTCTACCTCCATGCAGATACTGGATGTTGTCAGGCTTCTTAAATTTTAGCCATTCTAGTGAGTATATAGCAGTATCTCTTTGTTGTTTTAATTTGTTTTTCTTTGAATAACTAATAATGTTGAGCATCTTTTCATTCCTTAGCAGCCTTTTATATATATATATTCTTTTATGAAGAGTCTGTTTAAATCTTTTGTCCTTTTCTTGACTGAGCTGTATGTCTTCTTACTGGTAACTTATAATAGTTCTTTATATATTCAGGACACAAGCCCCTCGTTGGATGTTTTGCAAATTTTTTTTCACATTTTATTTTCTGAAGAGACTCTTTAGAGGAGCAAAAGATTTTTGTTTTGATGAAATCCAATTTATCAATATTTTTTCTTTGGTTTCATGCCTTTATGTCTTTTAAAATTAATTAATTAATTTATTTATTTATTTTACAGAGAGAGTGTGCCAGCAGAGGGAGAGAAAGAATCTCAAGCCGACTCTGCGCTGAGCTCAAGCCCAACTACTCAGTCTCATGACCCTGAGATCCTGACCTTTGCTGAAACCAAGAGTCAGATGCTCAACTGACTGAGCCACCAGGTACCCCCATGCCTTTATGTCTTAGTAAATTATTGCCTAATCTTATATTACAAATATTTTCTCCTATGTTTTCTGCCTAAAGGTGTTAAGATTTGAGCTTTTAAAATTAGCTCTATGATCCATTTTGAGTTAATTTTTGCATATGGTGAAAGATAAGAGTCAAGACTTTTTTTTCCCATTGGACAGTGTGGCATGATTCCAATGCCATTTGTTGCCTTCCCGTCGTTCAATTACTTTGACACCTTAGTTAAAAATCATTTGACTCTATATGTTTGGATCTCTTCCTGGACTATACTCTGTTTCACTGATCGGTGGGCCTTTCTTTACACCTGTATCACCTATATTACTATAGTTTTACAGAGTCTTCATATCGGGTGGTTTAAGTCTTCCGACTTTTTTCTTCTTTTTAAAATTATTTGACTATTTTAGGTTATTTGTATTTCCATGTCAATTTTTTAAAAGATTTTATTTATTTATTTGAGAGAGAGAGAGAGAGAGCACACAAGCAGGGTGGGGGTGGTTGAGGCAGAAGGAGGGAGAGGCAGACTCCCCGCGGAGCGGAGCTTCCCAACCGGGGCCTCTATCCCAGGACCCTGGGATCATGACCTGAGCCAAAGGCAGACCCTTAACCAATTAAGCCACCCAGGCGTCCCTCCATATCAATTTTAGAATCCACTTGTCAATTTCTAAAAGAAAATGCCTGCTGTGCTTTTGATTAAGATTGCATTGAATCTGGGGCATCTGGCTGGCTTAGTCGATAGAGCATGTGACTCTTAATCTCAGCGTTGTGAGCTCAAGCCCCACACTGGGTGTGGAGCCTACTTTAAAAAAAAAAAAAAAGATTGCATTGAATCTATTGATTAGGAGAAAATTCCTATCTTAATATTAAATCTTCCAGGGGCGCCTGGGTGGCTCAGTTGGTTAAGCGACTGCCTTCGGCTCAGGTCATGATCCCAGGGCCCTGGGACCGAGCCCCACACCAGGCTCCCTGCTAGGCAGGGGGCCTGCTTCTCCCTCTCCCTCTGCCGCTCGCCCTGCTTGTGCTCTCCTGCTCTCTCTCTGTCAAATAAATAAATAAAATCTTTAAAAAAAATTAAATCTTCCAATTCATAAACATGGCATACCTCTCCATTTATTTAGGTCTTCTTTAATTTCTCTCAGCATTGTAAAAATCTTCTACACCTTTCATTAAATTTATTTCTAAAGATTTTTTATGCTGTTATAAATGTATTGGGTTTTTTTATGTCATTTTTAATTGTTTGCTGTTAATATATAGAAATGAAATAATTATTGCATATTAATCTTTTATTTTGGAGTCTTCCTAAATTCATTTATTAGTTGTGGTAGATTTTGTATACTCCCTCAGGATTTTTTATATATGTGATCATGTTGACTGTAAATTCAGTTTTACTTCTTCCTTTACAAATTCTATGCTTTGTATTTTATGTTTTCTTGCCTATTCACCTGTTTAAGACCACCAGCTGAATAATAATGCTGAATACAAGTCCCAAGAGTATGCATCTTTGTCTTGTTCATGTTGTAGGGGAAAAGCATTTACTTTTTCAACATTTAGTATGATGTTTGTTCTAAGTTTTTCACTGATACTCTTTTACAAGGGTGAAGATATTTCATTCTATTCTGAGTTTGCTGTGAGTTTTATCAGGAATGGGTGTTGAACTTTGTCAAATACTTTCTCTGCATCTGTTGAGATGATCATATGGTTTTTCTCCTTTATTCTATTAATACGATGAATTACATTAATTGATTCTCATATATTAAACCAATACTACATTTCTTGGACAAACCTTATTTGATCATGACTCATGATTCTTTTAATATATTGCCGGGTTCAGTTTCCTAATATTTCCTTAAGGGTTTTTACATTTATATCCATGATGGATATTGGTCTATATAGTGTTTTTTTTCTTGTTATGTCTTTATCAGATATTAAGTCAGAGTAATGCAGTAAAATATTTCCTCCTCTTTTTTCTGAAATAATTTGTGAGAGATTGGTATCATTTATTCCTTAAATGTTTGACAGAATTACCATGAAATCAACTGGAACTGGGGTTTTCTCTGTGAGAGGGCTTTTATTTTTTAAGATTTTATTTATTTACTTGAGAGAGAGAGCGAGCGAGCTCACACGTGCACATGAGTGGGGGGGCGGGGGCGCAGAGGGAGAGGGAGGAGCACACTCCCCACGGAGCAAGGATCCCGATGTGGGGCTCGATCCCAGGACCCTGGGATCATGACCTGAGCCGAAGGCAGATGCTTAACAGACTGAGCCACCCAGAAGCCCCAGTGAGAAGGCTTTTAAATAAAAATTTAAAAATTTTATTTGTTATAGGTCTTCTGTTTTCCCTGAGTCTGTTTTTTGTAATTTGTGTCTTTTGAGGAATTTGTATATTTCATGTCATTGAAATTTTTGGCATGATGTCGTTCACAACATTCCTTTATTTTTCATCCTTTTGTGAGTGTAGAACTGTAGTGAGAATCCTTTCTCAGTTTTTCATCTCATTGGTAATTCGTGCATTTGTAATTGACCAGTTTACCTAGAAGTTTATGTGTAATTGATATCTGACAGGAGCCAGCTTCTGATTTCATTGGTTTTCTCTTTAATGTTTCCATTTTCTGTTTCATTGATTTCCACTGTTTATTATTCCATCTTTATTATTTTTCCTTCTACTTGCTCTGGGTTTGATTTGCTCTTTTTCTACTTCCTTAAGAAAGAAGTTTATATAATTGGATTTATTCATTTCTTCTTTTTCGCTGATATAAATAATGCTATAAATTTTCCTCTAAGCATTGTTTTCACCGTATCGCACAAATTTTGATATACTGTGTTTACATTTTTGTTCAATTCAAAATATTTTCTTTTTCTTTTTTTTTAAAGAGTTTATTTATTTGACAGAGAGAGACAGAGAGACAGAAAGGGAACACAAGCAGGAGGAGTGGGAAGTGGGAGATGCAGGCTTCCCGCTGAGCAGGGAGCCTCATAGGGGGCTCGATCCCAGGACCCTGGGATTATGACCTGAGCCAAAGGCAGACGCTTAACGACTGAGCCACCCAGGCGCCCCCAAAATATTTTCTAATTTCTATTCTGACTTCTTTTTTCCCTCAAATATTTGAGGATTTTCCAGGGAGATTTTATTGACTTCTAGTTTAATTCTGTTGTGGTCTGAGAATATACTCTAAGCAATCCCATGACATTTATATTTATTGAGACTTGTTTTGTGGCTCAAGATATTCTTTTTTTTTTTTTAAGATTTTATTTATCTATTTGGCAGAGAGAGAGAGAGGAGAGAACACAAGCAGGGGGGAGCGGCAGGCAGAGGGAGAGGAAGAAGCAGACTCCCTGATGAGCAGGGAGCCCAATGTGAGGACTGGATCCTAGGACCCTGGGATCATGACCTGAGCCGAAGGCAGATGCTTAACTGCCTGAGCCCCCCCAGGCATCCCAGCTCAAGATATTCTATATTGGTGAGTATTCCACATGCACTTGAAAAGAACGTATTGCCATGTGGCATGGTCTATGAATGCCAATTAGGTCAAGTTCATTGATGATGTTGTTCAGGCTTTATCTATCACTACCGATTTTCTGCCTACTTTCTCTATCAATGTTGGTCGAATTTTCTCTATACTGATTTTCTGTCTACATGTTCTGTCATTAACTGAGAAAGTATGGTTTCTTCTCTAGCTAAAATCATGGATTTGTCTATTTCTTCTTTCCTTTTTGTCATTGTTTAATGTTTTGGAACTCTGTTATTAGGTTCATATACATTCATAGATGTTCTATAGTCCTGCCTTTTGATCTTTGTATCATTTTGAAATTTTTTGTCTCTAGTAAAACTCCTTCCTTAAAATCTGTTTTTCTATAACAATATAGCTATTTGGGCTTTCTCATGCTGACTGTTTCCATGATATGTCTTTTTCTGTTCTTTTACTTTCAACTCATTTGCATATTTGCATTTAAAGAACATCTTTTGTAGACAGCATATAGGTTGGTTTTGTTTTTATATTCCATCTGCCAATCTGTCTTTTGATTGGAGTGTTTAATCCACTTAGATTTAATTCTTTTTTTTTAATATTTTATTTATTTATTTGACAGAGAGAAACACAGCGAGAGAAGGAACACAAGCAGGGGGAGTGGGAGAGGGAGAAGCAGGCTTCCCACCGAGCAGGGAGCCCCATGTGGGGCTCGATCCCAGGACCCTGGGACCATGACCCGAGCCGAAAGCAGATGCTTAAGGACTGAGCCGCCCAGGCGCCCCAGATTTAATTCTTGATATGAATTATTTTAAGTCTGCCATTTTTCTCTTTGTCACATCTCTTTTTTAAATTACTCTAGTCCTGCTTTTTTTATTCTGCTTTTTATGTATTAAACATTTTTTTAGTATACTGTGTAAATAATTTCTTGGTTTTTAAGCTAATTTTGTGAGTTTTTAGTGGTTGCTCTAAGATGGCAATATTTGCTTTTTAAATGTCATTTTCAGTCATTTGGTGTTAATATATAGAAATAAAATGACTATTATATATTGATCTTTTATTCCTGGTGATATTCTGGAAATTTTTTGCATTCTTTTCACCATATAGTCTTCTTAGATCTTATCTTTATTGAGCATATGTGTGGTGGTCAGTGTTTGTGTGGGATGGTATCATTTTCATGGGTCATAGGCTCTTTTAAATAACTGTATATATATTTATTTCCAAAAAACACATTCTTAAATTTTTTAGGGCAAAATTTTCCAGTTTTCCTCATTGTGTAGCTGCCTTCATTTGCAATTCATCCACAGAAATACTCCCTACTCTCACAATCTGTCAACAACAGCTAAGCTCATAGAAGCTTTACCTTGTAATGGAGATTTAGTCTATCAGATAACAATTTGAAGCAGATGGACTTAATTATCAACAATGGGGAGCTGAACCCATCAATTAGTGCCCACAAATCTGGCCTAGGATATTGTCAGTATATTGATGAGTGACTAGGAGAAAGAAGATACTTTATATCTTAATTCTACAGTCTACATTGTATAAAAGAAAGAAGATCACAGCAAACATATGAGGAACTTAAAATATGAAGTTTGTGTGTGTAAAAAAGATGTTTATTACAATATTATTTGCAATTGTGAGAAATGGGTACAGTTAAATGTTCACTAGGGATATGGTTAAATATATTATGATAGAAAATATGAAGTTCTTTCAATTGAGAAGATGTTAATAGTGATATGCAAAAGTCTGCTAAAATCCATTAGCCATCCATTTATTATTTTTTTAAGTTTTTTACTTTTTAAAATTTTTTAAGATTTTATTTATTTATTTGAGACAGAGTGAGAGAGAGCATGAGCGGGGGAGAGGGGCAGAGGCAGAGGGAGAAGCAGGCACCCCACTGCTCAGGGAGCCTGATGTGAGGCTCCATCCCAGGACCCTGAGATCATGACCTGAGCTGAAGGCAGACGCTTAACCGACTGAGCCACCCAGGCGCCGCTAGCCATCCATTTAGACATGATTACTACTCAGCAATAAAATGGAGCAAACTCCTAATACACAACATAGATGAAACTCAGAAATACTATGCTCAGCAAAATAAGCCAGGCACAAGGGAACACATACTGTAGGATTCCATTTTTGTAAGGCTCCACAACAGTCGACACTAATCTATGGGGTTAGAAACCAAAATAGTGAGGAGGAGGGTCATGAGGGAACTTTCTAAGGTGAGCGAAATGCTCTCTATGTTTATTAAAGTGGCACTTACACAGGTGTATACATTTGTCAAAGCTTACCAAACTACATTTAAGATTTGTGAGTCTTACTATATGTGATATACCTTAATTTAAAAAAAAATGCTGACTACATTAACTCAGTTCCCTTAAGGCTTTATCAAGGAATTTTACATTTGCTAAGGAAATGCTTTCATAAGAGCAAACTTTTCTTCAGAGAGAAACGTTTGCTTAATGTATCTTACCTCTGCTAACTCATAGAGAGGTCATGAAAAAGGTGCAAGCTTAGAGGCAAACCAGTTTCAACCAGCTGTGTGGATTTGGCCAACTTAATTTAAACCCCAGACAGTGGTTTTCTTAAATGTAAATTGGAGATAATGAACAAGACCTTGTTGGGTTGCTGTGTGGGCTTGGAGCTATTATTACATATTAAGGGCCTAGCAGCACACGGTTGGTGATCAATAAATGGTAGCTAATCCCATGTACAGTAAAGGGATCACATACACTACACTTTTCTTAACCTTACAAGGGTAAAGTCTTGGCTCTAAAGAGTTCTGTCTTGCATCTTGAATAATCACACAGAGATATTGATATTCTGTCTGCTCATGCAAGTTGTCTTCTTAGAATGTGGTGGCCCTTCTTTTTGTAGGGCTTAGCAGAATGTGGGAATGGAATCTACTCTCTCCTGAACTATTTCAAAAGCCTCAGGGGTCTACTCACAACTTCCCTGACCCCTCTCCACAGTGTGCTGGCCTGTTCCTTCAGAACACCTCCCCCTCCTACCCCAGTCCTCTTCAAAGAGCTCAAGCTAAGACGGTAACTCTGTAACATTGTCTACTCAGTGCGCTGAGCCTGCCCACCTCTCCTGGGTCACTGCCCTCTCAACCGTAAAACCATACTTGTAATTTCTGTACATCGATGCTGTAACATCTAGAAAAACGGCCACTAGCTGGTCCCAGGTAAGCCCACCCCAAACCATTTGGAGACTTTAGAAAGACCCAAACCATGTGTTCTAACAGTTGCTGTGACCGTGGATTTCACGAGGGCTCCACTTCCAAACGTAGCTAGCCAATCCTCAGCCCACTTAACCTGCTTTACCCGTTCCTTTTCATGGAAACCACAGGAAAGGCACCTGCCCACAGTTGGCTCTCTCCCTCTTTGTCCCCAACCCCAGGGCTTCTCCTGAGTGGTCCTGCCTGGTGTGCCGAGAACACAGGGCACCCTGAATCTAGTCACCCATAAAACTCCTTCTGGTCTCTTGCTCTGCAGTCTGGCCTTCTCACACCCATCTCCCCAAGGTAATACAGTGACGGCATCAACTTCCTCCGAGACTTGGCAGAAGCTGCAGGCTTTGTCATGAGCATTTTTTCCTCTCCCCTTTTAGCAGGGAAAGCCCCAGCATCCTGTGCTTCTCAGCTGCAGCATCACTTACCCAGGGAAGACTTTCCCAAGTCCCTGCTCCACCCAAACCACCCGCCCAGAGTCCACAGGCACCGTGTCCCCTCCTTCAGCACTTCCCACCAGTGTGATTTCACAGTTGTTTGTGTGACTAATTAAGGAGTCTATCTTTTCCAACAGCTGTAAGCTCCAAGAAGGCAGAAACCACATCTATTTCTGCTGTCGGGTGTGTGGCCAGCCCCAGGTTGTGCGGAGCCTGTACAAACTAGTGGCTCATTACCTGCTTGTTGAGTGACCCCTCCTGAGCCTTTGTGCCACAACGTTTGGGGCATGAAAGAGATCGAGGACCTTTGCGTGAAGATGCTGATGCTCATTTATAGAAGAGATCATATGAGAATCTGAAGGCAGATAAAGGAATTTTTTAAAAGTAAATGAACATTTATCTGCCCAAGAAAGAGTAGAAGATTAATTCAAAGACAAAGGGGGTAGGAGAATTAGGTCTAAAGAGATTTAAACATTTTTAACTCTTTCCTTCTCAGTTCCTCTCTTTCTTAATTTCTTTCCCCATTCTACTCCCCCCTTTACATGTGCATGCTTATGGGCACACAAACATATTACTTTTTTTTTTTAAGATTTTATTTTTAGGTAGTCTCTACACCTAATGTGGGGCTCAAACTCACAACCCCGAGATCAAGAGTTGCACACTCCACTGACTGAGCCAGCCAGGTGCCCCACAAATATACTACTTCTTTTGTGGGAGGGAGGGACAGAGGGAGAAAGAATCTTAAGCAGGCTCCACGCCCAGCGCAGCCCGACTTGGGGCTCGATCTCACCACCCTGAGATCATGACCTGAGCCGAAATCAAGAGTTGGATGCTTAACCGACTGAGCCACCCAAGTGCCCCAACATACTACTTTTTATACATTTTTTTTCTTTACAGGTAGCCAATGATCCTGTCCTGTAGATGACCGATGCTCTCCCATTTGTCACTTACGATGTTTTCAAGAAAACCTTTCCTTTTTAACTTCTCTTGGCTGATGTGACCCAAGAAAAACTGGAGTCATGGAATTATAGCACATATATTAAGTCTCAAATGAAATTAGTTTTTAGCCTCTCTTGAAATGAAATCTTCTTACACCGTAAAGTTTGGATTTAAAAAAATTTTGTATTGCAACACTCAAAACTTGTTAAAAGTCATATCGTATATTATATTGTCTAGAGACATTTTTATGGGCTCTTTTAGATCTTATGACCTCATTAAAATCTTATGAAAAGTATAGGCTCTCTGGATAAAATACACTGACACCCATTCTCAAAAATTTTGCTTACCACTCTAGGAAGGTCACAAAACTAAAGTTCATTCATTAACAACAAAGATCCAATGGTAAAATTCCCTATTCAAGAGTGACCTAAATCCCTAAGTATGACCTAAAGCCCACCCCAAATTTACCACGGAATAGAATTACAAACTCTCAATTTTGCAAACATTACCTCAGTAAAAAACATTAGCATTCAAACGTGAACATTTTGTAACAGCATGAAGAGTACTCTGCAAATGTCTTTCCCATACCAGTACAGAGCTCAGAGTAGTGCAGGGCACATAGTAAGTAACCAGTTGCATATTTATTTGGAGCACCTCCTGAGCTGATACCAGCAACAGTAATGACAATTGTCGTCACCATGACTGCTGTCCTTCTGCACCAGTCCCCGTGCTAAGCACTTTATAAATATCGTCATGTAACAATCTGGTAAAGTGGGGATTTTAAATTAGTTTTTATTTTTATCAAAGTAATGTATGCACATAGCTTAGAAATTCAAATGTGGAAGCTCAAAACAAAATAAAGCCATTCTCTGCTTTTGCTTTTCCCCATTGCTGTCATCTGCCCTTTTCAGAGGCAACAGTTTTAACTCTTTGAGATGTTTGTTCTGACACTTAAACATGCCCAGAGTTCTAAACAAGGTATGTATATTAGTTTTTTGAGTCAATGTCAACATGATTTATTGACTTTCTGTACTTCTGATCCACCAACATGTTCTCTGCCTTTTCTTCTCCTTTTGTTCAAAATAGTTACAGTTTTTTTATTTTTTACTTTTTAAATTTTATTTTCAAGTAATCTCTACACCCAATGTGGGGTTCGAACTTAACAACCCAGAGATCAAGAGTTGCATACTCTACCGACTGAGCCAGCCCAGTGTTCCTCAAAATAGTTATAATTTTAAATTAAATCTGTTTACTATCCACATTTTTCTGCTCATGCAACTACTAATCAGAGTTAAATATTTAGTGTACTATGATGATTTCTTTCCTTCCTTTTTGTTTTCTGGAAGTCAATAATTCCCTGGCTTATCAATCAATTATTGATTTCCTCATATTCTCCACTAGCATCTCCCAGGGCTAAGGAATTCCAGGGTTCCTTGGCCGTGACCCTCCTTAGGGTCTCTCTCCTCCTGCAGGGGTGACAGCTGTCCAGTGTGCTACAGCTGGCTCCAGCTTTTCTGCCCTTCTCCTCCATGCATTCCCCACTCCCTGGATCTCTTGTCTCCCTCTGTCTTGCTTCAGTCCCTTGTTTTGCAGGAGCTCATCCCCCGGTAGTTCACTCATTAAAAGTTGGCACAGAGGCAGGCACCATGCCGAGTGCCCTAGGCTCCATCTTTGAGGCTTGCTGGTGCTCCAGGTGGGGCTGACTGCCCTCCACACCCAGGGATCAGTGGTCCTCCTGCATCAGCCCTCCCTTTGCTCCTCTTCTCCTTGGACCGCCGTCCTCCATCTCACTTTTCTCTCCTTTCCAGTTTATTTCCTCATTTGAGTAGAAGACATCCTTACGATACTTACTATAGGTACCTGTTTTAGAAAAAGACACAGAGACCAAAGGAATGGCCTCAAGTCTCAAACTTGCTGGACTTCTGCTGATCTAAGTGCCTGCTCTTACTGTGGCTTCACAACCACTAGGCAAGCGGGGGACCAGGAGAATCTCGGTCTGCGATGAGTAGAGGCTAACGGCCCCTGCCAGGTCCCTTGACAGTGGGAGGGGAACCTGGGCCTTTGGGGCAGGTGCCCGGGCTCTGGGATATCTTATCTGATTTGGAAAACAAGATTATAGAACCCAGTTTCAGTGCTCAGCCTTAGACTGGTCAGGTCCAAAACTGAGCCTGACTTAGCTTCCTGCTTTGGATTAGCCCACAGCTTTGGCTCTCCCTCTCATTTTGCTGGCCTCCGGGTTCATCATTGTTATGGGTCTCTGGAGTGCAACCAAAACTACTTCTACGTAAATTTCGTTTCTTTTTCTTTTTCTTTTTTTCAGTGTAAATAGAACCTGTTTATTTGATGGTCCCATCATTTGAAATAAACTCACTTTTTTTCTTTAAATTTTTATTGTTATGTTAATCACTATATTATATCATTAGTTTGTGATGTAGTGTTCCATGATTCACTGTCTGTGCATAGCACCCAGTGCTCCTCGCAGAACATGCCCTCTTTAATACCCATCACCAGGCTAACCGATCCCCCCAACCCCCTCCCCTCTAGAACCCTCAGTTTGTTTTCCAGAGTCGATTGTCTCTCATGGTTCATCTCCCCCTCCAATTTACCCCCCTTCATTCTTCCCCTCCTGCAATCTTCTTTTTTTTTAAACATATATTGCATTATTTGTTTCAGAGGTACAGATCTGTGATTGAACAGTCTTGCACAATTCACAGCGCTCACCATGGCACATACCCTCCCCAATGTCCATCACCCGGCCACCCCATCCCTCCCACCCCTCCCTCACTCCAGCAACCCTCAGTTTGTTTCCCGAGATTAAGAATTCCTCATATCAGTGAGGTCATATGATACATGAATTTCTCTGATTGACTTATTTCACTCAGCATAACACCCTCCAGTTCCATCCACGTCGTTGCAATTGGCAAGATCTCATTCCTTTTGATGGCTGCATAATATTCCATTGTGTATATATACCACCTCTTCTTTATCCATTCATCTGTCGATGGACATCTTGGCTCTTTCCACAGTTTGGCTATTGTGGACATTGATGCTATAAACATTGGGGTGCATGTACCCCTTCGGATCCCTACGTTTGTATCTTTGGGGTAAATACCCAGTAGTGCAATTTCTGGATCGTATGGTAGCTCTATTTTCGACTTTTTGAGGAACCTCCATACTGTTTTCCAGAGTGGTTGCACCAGCTTGCATTCTCACCAACAGCGTAGGAGGGTTCCCCTTTCTCCACATCCCCGCCAACATCTGTCGTTTCCTGACTTGTTAATTTTAGCCATTCTGACTGGTGTGAGGTGGTATCTCATGGAGGTTTTGATTTGGATTTCCCTGATGCCAAGCGATGTTGAGCACTTTTTCATGTGTCTGTTGGCCATTTGGATGTCTTCTTTGGAAAAATGTCCATTCATGTCTTCTGCCCATTTCTTGATTGGATGATTTGTTCTTTGGGTGTTGAGTTTGATAAGTTCTTTATAGATTTTGGATACTAGCCATCTATCTGTTATATCATTTGCAAATATCTTCTCCCATTCTGTCGGTTGTCTTTTGGTTTTGTTGACTGTTACTTTTGCTGTGCGAAAGCTTTTTATCTTGATGAAATCCCAATAGCTCATTTTTACCCTTGCTTCCCTTGCCTTTGGCAATGTTTCTAGGAAGAAGTTGCTGCGGCTGAGGTTGAAGAGGTTGCTGCCCATGTTCTCCTTTCGGATTTTGATGGACTCCTGTCTCACATCTAGGTCTTTCAACCATTTGGAGTCTATTTTTGTGTGTGGTGTAAGGAAATGGTCCAGTTTCATTCTTCTGCATGTGGCTGTCCAATTTTCCCAACACCATTTGTTGAAGAGACTGTCTTTTTTCCACTGGACATTCTTTCCTGCTTTGTCAAAGATTAGTTGACCACAGAGTTGAGGGTCCATTTCTGGGCTCTCTATTCTGTTCTATTGATCTATGTGTCTGTTTTTGTGCCAGTACCATACTGTCTTGATGATGACAGCTTTGTAATAGAGCTGGAAGTCCAGAATTGTGATGCTGCCAGCTTTGCTTTTCTTTTTCAACATTCCTCTGGCTCCTCAGGGTCTTTTCTGGTTCCATACAAATTTTAGGATTATTTGTTCCATTTCTTTGAAAAAGTGGATGGTATTTTGATGGGGATTGCATTGAATGTGTAGATTGCTCTAGGTAGCATTGACATCTTCACAATATTTGTTCTTCCAATCCATGAGCATGGAACGTTTTTCCATTTCTTTGTGTCTTCCTCAATTTCTTTCATGACTATTTCACAGATTTCTGAGTACAGATTCTTTGCCTCTTTGGTTAGATTTATTCCTAGGTATCTTATGGTTTTGGGTGCAATTGTAAATGGGATCGACTCCTTAATCTCTCTCTTCTGTCTTGTTGTTGGTGTATAGGAATGCCACTGATTTCTGTGCACTGATTTTATATCCTGCCACTCTACTGAATTCCTGTGTGAGTTCTAGCAGTTTTGGGGTGGAGTCTTTTGGGTTTTCCACATAAAGTATCATATCATCTGCAAACAGTGAGAGTTTGACTTCTTCTTTGCCGATTTGGATGCCTTTGATTTCTTTTTGTTGTCTGATTGCTGTGGCTAGGACTTCTAATGCTATGTTGAATAGCAGTGGTGATAGTGCACATCCCTGCTGCATTCCTGACCTCAGGGGGAAAGCTCTCAGTTTTCCCCCATTGAGAATGATATTCGCTGTAGGTTTTTCATAGATGGCTTTTATGATATTGAGGTAGGTACCCTCTATCTCTATACTCTGAAGAGTTTTGATCAAGAAAGGATGCTGTACTTTGTCAAATGCCTTTTCTGCATCTATTGAGATGATCATATGATTCTTCTTTCTTTTGTTAATGTAAAGTATCACGTTGATTGATTTGCGGATGTTGAACCAACCTTGCAGCCCAGGGATAAATCCCACTTGGTCGTGGTGAATAATCCTTTTAATGTACTGTTGGGTTCTATTGGCTAGTATTTTGGTGAGAATTTTTGCATCCATGTTCATCAAGGATATTGGTCTGTAATTCTCCTTTTTGATGGGATCTTTGTCTGGTTTGGGGATCAAGGTAATGGTGGCCTCATAAAACGAGTTTGGAAGTTTTCCTTCCATTTCTATTTTTTGGAACAGTTTCAGGAGGATAGGTATTAATCCTTCTTTAAATGTTTGGTAGAATTCCCCTGGGAAGCCATCTGGCCCTGGGCTTTTGTTCGTTGGGAGATTTTTGATGACAGCTTCAATTTCCTTCGTGGTTATAGGTCTGTTCAGGTTTTCTATTTCTTCCTGGTTCAGTGTTAGTAGTTGATACATCTCTAGGAATGAATCCATTTCTTCCAGGTTATCTAATTTGCCGGCATAGAGTTGCTCATAATATGTTCTTACAATTGTTTGTATTTCTTTGGTGTTGGGTGTGATCTCTCCTCTTTTATTCATGATTTTGTTGATTTGGGTCATTTCTCTTTTCTTTTTGATAAGTCTGGCCAGGGGTTTATCAATCTTGTTAATTCTTTCAAAGAACCAGCTCCAGCTCCTAGTTTCGTCGATCTGTTCTACTGTTCTTTTGGTTTCTAGTTCATTGATTTCTGCTCTGATCTTCATTATTTCTCTCTCCTGCTGGGTTTAGGCTTTATTTGCTGTTTTTTCTCTAGCTCCTTTAGGTGTAGGGTTAGGTTGTGTATTTGAGACCTTTCTTGTTTCTTGAGAAAGGCTTGTATTGCTATATACTTTCCTCTTAGGACTGCCTTTGCTGCATCCCAAAGATTTTGAACAGTTGTGCTTTCATTTTCATTGCTTTCCATGAATTTTTTTAATTCTTCTTTAATTTCCTGGTTGACCCATTCATTCTTTAGTAGGATGCCCTTTAGCCTCCATGTATTTGAGTTCTTTCCGACTTTCCTCTTGTGACTGAGTTCTAGTTTCAAAGCATTGTGGTCTGAAAATATGCAGGGAATAATCCCAATCTTTTGGTACCAGTTGAGACCTGATTTGTGACCTAAGATGTGATCTATTCTGGAGAATGTTCCATGGATACTAGAGAAGAATGTGTATTCTGTTGCTTTGGAATGGAATGTTCTGAATATGTCTGTGAAGTCCATTTGGTCCAGTGTGTCATTTAAAGCCTTTATTTCCTTGTTGATCTTTTGCTTAGATGATCTGTCCATTTCAGTCAGGGGGGTGTTAAAGTCCCCCACTATTATTGTATTGTTGTCAATGTGTTTCTTTGCTTTTGTTATTAATTGCCTTATATAATTGGCTGCTCCCATGTTAGGGGCATAGATATTTACAATTGTTAGATCTTCTTGTTGGATAGACCCCTTAAGTAGGATATAGTGTCCTTCTTCATCTCTTAATTACAGTTTGGTTTAAAATCTAATTTGTCTGATATAAGGATTGCCACCCCAGCTTTCTTTTGGTGTCCATTAGCATGGTAAATGGTTTTCCACCCCCTCACTTTCAATGTGGGGGTGTCTTTGGGTCTAAAATGAGTCTCTTGCAGATAGCATATCGATGGGTCTTGTTGTTTAATCCAATCTGATAGCCTGTGTCTTTTGATTGGGGCATTTAGCCCATTTACATTCAGGATAACTATTGAAAGATATGAATTTAGTGCCATTGTATTGCCTGTACGTGACTGTTACTGTATATTGTCTGTGTTCTTTTCTGGTCTATGCTGCTTTTAGGCTCTCTCTTTGCTTAGAGGATCCCTTTCAATATTTCTTGTACAGCTGGTTTTGTGTTTGCAAATTCCTTTAGTTTTTGTTTGTCCTGGAAGATTTTTATCTCTCCTTCTATTTTCAATGACAATCTAGCTGGATATAGTATTCTTGGCTGCATATTTTTCTCATGTAGTGCTCTGAAGATATCATGCCAATCCCTTCTGGCCTGCCAGGTCTCTGTGGATAGGTCTGTTGCCAATCTAATGTTTCTACCATTATAGGTTACATATCTCTTCTCCCGAGCTGCTTTCAGGATTTTCTCTTTGTCTCTGAGACTCGTAAGTTTTACTATTAGATGTCGGGGTGTTGACCTATTTTTATTGATTTTGAGAGGGGTTCTCTGTGCCTCTTGGATTTTGATGCCTGTTTCCTTCCCCACATTAGAGAAGTTCTCTGTTATAATTTGCTCCAGTATACCTTCTGCCCCTCTCTCTCTTTCCTCTTCTTCTGGGGTCCCAATTATTCTAATGTTGTTTCATCTTATGGTATCGCTTATATCTCGAATTCTGCCCTCGTGATCCAGTAGTTTATCTCTCTTTTCCTCAGCTTCTTTATTTTCCATCATTTGGTCTTCTATATCGCTGATTCTCTCTTCTTCCTCCTTTATCCTAGCAGTTAGTGCCCCCATTTTTGATTGCACCTCATTAATACCCTTTCTGATTTTGACTTGGTTAGATTTTAGTTCTTTTATTTTTCCAGAAAGGGTTCTATAATAACTTCCATGCTTTTTTCAAGCCCAGCTAGTATCTTTAAAGTCATGATTCTGAACTCTAGGTCCAACATCGTACTAATGTCCGTATTGAGTAGGTCCCTGGCAGACGGTACTACCTCTTGTTCTTTTTGCTGAGGTGATTTTTTCCGTCTTGTCATTTTGTCCAGAGGAGAATAGATGAATGAGAGAACAAAATGCTAACAGGGTAAAAACGTCCCCAGAAAATATACTCTAAACAAATCAGAAAAGACCTGAAACTAGGGGAAGAGAAAGGGAAAGAAAGAAAAAAGAAAGGGAAAAAAAAAAGAAAAAGAAACAAACAAAAACAGAACAAAACAAAAAAACTAGAATATGATCAAATATGATCAGGCTGGTGCATAGATCAGTGCCACACACTAGATTTTGGGTGTATTTTGGTCTGTTAGAAGAAAGTGCCTCCCAAAGTTTTAAAGAAAGAAAGACTTATATATGTACAAAATAAGGGTTGATATGATGAAGGGATGGAATATGACTATAAAGATGAAAATGATAAAAAATTTTAAAAAAGGAATTGATAAGAAGTTGTTTGAAAAAAGAAAGAAGAGGATTTAAAAAAAAAGAAAGAAAGAAAAAGGGGAGAGAATGTGATCAGGCAGGAGACTAGAACAAAGCCATACAGTAGAGATTTAGGGTATATTTTCATCTATTAGAAGAAACTGTATCTCAAAATTTTAAAGAGAGAACAACTTATATACATATGCCAAAAATAAGGGTAACTACTATGAAGGGATAGAATATGATTCTAAAAACGAAAAATAAAAATTTTTTTTAAAAAAGGGATTGATAAGATGTTGGATGAAAAAGGGAAAAAGAAAAATTAAAAAAAAAGGACAGTTAAAAAAATTAACTTTGAAAGACTAAAGAATCATGGTAAAAAAGCCATGAATTCTATGTGCAGTATTCCCCTAACGCTGGAGTGCTGCCGTTCTCACTGATCGGTAAACTTGGTCTTGGTTGGCTGTTCTTGCTCATCTTGGGGGGAGGGGCCTGTTGCTGTGGTTCCCAAATGTTTTTGCCGGAGACAGAATTGCCCGGCCCTTGCCAGTCCGGGCTAAGTACTCTGCTCCGGTTTGCTCTCGGGAGCTTTTGTTCCCTACAAGCTTTGCTACAGCTTTGGAGGATGAGAGTGAAAGTGGCGGCCTCCCAATCTCCACCCCGGAGGAGCCGAGAACTCGGGGCCCCACTCTTCAGTGAGCCCCCAGAGAAAAGCAGTCAGTCACTCCCGTCTCCCCGGTCTCTGGCCGCACTCCATGCTCACCTGGCCTGTGACCGAGCGTTTCTATCTCTGGCACCCGACCCCGTGTGGAGTCTCCAAACCCAGCAGATCCCTGCGGTGCGCTCCCGCGCTGCTCCTCCCGGGGCTGGGGGAAGGGGAGTCTCCCCGGATCTGCCGCTTGTTGGGTCCCTGCTGGAGGAGCAGTGGCCCGACTGTGTCACCGATCACAGTTTATGGCAACCCCGAACTGAGAGCCTGCGCCTCTGCTCCGTCTCTGCAGCCGGCTTCCCAGCTCTGATACCTGGGAGCTCTGCCGCACTCAGGCACCCCCGGTCTTTCTGTGACCCCAAGGGTCCTGAGACCACACTGTCCCAGCGAGGGTCTCACCATCTGCTTAGCCCCTGGAGCGACATCCCTCAGCGGAGCCGGCTTCTAAAAGTTCCGATTTTGTGCTCCGGGGCTCTATCACTTGCCAGAAGCGGCCGACGGAGGCCCCCTCCCCGCCGTCTACCCTCCCGAATATCGCCTCGGATTCACTTCTCCGCAAGTCCTACTTTCCAGAAAGTGGTCGCTTTTCTGTTCAGAGAGTTGTTGCTATTCTTTTCTTCCATCTCCTGTTGAGATCGTAGGTGTTCAGAATTGTTTGATCCCTATCCAGCTGAGTTCCTGGGACCAGACGAAATCCAGGTCTTCTACTCCTCCGCCATCTTGCTCCGCCCTCACTTTCGTTTATTTTTCAAAGGAAAAAAAGGGGGCAAGACATTGACATACAAGTGACTAAAAAACAAAGGAGCTGGCTAACAAGGGTTTAACGGAAGGTATTACGGAAAATGTAGGTGTTCTATTGTCTACTGTATGTCTGCTATCATAGTCTTTTATATTTACATCTATCCACATTAGTATATTTTTCTCTTGTAATTTTTGTGATCATCTACATGCAAATGGGGCTTATCTCAACCAGGACTTTTAAAGAAAAAAAATAGCAAACGGGATTTGCAACAATTTAATTTAGCCAGTTAGGGGCGTCTGGGTGGTTCAGTCAGTTAAGCGTCTGCCTTCAGCTCAGGTCATGATCGCAGGGTCCTGGGATCGAGCCCCATGTCCAGCTCTCCTACTTAGCCGGGATTCTGCGTCTCTCTCTCTCTCTGCCCCTTCCCACACTTCTGTTCTCTCTCTCTCTCTCTCTCTCTCTCTCTCAAATAAATAAATAAGTAAATAAAGTATTAAAAAAATAATTTAGCCAGTGTATATATCTCATGTAACCATGATCTTTAGAGAAATATGATTTGGCTTCCCTTATTACCCTAACGTGTATGTGTATGTGTATATATGTGTTTACTGCTTATATAATTTATCTGTTCTCTGCCTTTTTTTTTTAATTAAGGATGAAATTGAGGGGAATTTTGCCTGGTGTCGAAATACAGATTATTTTAGAAACTTAAATAAAAAGATCCAGTAACTTCTTTATGAGGGCACAATGACCCTCTTGTTCTCAACAAAATCTTGGAATAGACTGGCAACAGTGGAATACCCTGTTTGAAAGTGGCATGGTCAGAAAAATCTGGAAGGTTGGGTTGCCAAAAAAAAAAAAAAAGCACCAGCAGCAGCCAGGTCTGTTCCAGATCACTTTTTGTTCTTCTGTCTCTGAATTCCCACTACATTTCTTATTTGTACTTATAATGAAAATAGTATTAATAATAGCTGATATTTACATAAAGCCTTACTATATGCCAAGCTTTGTTCTAAGCCTTAACAAATGTTAGCTCGTTCGATCCCCAGAACGCTGTGAAATAGATCCAACATTATTCTCATCTCATAGACAAGGAAACCAGCACACACAGGGGCTAAGTAACTTGCTCAAGGCCACACACACCTGGCAAGAGGCAGGAGGCCAGGAGGGCCGCCCTGTACAGGCTTTCTTATCATGCTCTCTCCTCTCAGAGCCCCCTCCCTCTCTCCAGTTTCCACCTGCTCAAATCCAATCTCATCTTTCATGGCATGATTCAAATCCTTGAGAAACATTGGTGGAAGGTCTTTTTCTGAAATTTCTTAACAATCACATGGACATATTTCTCTTTTCACGCAGCCATTCAACGTCCATGTACTAAATGCCTTTGTATGTCAGGTCTATGACCCCGGGTAATTCCTGCCCTCAAGTAGTTCAGTTTGGGGAGCAGGTAGGTGGATAGGTGAACCAACAGGTCATTAAACAGTGAAATTAGTGCTGTGTGGGAGCAGGGCCAGAGATGCTCGGTTGAGCAGGAGATCCTGGGATGGGAGGTCAGAGGACACTTCCTCGCCACAGTCCTAAGCTCAGCCAAGCCAACGAGCCAAGGGAGCCAAAGGGCTCTCTTGACAGAGGGTTTGCTGTACCCCATGAGAAACTGCAGTGAGCTCAGCATATTGGAAGTTCAAAGTGAGACCCTAAGGGATGTATTCAGTGCACAGGACTGCGATGGGCTGGCTGGGCTTTTTATTCACACCATGGCCCATTTAGCCTCACTGAAGCTTTACTCATTGTGAAGCTTTACTCATTGTGAAACTCTCCCAAGAGCAGGAAGCCAAGGTCACCTAAGCCAAGGAACCAGATCGGAAGGGACTCACTGCTATGGGAGGAGGACAGCTTAGGGTACAAGGGTGTCAGGGATTTCTGGTTGGGGGCGAGGAGGGGTGTGCACTGTTGCTCACTGGCCCCTTCAGTCCATCAGCTTGACTTATGCCCTTCCTCATCCAAATCCATTTCCTCCCCCTCCCTGGGACTCAGGTGTGGCTTTGAGGCTGAATCCACTATCAAATGCAACATCCTTTAACATTGAGTCATCTCAGATGACTGAACACAGGGATCAGGACCTGGCATTAAGCCGCACAGATTTTCAATCCAGTACTAAGATGCAGAGAATCCTCAGTGGGTCCTATATTCTGAGATCTTCTTTATGTCTACATCGTTGGTAATTTTTCTTAACTAGTGACCATAGCTGGAAAACAAAAGTACATGTCTGCTAGCTGCTCAGAATCTTTCTTTCTGAACATCCTCTAAATTCATGGGAAATGGTCAGAGACATTTAGTATCTTTCTCCTAAGTTCATGAGGATTAAGGATCCAGTCCCACATTGTGAAATTTGGAATTCATTCAATAAATATTTTTTGAGCAGTTATCAGGTATTCTAGGAGTCAGAGATAGAACAGAACGAAAAAGACAAAAGGTTTGTTTTTCTGGTGCTTAATTATAGTGGGACGGGAGAGGCAATGAGCAAACAGGTAAATAATATGTCAAGTGGTCATAAGTGGGATGGAAATATAAATATGAACATGTCATGTGTAGTTTAATGGACTAAAAGCATCAAGATTGCTAGTTAAATGGCATAGATCAGTGTGTTTTATTTTGTTTTCATTGCTTTGTCTTTATTCAGGCCATAAACACTTTTTAACTGAATATGTATCCTTCTTTCCTCCTGAAAGACAAAGTGGCATGAGAGGACTTCTAACGTGATTTCTCAGTTTCCAAAAGGAGGCTTGTGGCGCATCCACAGGGGCAGCTAATAGCGTCTGTGGCTCTCACCCCTTCTGAGCAGGGGTCTCAAGGTAATTGTAAAAGCACTCCATCGAATGCTTTCGAGAGCTTTCTCCCATCAGAGCTGCCAGAGAACTTTCGGCATCCATGAACTGAAATCACAAACTTCAGAGTGGATTCCATTTTTCAAAAGTAGAAGTCAGTTGCCCACAATATCCTGGTTGGCTGTAGGTGACCCTGGGATTTTTCTCACCAGCCTATCACGAATGTTTTTTATATCTACTCAAACCTCTTACAAGAAAACACATAGCCTTTTAAGAACAGTTAGTGTCATGGACTACATTCTTAAGTTATACATTCTGGGCAGGAGGTTAGTATTTATGAAAGAATCTAGCCGACTTTAGCCTCAGCACACCAAGACAGACAGACACAAACATGCGCATGCCCACACACGCGATCAGGTTGTGGAGTTTTGTAGAGTGCTAGGTTCCCAACATGTACAATTCAAGAGGACTTCTAAAGAAACTAATATCAGTTCTACAGCACATATCGCAAAATTGTATGAGAGATTGATATCCAAGAGTGAAAAAGCCTGAGGGCACAATCTTAACTTTTTATAATGTGTCCACAGTTGAAAGATTCTTCAATTTCAAGTGAAATGCCAAGAAAGATATAACAAATTGTACATTTGTTTTTTTAAATATTTTATTTAGGGACGCCTGGGTGGCTCAGTCGGTTAAGTGTCTGCCTTCAGCTCAGGTCATGTTCCCAGAGTCCTGGGATCGGGTCCCATATTGCGTTCCTTGCTCAGTGGGAACCTGCTTCTTCCCCTCCCTCTATGGCTCTTTCTCTGTCAAATAAATAAATAAAATCTTTAAAAATAATAATAAAGATTTTATTTATTTATTTATTTATTTATTTATTTATTTATTTGAGAGAGAGAGTACCCCCCATGAGGGGGGAGGGGCAGAGGGAGAGGAAGAAGCAGACTCCCCGCTGGGCGGGGAGCCCAACAGAGGACACAAATTGTACATTTAAAAGATCATGAGTCTAAACAACCTTCCATAGGGGCTGGATAAAAAGATAAAGATTATTTATATTGAAAAACTAAGGAAAAAATAATAACAAAAGATCATCAAAATCTAAAATATCTAGACTGGAAATGTCAGGCAAACTCTCGAAGCATTGCATATTATTATAGGAAAGCACTTTTTCCTGGGGCGCCTGGGTGGCTCAGTTGTTAAGCGTCTGCCTTCAGCTCAGGTCATGATCCCAGGGTCCTGGGATCGAGCCCCGCATCGGGCTCCCTGCTCATCAGGAAGCCCGCTTCTCCCTCTCCCACTTCTCCCCACCCCCCACTTGTGTTCCCTCTCTCGCTGCGTTTCTCTCTGTCAAATAAATAAATAAAATCTTTAAAAAAAGGAAGGTACTTTTCTTCATTGTTTCAACAACACCTTGCTCAGACACTCTTACTTGTGTTCCAGCTATAGTGTCAGTTTTCCCAATCTGTCTCCACCATCAGCCTGTGAATTCCTCGAGAGCTGGAAGCATGTTGCTTTGTTTCTTCCATGCGTGGCACAGAATCCAGCACACGGTTTGTGCTGAATCAATGCTTACTGAGCAAATGCATGAATGAAGGGCAGTAAGCAGAGTGCTGAATGAGTGCACACCCTGTGACATGTTAATATCGTACAGACGCAAGCAAAAAAAAAAAGGCATTTTACATTTTGCAACGATTATAAAGAAGACACAACTCATTATTTCCAAGAATATGCACAGGCTCAAAATAGAAACAGTTCAGAAAGGATTTAAATAAGTTAATGGCTGATGGTTCCCCATGGATTATTTGAAGGAAGCTAGGAAAGGAAAAGATAAAACATGTAACAAAGGCGTGTGTATCCAGAGAGCTGAACAAAGGCGATGGTGCCAGGTATGCAGAAGCTATCCAGTAAGACTCTTGTCACCTTCCCTTGTGGGTTACAGGGCAAACAGTCCTGGATCAACTGGAGGCTGTTGCTGTAAAGACGCTTCTCTGGAAAGGCTGCTGTTTTACACTGGCGAGGAATGGTGGCTCTCAGAGGCCCTGGCTCTTGCGTTTAGTGAGGTACCGCCTGCCTCCGTGGAACTTGAACTAGCAGAGTCGGCCGGATCCGAGTGTGGCTTGGAGCAGCTGACAGAGAGCTGGGGTGTGCTTAGCCACCTCTCCATGTCCTCCACATCAGTCTCCCTGAGCACGACTTCTTTCTCCCCAGGTCCCTTGAATCCGTCTGAATCTCCCCCTGCCCTGAGCCCCAGTCCCACAGTGTCAATTCCTGGATGACAAACAGTTGTGTTTGCTTTTCTGCTTTCAGCCATGTGGCTGTCAAGATGAGAGCCCTTACTAAAGACCCTTTTTTTTTTTACCAAACCCCCAGCTCCTGGAGGGTGACAGTGGTCATTTAATTTCTCTGCCTTAGATCAGAGGCCCCTTATAAACCGGTGCCATGGCATCTCTTGCTCTTCAGGGTCCCATTTCCCACGCGGTGGCCTTCTTCCCGTCCTCCCCATCCTCCCCTCCGGTGTTCTTGTCCAGATCCCCTGCCGTCTCCAAGGCCCTCCTCACTGCTTAGGGGAACTTCCACGAAGAAATCTGCCATTCCTCAGCAACCTCTCAACCGTACAAATGTGTGTCTTTACACTGATAGTCCAGTTTATGAATTAAGAGTGTTATTGGTATCACAATTGGATTTTTTGCTTTATAAAAGAATTTTTCACAGAATTCTTCAAACTGTTCTTTTTTTAAGATTTATTTATTTTAGAGAGAGGGAGAGAGTGAGGACATGTGCAGGAGCAGAGGGGAGGGGAGGGGCAGAGGCAGAGGGAGAGAAGCAGACTCCCCGCTGAGCGAGGAGCCCAAACAGGGGGCTCCATCTCACAACCTAGACATCTTGACCTGAGCCGAAATCAAGAGTCTGACGCTTAACCAACTGAGCCACCCAAGCACCCCACAAATTGTTCTCTTAAAGTCACATTTAAACAACAATTTAATTTACAGGAAGTAGATTTATACATATATATTCTCATTATATTCTCATGTCCTCATGGACAATGGTTTTTTAAAAAATTCCCGTGTGCCTGGCATCTTGCTTCATACAGAGTTAGGCAATAAACAGTTCCAAGTGAACGAATGAACAAAAGTCAATGCAAGGAAGAACAATTTGTTTTATTTTCTTCAATAGGAACAGAGCCATGGGCAGAACTGGTCACAATTAATGCTTTGGGGGGAAATCTGACTAACAATTGATAAGGGCTGAATTTACAAAGGTGTGAATTTACAAAGGAACCTTGATTCATCTCATTTCTCTTCCCTCTGTATCTACCTGGTAGGCTGAGGGCCAGGAGGTATTTTTATGTAGCAGCATATCATAAAGGGATTCTGTGTCACGATGATCAAGTTTGACATCAGTGGTTAATAACACGTCAGATCTTGTCAGTTTTGTTTATGGGCCTATTTCTCAGGGGTACACAATGAAAATGATGAAAAATGACTTTAATTAGGATCCCAAGGTAAAATGCTTGTTTGATGCCTAGAAGAACTGTGAACAGTAGACATGCATGAGTCTTTATTACCACCCCCCTCTTGATTTCCTTTCATTTAATTCAAGTCCCAATAATGCACTAGAGGAATTCGTGGGGATGATATTACATTTGGAGGGCGCCTGGGTGGCTCAGTCATTAAGCGTCTGCCTTCGGCTCAGGTCATGATCCCAGGGTCCTGGGATCGAGCCCCACATTGGGCTCCTTGCTCGGCGGGAAGCCTGCTTCTCCCTCTGCCACTCTCCCTGCTTGTGTTCCTTCTCTCACTGTGTCTCTCTCTGTCAAATAAATAAATAAAATCTTAAAAAAAATACTACATTTGGAAATTGGAGAGATTCTAAAGCATGTACTTGGGTTGGTATGCAGCTTAGAATAAAAAAGTACCCCCATAATTAGCCTAACAATATTTGTGTATTAACTTGGGAATCCAGGAAGGGGACACAATGCATTTCTGTGTATTTCAAATGCAGAAGAAATTCTCATCCAAATTAATTAACCACAGATGATCCCAGAAGCTGAGAAAAGAATTAACAAGAGTGGTAACTGAGCTGAATCTTATAGATGCCAATATCTAACAAAGCAGTATGTCCATAACAAGATTCAAGGTCTCCAAGACAAGTGAACAAATATTTTACTGTATTTAGTGCATGCTAGTAGGAGATATCATTAGTGTTGGGCCATCATTTGTGAGCTACTTACTTGAGATCTAGTTGGCACCTCCAGGTGTGGCTGAATTACCCGTTACCTTCCCTGGAGTCCCAGGCATTGTTGATTCATGCTGCTGGGTCATAGGGCTGCCATTGATCATGGCCCAGCCTCCCCTGCTCCCGCCTCCTTTTCCTCCACTTCAGGCTTTTCCTAATCCTTGGTCTGAAGGTCAATCTCCAGTCCAGAAGCACTATCTAAACGC
Organism: Eumetopias jubatus; assembly: GCF_037043125.1. Taxonomy (NCBI): domain Eukaryota; kingdom Metazoa; phylum Chordata; class Mammalia; order Carnivora; family Otariidae; genus Eumetopias; species Eumetopias jubatus. Next base: position 118,497,837 of record NW_028274809.1, on the reverse strand, counting down.
TTTCACAGACAAATTTACGGCCAACATCAGATATGTTTCTCAGTGAGCTCTCAAAGTAGGCCTGCAACAGAAATGGGGGAAATACCCGCCCAGAAAACATTAGTCATTCACAGGAATAAACAAAAAAAGAAGAAAGGCTAATCAGCAAGTTAGTTAACAAGTACTTACTGCTCACAGAATCTAGGGTATTGTATTAGACTAGAACCAGGGGGAATGGACATACTTGTTTATCCCTGGGTCTCTAAAGTGATTTTATTTACTCTCACAAGTGACTACAGTGCTAACAAAAAACAGTGACACCCACACCCACACACTCACACAGGTATATTACATTTTTCTCCTATCATCAGGAAAGAAAACAGTCAATGTCCTAAAAGTGCACAAGACAAATATGTACCATATAAGAAAATTATTATAGTTGTTTGCATCTTGGAAACATCGAGATCTCTTGTTTTATCACAACTCCATCCTTCCCCCCTAAATATAATATAGTTTTTCAGGGGCATCTGGGTGGCTCAGCCAGTTAAGCGTCTGCCTTCTGCTCAGGTTATGATCCCGGGGTCCTGGGATCAAGCCGCGCGTTGGGCTCCCTGCTCAGTGGGGAATCTGCTTCTCCCTCTCCCTCTGGCCCCGTGCTCTCTCTCTCTCTCAAATAAATAAATAAATAAAATTAAAAAAAAATAATATAGTTGTCATGAAATACATCATGTCTTTACTTACTTTAAATGGGCTAAAGATTCATTTTTGCATGGTTTGCATACATTGCTTTCAGAGTTCTAAAAGGATCTTGATGAAACACATATAAATGTATGAATTTGCATAGTTATAAATATATGAATGCCTGTTCATCTTTTCTGTTCTCATTTCCCCTATGTTGTATTTTCCTCATCTGCCTGTTTTTAATTCTCTTTCTTGTTCTATGGGATTGGATGTATTTATAATGTACCTAAAATTCTTTCCGGACCAAAGCATGATTTTCATAAAATAATAAACAGACTTATTCAGGACGTGGTGACAACTAACATTAGTGTTTCCAAAAGTTTAAAGTAAAAATGGATTCCAACATATATACCAGAAAATACTTTAAATAACATCTCTCCCATAAAACTAAGTATGAATGTTTAGAGAAGTGAACCACAGATGCAGCATCGAACCTAGTAAAGAAGGAAGCAAATTAAATTCCTTCTCAATCTAAGTGGAACATTCAAGAGGTTATTCTTAGATCTGCACACATTAATTTAAATAGAACCCTTACTCTGGGCAACTTTATCCTCCAAACTCTGTTCTTTTCATTGACCTCTAGTGTCATTTTTCCTATTTCCCTGATGCATTTGATGCCCACCTATTTTTATGCATTTTAAAGCACTATCCTATATGGAGGGATTGCTCTAAAAACTGTCTTTGGAACCTTGGAATATTTCCATGGTTTCTCCTTCTGGGTCCTTAATCAGAAGACCTATTCTAGGCATTGGGCTGTGACAATGTCTGGTGTAAAGACATCTGGGTGTCTTCCTTCCATGTTCTTATGTTTGGGAAGTGGTTGATGAGTGGAGTTGTTTTGTGGGGAAGCAGCCTTCAATGGACATCCCACAGAAGGACTGAGCAGGGCCCTCTGGGAAGCAGTTTGCCAAGGGAGACCAAAGGTAAGGTCTCCTCTCTTCTACCCCCTGCTGCCCAAAGGGTGACCCAGGCGCACCTTCAGCGGTGTGTTTTTCCCTGGCACCTTTGGAGGTGGGGAGATGGCAGGCAGCTTGGGTGCAGCTCATCTCTCTAACTCACTGCTACGACCCTGGAGATACATCCAGTTGGCTCCTAGGAGCTAGAAGATGTACCTCCCTCTCATTTTTGTATAAGAAAATAATCACATATTATTGTTACGCTATTATTTTTTAAAGTTTTTATTTGAATTTCAGTTAGTTAACACAGTGTAATATTAGTTTCAGGTGTACAATATGGTGATTCAACGTTTCCGTACAGCACCTGGTGCTCATCACAACAGTGCTCTCCTTCATCCCCATCACCTGTTTCCCCCATCCCCACTCCCTCCTCCCTTCTGGTAACCAGCAGTTTGTTCTGTATTGTTAAGAGTCTGTTTTTTGGTTTGCAGCACTCTCTCTCTTTTTTTCCCCTTTGTTCATTTGTTTTGTTTCTTAAACTCCACATATGAGTGAAATCATCTGGTATTTGTCTTTCTCTGACTGACTTATTTCGCTTAGCATAATACTCTAGCTCCACCCATGTTGTTACAAATGGCAAGATTTTTCCTTTATGGCCAAATAATATTCCATTGTATCTACATATGTACACCACATCTTCTTTATCCATACCTCAGTCAACACTTGGGCTGTTTTCATAATTTGGCTATTGTAGTTAATGCTGCTATAAAACATCAGGGTGCATGTGTCCCTTTCAATTAGTATTTTTGTATTCTTTGGGTAAATACCTAGTAGTGCAATTACTGGGTGGTAGGGTAGCTCTATTTTTAACTTTTTGAGGAACCTCCATACTGTTCTCCAGAGTGGCTGCACCAGTTTGCATTCCCACCAACAGTACTGCAATTCTATTATCAAAGAAATGGCAAAGGAGGAGAGTCTTTTCCTTTTGCTTCACGGTGGTTTGTTGCTGCCCAGAGTAGCACATGCTGTGAAGGAGACTGGGCTGTAGGCTATAGCAGGGCTTTGGGAGAGAGGGATTAGCATCCTAGCTCCACCGTGTAATGTGCTTCGAGCCGTTGGCAAGGAAATTGACCTCTTGGATCCTCTTTTGAATCTGTACAATGGTTAGTGGTAGTGATGACAAAGAGATAATGTGGGTAGAGGGCTAGCAGGGTGCCTTGGTAACCATTAGCCTTCCCCCACTCACATCCTACTTCCCTTTGTAGGGAAAGAATGAATTACAAATGAGTACCAAGAATTAGAAAGCAACATTAGTCCTATAATCAAGCAACCACAGCTTTCAAAGGATATGCTGCAGGGCTATCCTCCTGAAGGCCAGTGGCTTCAGTGAGGAATTATTAAATAGCTAGCCCTGTGATCAGCAGCCCCTGAGGTAGGTATTATTACGCATGTTTACAACTGGGGAGACCAGAGTCGGAGATGAAGTGTCCTGCCCAGCTGATGCATTTAGAACTCAGTCTGACATCAGTATGTGCTTGCTGACCATCCAGCAACACTGTCAGACCCTCTGAACCTCTGTGCTCATTAAATCAGTACACAACTTCCTCTGCCCACTCTAAAAATGACTGAAAACATAGACTACTCTTTGTTTGATGAGAAAACAAACTCAGAAAGGCACCCATATGCCCATATACTTAATTGGACCTAAAACCCTATCAGAAAACCTGGACTTCGTCTTAGTTGGTTCTGTTAGGGAATTCATGGCATTTCCATACTCTCTGGGCTTCCAGCATCTACCTTTCTAAATAGCTGTATTTTTCTTTATAGCAATAATAACTGCCTGACTTTTATTTGTTCTGCACTCGAAGCTTGGCTCCCAGGGCAGGGACCTAAGCTGTTTCCTTGTCAGTGGTCTCCCCAGCACCCACCACCCACCAGTAGAAGATTTGTGGAATGAGTGGATTTCTGGAGTCTAACCACCTGCAATTGCTGAGGGGTAATGAGTACAGGTCACCTCTTTCAGCTAACAAGGGAGTTTTCTGTAGCACTTAAACACAGAGGAGTACATCTGGTCATGAGAGCACCATGGCAGGGTATTTGCTGGTAGAGTGTTAGGCAGAAGAACCTTTGCATCCATTGAGATCACCTTACTCAGGTAACCACCCGTACCGTAAGTCGTAGACTGGATTTGAATTCCTGGATGTGCTTTATGATGATTCTCATGGTGGAAATTTCGGGGAGGAAAGAGAGACCATTCTGGAGAGTTGCTTGTTCTGTCTGGGGGTAAGAGCTCAGCACCAGTGGCTTCTACTGCTTCTCAGACTGTCCCTGCCCCCTAAGTGAACTTCCTTAGGCCCGTAATTTTTCTTACCCTATTTTTATTTTCTGAAAATGTGTTCCCATTAACAACCTGTTTATAAATCAGAAAATCTGGGTTTTGGGGAATGGTGGAGGGCTGTGCCAATCAATTATGATGCAGTTCAACAGAATCAATGCAATTAGCGAGGTCTGTGCATATAAAATTTCAACGGCTCTCTTTAGTATGAAGAACACGCAGTTCAAATCATCCTTTAAAAAATCCTTGGCCAAAAAACCCCACAAAAACCCAATTAGTCTAATACTATAATTAGGACCAAGAAATTTAGTCAGGACCTTCTTGAAATTTCCTTTGCTCAGTTCAGGCTCTGAGAAATGTTGAGTGTGTGTGTCTGTGTGTGTGTGTACAAGAGCGTGCGACTGGTGAAATAGGAATCCTATGTTTGCTTATCTATTTATGTTGCCATTTATTTCCCCACCCTCTTCCTTTCGCAGCCTTTCCTTCCAAATCAAATCTTCCCACTTCCTTCCCTCGGCTTCCTCAACCCTGAGGATTCAAAAGAGATGGAGAGTGACTCCGCCCTCTTATGAATATGCAACCAGCGAGGGGCGGGGAGGGAGCTCGGGAGAAAAGCCCTGCGAGGAAATTCAACCTGGGCCGCCCGAAACGGGCTCCAGCTGGCTGCGCCCACCCTCCGCCCGGGTCTTCAGGGGCCGGGACGCACTAGCACAGCCTGGGGACTGGGAAGCCCAGCTCGCCCCCGAGGAGGAGCCGGTGGACTTGGTCCTCGTCTGGGAGATGTGGCATCTGAGCAGCCCCTCAGAGCCCATGTGAACTCTGGCCAGAAAGGCCACCGCCGGCCGGAATAACCGTCTCCCGACCGCGGGGCCCTATGTCCCCGCCCTTTGTGGTGCAAATGAGGAGCGCGCAGGGGCCCTGGGGACGGCGCTCGTCCGGGACGAAGTTTGCCCTTTGCCTCTCCGAGACTTCCTTCACACTTTGAGCGCGGCGCGGGATAGTCAAATCCCTCCGGGGATCCCCCTGCCTACGTGGAGGAATGCTGAGGAAGGTAAGTGGGTTTTCTTTGCCGATTGTCACCTCTCCCTCACGTTTGGAGGAGGGACCACCAGGCAGCAGGTGGCTGGAATCCTGTGCCCGTGGAACATTTTTTCGGAAACAAGGTTGAGAGAAGGCGGTGATTAGCGGCTCTGGGTAAAAGACCGGGCAGAGCTGTTGGAGAGTGAAGGTTTGAAAAGTTGCCGCGACCCAGCAGGTGCAGGGGGCGAGCGCTGTGAGCTGTTCCCCTCGCGGCCAGAGCACAAAGCCCGCGCGCCGGCGCTGCGGCGTTGCCATGGCAGCGGGGGAGGGGCCGAGCCGAGGTGTGCCTGGGTTGCCGGGCGACGGAGGGGTGCGGGAGAGGGGGACTCAAAATCTTTGAGAACTTTTCCCCAAGATGAGCCAACTCTTGTCTCACAGGATCCTTAACCCAAGTGTATTGGTCAACACTTGTCCTTTGGTAAGCGAATCAGGCTACCACCTGCTTAATGCTATCATACTCTGCTTTCGAAATACTGGATTGTGGTCTGATGGAAGACATGAAAAGGTTAGAAGATACTTAATTTCTAAAGTAATAACAAAAATATTCTGTTTCCTCGTTTTCTATATAGCATCTGCTGAGGGATATCCCTTAATTATCGTCATTTAAAAAAAATAAAATACAGAACCAGGTTTGGGTCCATGCAAATGAATTGGCCTTCAACCTTCCAATATATTAACCAAAATCTTTGCAAAATAAAAGCACATACAGTAGGTAGCAGGCCCAGTGTGAAACATTCAGACAGTTGCATCTTAAAATGTTTTACAAAGACACGAATTTCACAAAGCATGGGAGAGAATGTTATTTTTTTTTCACTAGGTATTTTCCTACATGTAAATGTGCCAGATAATTTTGGCTTATTATCTCAAAGATTATTTGTTTTAGCCATACACTGCAGAAAAAAAATATTGGTGGAAAGGAATTTGAGTTATCTTTTTTAGAGTAGTGATTGGCAGCTACAGTAGTATTTTACGCCCCCTCCTTCCCATTTATCCTATTATAGCTAAAGCTATCTTTTGGTGTTTTTAGTTTCTCAGATTTTGATTGTGTTCATTGAAGACACTGATCTGTTAACAGTTCTTAAGCTGTGTTCCACATACTGGTTTATTTCTTTCTCTGCCTCCAATTTATTTATTTGTTATTTATTTATATATTTATTTATTTTTGAGAGAGAGCCTGGGCGCCTGGTGGGGAGGGGCAGAAGGATGGAGGGAGAGGGAGGGAGAGAGTCTTAAGCAGGCTCCATGCTCAGGGCAGAGCCCCACATGGGGCTCAATCTCAGGACCCTGAGATTCTGACCTGACCCGAAATCAGGAGATGGTCGCTTTCGCGACTAAGCCACCCAGGCGCCCCTCTCTGCCTCCAATTTAAAATTGTCTATGTGTTATTTATTCATGTATGTATTTTATCAACTGTTTATTAGGCTTTGCTACGTGCTGTGTACCAGAGCCAGACTTGGGATTAAGTGGTGGAGAGACATACAAAGTTGAGTTAGAAAAATACACAGTTTAGGGAGAGGAAAAGGCTAGGAAGCAGTTATAATCCACTATGATACATTCTCATTTAGAAATCATACCCAAGGTATCCCCTGCTGCTGACCAGGAAAGGTACACTCATCGCAGCTGAGCTTTGTGCTTCATCTATGCCATCACCTTTGCCCTTCCAAAGCAGTCATTATTCATGGACCAATTTAAACTATGAGGAAGGTGAGACTAGAAAAGTTCAGTAATTTGCCTTAGATCTTTTTTTTTTTAAGATTTTATTTATTTATTTGACAGAGAGACACAGTAAGAGAGAGAACAGGGGGAGTGGGAGAGGGAGAAGCAGGCTTCCCGCGGAGCAGGGAGTCTGACACGGGGCTCGATGCGGGGCTCGATGCGGGGCTCGATCCCAGGGCCCTAAGATCATGACCTAAGCAGAAGGCAGACGCTTAACGACTGAGCCACCCAGGCGCCCCTAATTGCCATAGTTCCTACAGTGACTAATCGGTAAAGTCAGGATCTAAATCCAAATGTGATTGCTATGACATGCTGCATTAAATTCTTTATCCCTATATCCCTACCAAATTACCATATTTTGATCATTCTTAATAGTGTAAATTTCTAAAAATAGTTATGTGGTTTTCTTTTTCGTTGAGATGTTTTCAAAGTCAGATATTTCTAAAGTCAAATATCAATTGCATTTCTGAAGAGTATATGTTTTTCCTACTAGAATGTTGCTATTGTCAATTATCTTTTTTTCAGGGGTTCCTAAGGAGCTACTGAAAAATGAAGAATTTGATTATTCAAGTCAAGTTTTAAGATTAGAGATACTTGTATATTAAAGCATTCTATTTTATAAATGATTATAGAATTAGATTTGTTTAAAGATAAATATACTACTTAGCATTCAGATTTTTATTACCTTTCTTAATTTTATAATTTTTTTTCTTAAAGATTTTATTTATTTATTTGTCAGAGAGAGAGCCCAAGCAGGGGGAGTGGCAGGCAGAGCATGCAGAACAGGCAGAGGGAGAAGCAGGCTCGCTACTGAGCAAGGAGCCGGATGTGGGACTCGATCCCAGGAACCTGGGATTATGATCCGAGGCGAAGGCAGTTGCTTAACCAAACTGAGCCACCCAGGTGTCCCTACCTTTCTTAATTTTAAATCTTTTTAATCAGATTTGTTAGCTTCTGCTGGCAGTGACTTTAGTACACGATAGCTGGGAATTGCTATCTGGGGAGTTGTCCTAGAGAGTTCAGGTATGAACCTGATTTGACCTGATCAGAGCCCTGAAAACCACTGTGAACTGATTTTATAAGTGTTTTTTACTGTGAAAAAAATTTTTTTCTAAAAAAAATTTTTTCTAAATAGATTACAGGATCCCTGAAGGCAAAAGGCAGGTCTTTTGTGTCTTTAAAACCCATCTCTTAATATCAAGTACAACATTCTTCATAAATATTAAGTGGCAGGAGAAACAAAAGTAAACTTTATTAGGCCAATGAAATATAGAGTAGAAATAATCCTTTAAAATACATAATACTGAGAGTCACAGAAGTTCTAATCATTTGCTGATTGGTTTTTTTCATACTATACTACAAACTAATAGGTAGTACCTATTTTACAAATAGAAAAACTGAGCCATGGCGATTAGTATAGAAAGTATTTTCCAATGTTTTATCTTAACTGAACCTCACAACCACCATGCAATAATTCCCATCACTATTTTTTTAATATATGAAAACATAGAAACTCAGAGAAGTTGGGTGAAGTTGCCAGAGAGGGAGAGGCACATCTGATAATGATGTCAAGTGATTTTGTGCACTATAACCTTGCAAACCAGATGCACCTGTGAGCTGTGGGAGCCTGAGCCTCTAGACAGACCTGGGGGTGGCTGGGTGCAAGATGCCTTCTTTCTGTCTCACCTTCCACATCTGTTTAGGCAAAAGGGGAGAGACCCTCTTTTAAAAGACAAGTACAGGGGTGCCTGGGTGGCTCAGTCAGTTTTAGCATCTGCCTTTGGCTCAGGTCATGATCCTAGGGTCCTAGGATTGAGTCCCACATCAGACTTCCTGCTCAGTGGGGAGCCTGCTTCTCCCTCTTCTTCCATCCCTCCCCCTGCTCATGCTCTCTCTCACAAATACATACATACATACATAAGTCTTAAAAAAAAACAACAAAAAATAAAAGACAAATACAGACAGAGGCAGGGCAGAAGCAAGGAAGACATGCTCAGTGGAGCAAAAGAAAGTGAGGGGTAAAACAGTGAAATGAAGTTAGTAAAAGAAGGAGCCAGTGTTCACAGGTGGTAGTGAGGAGACCGAGGTGTATTAGTTTGCTATGATTGCTGTAATGAATGACCACAGACTGGCCGATTGAAACAACAGACATTTACTGTCTTGTCGTTTTGGAGTCTGCAAGTCTGAGGTCAGGGTGTCAGCGGGGTTGTTTTCTTCTGACACCCCTCCTTAGTTTGTATATGGCTATCTTTTGCTGTTTCCTCACATGGTCTTCCTCGGTGTATGTCTGTCTGTGTCCTAATCTCTTCTTATGACACCTGCCCTGTTGGATTAGAGCCCACCCATATGGCCTCATTTTACCTTAGTTGCCTCTTTCAAGACCCTATCTCCACATACAGTCACATTCTGAGACACTGGAGGATTAGAACTTCAGCATATGAATTTTAAGGAACTCAATTCAGTCCATAATAGAAATAAGAAAAGTGAACCTGATCTATAATTCTGAAGACATGGCCTGTTTCAACTGCTTTACTCCTGTTCGTATACTCTCCTGGCACAAATAAATGTTGGAGCAAGTTGTGACAATTTTTTTTACATCAGTATATTCCACTGGATGTATAAAGAAAAAAAAGAGATTCAGAACTGAATTCTTCTATATTTAGCTTGCTTCATACTTTATTTTCACTCTCATCTCTGGAGGGCCAGCTTCAAGCCTTGTCAAGTTTTGACAAGGGCAGATGAAGCGGATGAGGGTCCCATTGCCAGCCACGTCTAACCTCTCTCTGTCTTTTTTGAGCTGTGGAGTGCGTACAGTTTGCGTCCTATGCACTCTCTGTGTAATGTGATATATCCAGTAAAAATGAACTCACAATACTGAGAAGACAGTGAAGCATAGATTTTACAAGCCTCACAGCTGTGGAGATAAGCTAGGGGGACCTATCGGAATGGCATTTTCCAGCTTATTTCTACAAGATGGATTCAGCGTAGTACTCCAGAGCGTGAAAGGTAGCCAGGAGAATTTGAAAGTTTTCTCTGAGGCATTGAGCAGCTAACAAGGTTATAATTGGAATGTGTTGCAAGGACTCAAATTATTAAAATGCTGTGGTCATAGAATAACAGGGACAAGAGGGAAGCCTGGGAGTCTTGTGGCGAGTGCCTTGCTCAAAGCACAGAAACTGCTTTGTAAAGATAGGAATCAGGGCTGGGTTTTAAGACGGCCAAAGAAGATTCCAGAGTCTTCTGCAATAAAAGTTTCTGTATCTAACCAATCATCAGAAATCTCAAAGTACTTTTGTTTCCTTGACTTCCTTCATTATTTCGTGTTCTGCCTTCAGAAAAGGTGAAACATACCTGTCTACTTTTCTTCATGCAATATCTTGTGATTTGCTAAAAGAGTTTTAATAGGTCACTTCTCGGCCCTTTTCTGTAAGTTGGACTGAAACTCTGTCCATTGTTTTAGGGATCTGTTTCTATTAGTCCCACACATGCTACCCCTCACCATCTGGAATGGTGGAGTTCTTATTTATGTCTTCATGGCACCTCCCTGACTCGTTCCCCTTTGGGGACCATCCTATTTACGTCAAGTGTGAGGCCCCAGACTATATTCTGAAATATCCCTACTGAAGAATATGCATCCAATATACTTGGTGGAGCTTTTTCAAGAAATACCAGAAGCTTTCGAAATGTACTCTTTGGCTGTGATCCAGTAGCTTTCCATTCCATGATGGGTGGTTTCAGAAACAGGTTCTTCTGTGGAATAGCTATTGTTATCCAGCCAAAAAAAGAGTGCCTATTTCTCAGAGCTATGCATACTTAATTAGTAAAAGGATCGATGCCAGTGCCTGGAATTTGAAAAGTCAGCTTTGAAAGTTTGTGTAAGTCCCTGAAGGGCCAAACTATGTATTTCTCCTTGTGATATGAGCCAGACATTGGTCTAAGTGGTCAGTTGTGCAAATCGGCTGACACAGGGCCAGGAGGTGGGTTGGCCTGCTCCAGAGCTGCTTCTATAACACCTTTTCATTAAAAGCTTGCCTCAGAGGCACTCCCCTCAAATTAGGAGCAAAGAGCCAAAGACATATGTGTAAAGAGTGAGGAAAAACTACCGTCCGTGGCTGTTTAAACTTCCCCAGATTTCGTGGCACCTGGTGGCTCAGGCGGTTAAGCATCTGCCTTCGGCTCAGGTCATGATCTCAGGGTCCTGGGGTGGAGCCCCGCATTGGGCTCCCTGCTCATCGGGGTCTGCTTCTCCCCCTCCCCTCCCCCTCCCCCCTGCTTGTGCTCTCTCTGTCTCTCTCAAATAAATAAATAAAATCCTAAAATAAAATAAAATAAAATAAAATAAACGTCCCCAGATTTTGGTACCATGAAATACCTTTCATTCCCCTGTGTTACTGAAGAAAATCATGACCTTGAAGTGTCTGGAAAGTTCCCAGGCAGTCAACAAGTATTTATCAATCACTTACTATCTACTCAGCCCTGACAGGGCATAAGAAATATGTCATGAGCTTTCTCCTCAAGTAGCTGATACTAGAGTTCTGGGTAAAAGGCATGAAAATATGAAAATCTGTTGCGTGCGCTCCTGGACATACGGCAGCCCCAGGAATGACTGCTCCAGGTGGAGCCTGGGGGGCCAGAGAACTACATCTTCCTTTCTCTCTGTGGCTTTGCAGATGCCTGTCTCCTTCAAGTTCTCCTCTCCCAGCCCCCTAAGCCGAGGCCCTTTCCGGCTTTTCAGAGTCTTGCTTCAATCTGGTAAGGATGCTTCAAGAAATCCTATCTTTGAATGTGTTTACATCAGGGTGAATCTGGCCATAGGATTTAAGCCTTTATACTCCTGGAGGAAATGCATCACCATTTGAAGGAAATAAAAGAAGGGGCTAGGTTGAAGGAGCAGGAGAGAGAACCATTTCAATCTTTTTCCTCACTGATAGTAGTTGTAAATCCTTGGCAAGGCATAAAAAGACTGCCTGAGTTTACATACCTTTTAAGGACGGAAAGATATGTCAGCAATGACATATGACTAAGAGACTGTGTTACGGGCAACAGCAGGGCAGAGAGGAGAAAAACACTGGTCCAGAACCCAAGATGGTGACCAAAGATAGGGCAGCAGCAAGTGGCCATTATCCCAAGACTGGGAAGAAAACAAACATGGCAACTGGGAAGCCAGCTTAGGATACAGAAGTGCCCCGTGGGGTTATCCTCCAGAAGCCTCAGGCTCCAAACTCCTTACCCGCTGGAATCCCGCTCCTCCCTTCCTGATGATCAGCAGGGATTTGGAGCTAGAGGGGTCCCCAGCAGGGAGTGTTGATGCCATTGTTCCTCGCATTTCAAGGTGGAATAATAAATTCAGTTCAGTGTTAGATTTGCAGGTGGTTTTGTTTGTTTGTTATGCACACTTCCTCATGTGCATGCTTTCGGTATTTGGGGCCGGCTCAGGGACATAGTCATTGTATATCTATTGCTAAGGAAAATACATGCCAAATTCCAAACAAGTGAGATGTATTTTTATTGCACAGTGTTTGTGGCATGAAGATTAGTGCAACAAGAATTTTATTTGGATGGCCAAGACTCCATCTCACATCCATTTGGATGTGAGAGCAAAGAGCATTAGCGGAGGGTTGGGAGATGTGCATGTTAAGTCTTGTGTCTAATACCAATTAAGAAATGTTTAGCAAGCCAAATTCCCAGAGGTTACATTTTGTTATCTGCAAGAGGAAGGACTTGGTTAGATCATTTCGAAGGCTCTTTACTGTCTGGAATTCTGCTCTTTCTAAAAGGCAGCCTGAAATGGAATGTGTCTTCTCTAAGAATTCCAAGTGCTTGTCAACGATCAATCCTTTTGCCTTCCATCTGTAGGTTTTCCAGTGACCCTATGGGACTGTAATGGTCAGTGATAACGTTACCAACCTGTTTTCATGCATTTGGTTGGGAAAGTCTTTCCAGGAAAAGTTTTAGAGGTGAGAAGTTACTAGCTTTTCTTAATTCATTCTTTCAGTTCATGGCTTTGTAAAACTAGCATTGTCTTCAGATGCTCCTGGCTTCCATGTCTTGGCTGTGAGATCTCAGCCTTGAGAAGCCATCAGGCCATTCAGCAGTCATAGTGCCATTAAATGTCACAATCATTTGAGGCTGTTCTTGTTGTTATTATATTACACCTCAAGTAGAATAGCTCAGGATGCATCCTCAACCCAAATGCCTGTCATTTCTTTTGATTGAGAACACATAAGGATGTCCCTGGGCAGTCAATTGCGGCAATACAGAGTGAAGCACAATTATCATTTAGTGTAGAATATGTAATAGTGTAAATTTTGACACATTTACAAATAGTGTAAAATATGAAGCATAACGTGGAATTTTGAAAAGTCTTAAATTTTGGTATTTTAATTTCTATTTTAAATGAACTCGTAGATCAAACCTCAAGGGGGAAAAGAAGGAAGAAAGAACACGTTTTTCCCATCTAGCTCTTAAGTATGTATGTGACTTGAAAGCTAGGAAGCACAGGACTTATAAGATACCCACATTTTTAGTGGGATGGAAGATAGCTGGGGTAATGTGAAAATGAACAGTTCCTCTGGTTGTGGGAATATATTCTCTGGAGAGAAGTGTAAGCGCTTTTAGAATTAAATATATTAATCACTGGCAGCTCTGGGAATCTGCCCAAACAAATCATTGTCCCAGCAATGTTTGCGTTCAGCCAACTTGAGCCGTCAACCACTGAATTAGGTACTTTTTTCCCCCTAAAAGACATGATTTAGCCAGTGAGAATTTGGTTATGCAATTAAATGTTCACCAATTAGGAGGTAAAAGCCCTGGATTTAGAAAAGTTTGGTATTTTAATGATCCAAAGTATAAATAGTTTCTACCCCCACAATAAATAACCAATGTAAAAATTTTAATTTCAAATTGGCCAGTCTTCAAAGCCACACTGCAAGCCATACACTAAGGTATTGAGGATAATAAAAAAAACTAGAATGCCACTAGCAGTGAGAAACTTTTAAAAAAAAAAGAAAAGAAAAGGAAAAGAAGGGCAAAGTCTTTTAGAAAATGACTTAAGATTCTTTTCCTGTTAAGTATGAGAAAAAGGAAAGAATTTTCTGAGAATGTTGACCAATGATAGCGCTTCTTGTAGAAACTGTATTTCTTACTGGAACTCTAATCAGAAGTTTAGGGGTCACTTTGCCTCTTGTAAAGACAAAAGGAGACAATGTTATCAAGATTTGATGAGTATTATACCTGCAGAGTTTAATCGCAGGCACTTTGTTCTAGTTACGACGAGATGGGTTTAGGAAAGGGAAGACACAGAAGTCCCCAACAGCTGAATGGAAGGCACCAGAGCAGGACAGGGACAGGAGTGGACTGGAAGGAGGGCAGGGGCAATGTTTCCCAGTGTTCTTGCTTGGTTCTTTCTTTGGGGAAGGGCCTTCTGGAGTTGTCACTGGGATCCGGTTTATGAAAACAGCTTATGAGAGGGTGAGAAAGATTTAGCCCAAGTAGCTGGGCTAAAAAGGCTGTGTGTGAATTAGACAGATGATAGAAAACAACATCCTTCATTGATATTGTTATTCAAGTAGTTTCATATTAAAAATCAGTGTTCTTGATAGTTTAATTTGCTAATTGAACAAAAAGGTATGTCCCGCTAGTTTACTAAAAATCTATTTTAAAATACTGCTTATTTAAAACATGGGTTTTTGTAGTGGGAAAGATGGCAGTTTGTAGGAAAGCATGAAAAACCCATTTTTTAAAATTAAGTCTATTAATTTAAAAAAATTGTGTTAATTTTTAAAAATATGTAACTTATGTATGTGCTGTGAAATTAGAGGGTAGAAAACAGCACCTACTGAAAAGTCGCCTCCTCTCCCCTCCCGCCTGCCAGCCCGCTAACACTTCCACATCGGCCAGCTCCCTTCCATGTCTTCAGACAAAGTCTGGACCTGTGTAAGTGAATATATTTTCTTCTATCCCCTCCCTGTTTGTTACACAAGTGATGACACTGTCTGCATGCTATCTGGATCTTTCATTTTCACTTCATGATACACTTTGGAGATTATTCCTTATTAGCATATAAAGCAATTCTTCATTGTTTTTTACTGTGGTAAAATATATATAACATGAAATTTACTATTTAAAAGTGTACAGTTCAGTGGCATTAAGTTGTGCAATCGTCACTATCATCCATCCCCAGAACTTTTTTATCATCCCAAACTGAAACTGTCCCCATTAAACAACAACTCCCCACACCCTGTAGCCCCTGGTGACCACCATTCTACTTTCTGTGTCTATGAATTTGACTTTTCTAGTTTGGCTGTTCTAGCTACCTCCTACAAGTTGAATCATACAATATTTGTTCTTTTGTGTCCAGCTTATTTCACTTAGCGTAATGTCCTAAAGGTTCATCCCTGTTATAGCCTGTATCAGAATTTCATTTCCTTTTAATGGCTGAATAATATTCCATTGTTGTATATACCACATTTTGTTTATCTCTTCATCTGTCGATGGACCTTTGGGTTGTTTCCCCTTTCTTCCATCCTTTCTGATGGCTGCATAGTATTCTATTTTGTGGTTGTAACATATTACACAAACCAGTTTCCTACTGATGGTCAGGTTATTTCCATGTTTCAGTGAATAACTGTGAAATTAAACCATTTCATACATGTATATCTATTAAAACTCATTTCTTGAAATGGATTTGCTGAAAAAAATGTTATACATATATTAAATTTGGGGCCATTACTAAATTGCCCTCCATGGACATTATACCAATTTACCCACCATTTAGAGACTGTCTGTCTGTTTCCCTACCTCCTTACCAACGCAGAGCGTTCCCAAACTCCTTCATTTTTGTTCATCTTATGGTGGAAAACAGTGTCTCAGAATAGTTGCAATTTGCATTTCTCTTATCTTGAGTGAACTCTGGGAGTTTTAGGGCCATTGTTTTTGTTTGTTTGTTATTTTTTATTTTTTAAGATTTTATTTATTTATTTGACAGAGAGAGACACAGCGAGAGAGGGAACACAAGCAGGGGGAGTGGGAGTGGGAGAAGCAGGCCTCCTGCTGAGCAGGGAGCCAGATGCCGGGCTCCATCCCAGCACCCTGGGATCATGACCTGAGCCGAAGGCAGATGCCTAACAACTGAGCCACCCAGGCGCCCCTGTTTGTTTGTTTGTTTGTTTTACTGGGACTATCTTCATTTCCTTTGTTCATTTCTCAGTTAGTCTCTTGAGTTTTTTTCCTCCCTCTGCTTTATATTGGCTGTTCTTGAAATATTTGCTTTTGTTTGGCATCTTTAATGTAGCTTGTGGGAGACTTTTGGAACTCTGCTGTGAAACAGGAGCTTTGTCTAAGAATAGTGGAACCTGCTTTTCAACACCATTGACCAAATATTGGCTCCACGACAATACATGTGACTAAGGGGACAGATCATCTGATGCTGTAGGAGGCTTTATTGGAGAGGTTATATTCAGAAGAAAGTATCTCTGTGAGAACAATATAAAAACTTCTGACAATATGTTTTAATGTTGTTTAGGATTTACTCATCTTTCAAAGGGTGG
Organism: Eumetopias jubatus; assembly: GCF_037043125.1. Lineage (NCBI taxonomy): Eukaryota > Metazoa > Chordata > Mammalia > Carnivora > Otariidae > Eumetopias > Eumetopias jubatus. The sequence continues at coordinate 118,481,542 of NW_028274809.1, read as the reverse complement.
ATGTAAAAACCCAAGATAATAAATAACTTGGTATATACTGAAAAAAAAAAAAAAAACAGAAACAAAATAGCATGTTAGATTTCGTTTTGTTAACCCATGTACCCCATCCTGGATACCTCCAACTCAACATGCCCTGCTTTGGACTCATTCCTTTGACCCACAAAGCTACTCCTCAGTTCCTATATTTCCCATCTGGGTTTTCTAAGGCAGTTGTCACTCTCCTCCATATCAAGCTAGCTTATCACCAATGTCTCTCAGGTGCATCCACCACCCTGTGTTCCCATGTCCACCACCTTGTCCAAACCCCCATTGGAGTTCTTCTGGGTTACTGTAGCAACCTCCAACTGATCCTTTGCCTCCAGACTTGTCCCTGTTCAGTAGTTCTGTGATCTGTAGCCAAGAGTGAAGTTTATGAAATGCAAATCAGATTGGTACATCTCTGTTTAAAATCCTTTGATGGTCCCCTGTTGCCCTTAGGATAAAACTCAAACTCCTTAACATGGCCTCCAAGGCCAGCACGCCCTGGCCTGTCCCACTTATCTTTCAGGACCCTCCTTCACCACACCCCTTTTTCTACACTTCCCTCTTCTCTTGGTAATCTTTCGATTCCTCAAACTCAGGGTGCACACTTTCAGGAACTTTGACTTTTCTGGAATGTTCTCCCCTGTTCCATTCCCTCTACCTCCTTCACCTGGAAAACTCCGACTTACTCTTTGTCAACAAGTCTCGCCCAGCTCTCCCAATCTGAGTCAGTGGCTTCTCCTGGGCCCCTGAATATCCCTTATCTTTCATGATCATGATTTCATGTACTGTAAGGGCCTGTTTCCTTGCACGAACAGGTACTCCCCACCAGGCCGGAAGTGCCCAAGGAGCAAGACCGTGTCTCACTTGTTTCCCACCTTTGCCCCAACAGCTAAACACATTTATTGCTCATAAATAACTGTGGATACATGGTTGTTGAAATGTATCTGAAGAGCTGAAAGAGAGTATCTTCCAGGAATGGGGCGTTGCTATGTGTGAGAGCGTTGTGATAATTTTCTGTACTGAAACCGTGAATGCCTTCCCCACAAATTCTGAAATCTGTGTGGCAAGAAAAGAGCCTGAGGTTAGCTGTGCTCTTGTTGGTTTAATGGCCTGCTAGCCTCATGAGCATGACACTAAGGATAAGAGTTGCTCAAGGTCAAGTCTAGGTAGCAGGGAAACAAAGAGCACTGGCGATATTCTGGCAAGAGTCCCAGACAGGGAAGGAGCTCACGGAGGGCAGTTGGGGCCTATATGCTTGGGGCAGAGGTCCCACTGGTGGTCAGTGAGGAGGGGATTGGTTTTGAGCACACCATAACATCAATTGCCTTTGAGTACAGCCTCTGAGAGAATATCCTCTGCCCTTTCTTTTTTAACACAGTTATGACCTCACTTTGAGATGTAAGTGTGGTTTGGGGCTGATTCAAGACAAGAAATCTCGTGTTTGCAAAATAGAATCATTGACTTGGGACTTAGGGTCTGACCAGCATGCAGTAGAGTAAAAATAATAAAGGTCATACTTTAGTGGACTCTGTCTAAAGTAAGCAAGCAAATCAGGAGCTTAAGAGACTCTTGAATGACTTCCCTCCTGCTCACCTTTTCTCCTTGGAAATTTACTGTGAATGTTGTGGTCATAAGAAACTTTTCTGTAGAGGGCGCCTGGGTGGCTCAGTTGGTTAAGCAACTGCCTTCGGCTCAGGTCATGATCCTGGAGTCCCGGGATCGAGTCCCGCATCGGGCTCCCTGCTCAGCAGGGAGTCTGCTTCTCCCTCTGACCTTCCTCTCTCTCATGCTTTCTACCATTCTCTCTCTCTCAATAAATAAATAAAAAAATCTTAAAAAAAAAAAAGAAACTTCTCTGTAGAGCTTCACCTGCAAAGTAGCTGAGATTCAGCCTCCCAGTGACCAGCTGTCTTTGTGCCGTTACTTTATCCTCTCCCCGTAGAGGCCGATAGGACTAGTTTTCATGGCGAGACCAACAAGGAAAAAAGGGTTACAGCGACAGCACAGGTCATGTTGCCGGTGGGACCAAAGGCAGCGTTCTTTGAGGACAGTTGTTTAAGAGGTAAACATTCTTCTCATTCCATAATACGAGGGGAATGAATATTCAAAATACCGTGACTTCTGTTTATAGAAGATCAGATCAGGGAGATTTTGTATTGGTTGGTGTGGGCACCAGGGTGTGTGCGGGGGAAGATGTGGTTTTTGTTTTGTTTTTGAGAAGAAAAATCTTACACGAGGAGAGTAAGCCCTCATTCGGAATGAAGATGTTAGTGCAGTGAAATATGTAATATAAAGTTACCCCAAACAGGAGGAGGAAATGATCGTGATGACCACAGGGTTATTGTAATGATAGCGTCTAACATTCTTTTTTTTTTTTTTTAAGTTTTTTTTTTTTTAAAGATTTTATTTATTTATTTGACAGAGAGAGAGACAGCGAGAGCAGGAACACAAGCAGGGGGAGCGGGAGAGGGAGAAGCAGGCTTCCTGCAGAGCAAGGAGCCCGATGTGGGACTCGATCCCAGGACCCTGAGATCATGACCTGAGCCGAAGGCAGACGCTTAACGACTGAGCCACCCAGGCGCCCCTAGCGTCTAACATTCTTAAGCCAAGCACTCTGCTAAGTGTTTCACATGGATTATTTTAGATACCTTTCACAATGAGGTACCAAGTCGGTAAAATAATTAGGCCCACTTGCAGTCAGATAACTGGGGCGCAGCATCCTCCCTGAGGCTCCCCAAGTCTGGGTTCTGAGTATTAAGCAGAGAGCGGAAGTTCACCTGTGTGCTTTTAACCCCAGCCCATCCACGCCCGCTGCAGCGTCCAGGGCCACGCCCCTGGGCGTGAGTCAGCTCCGCCCCTCCCAGCTGTGTGACCTGCGCAGTTTACAGAAGTCTCCGCTTCAGAGCCGCGTGAGGCACACAGGCTGTTGCGAGGATTAATACAACAATGTCAATGTCATGTCTGAGGGTAACACGAAGTCCCACAATAAACAAAGCCCAACATTTCAGTGGCTCGACACAGGAAAAACTGACCACATCACTAATGGCCAGAGGCAGCGTTCCTGATTAGGGGTGGGCGACTCCTTTCTACAGAGTCTGCAGGGATCTCCGCTCCAGAAGCTTCCAGCACCTTCAACAGGTGATCTCCAGGGCCCCTGAGACGTTGATGCCCCACCCACAGGGGAAGGGTGTTGGCGGGAGTGATCGCAGGTCGGGTGAGGCTTGGAGAGAATACCATGTGCGGGAAGCTCTTTAAGAAAAAAAGAATGTGGCCTGTGACCAGACTGCTGCAGGCCCGCACAAGGCCCAAATGGAGCCCTGCAGCCAAGATTCACTGGTGTCATGGCCCATGCACCTCTGTAGCTGTAGCTGACACCCCTTTAGCTAGACTCTGCTAGAAGTCTCTGCTACACCTATGAAAAGTGCTTTGAGCACACGGTAAAAGCTAAATAATAGTGTCAGCCACTCGTTTATAATGCTGCATGAGAATTTCCATCCAGACCAGCATGCCCTGATGGTCACTTGCCATTACCATTTCCACCAATACATTCCAGGCACTGTGTGCCTGCTGGTCCCTCAAAGAAGCTTAAGAGCTTGACAGCCTCCTTGGTGAGACACCATATCTCTTTAAAAATAGAGAAGGAACAGTACAGAACCCTGTCACCAGAGGGACAAATGTTCTGTCTATACCAGTAATCTCAGAATTGGTAGGGGTACTCCATTTGGGGTGGGCAGACTGATCAGAATATGTATGTACACACACACACATTCATAAACATACAAACACATGCATGTATATACATATATATGCATCTATGTGTGTATATCAGAATATATATATATCTTTATCCATTAGAAGCAATATAATTTATGAATTAATAAAAATGTATATGGGGATGTATAGAATTTTAAAATTTCTTTATGGGGATGTGTAATTGGAAAGGTGTGGAGACCGTTTATCTTGACAGCCGATGCCCTAGCAGTAGAAGTGGCAACATAACCTTTTAGGGTTTAATGTGCAGACACCTAACGGGTACAATACAGACATTTCAAATGAACACTCTGAGCAAGGCTGGTGTGATGGTTAACTTTATGTGTCAGATTGCCTGGGTCACAGGCAATAACTTCATTCTGGGTATTCTGTGAGGGTAGTTCTCAAAGAGATTAACATTTGAATGGGTGGGCAGAGTAAAGCCCATGGCTCTCCCCAGTGTGGTGGTCCTCATCCAATCCACTGAAGGCCTGAATAGACAAAAACGCAGAGTAAGGGGGAATTTGCTCTCTTGGCTTGTCTTTGAGCTGGGACATTGGTCTTCTGTCATCTTTGGACTCAGACTGGAAATGATGCCATCAGCTCTCCACCATGTAGACTCACCTGACAGATCTTGGGACTTGTCAACCTTTGTGACCAATGTGAGCCAATTCCTTATAATAAATCAGTTTTTCTTACAATAGGTAGAGAGATATAGAGATTATCTATCTATCTATCTATCTATCTATCTATCTAAAATCTCCTATTGGTTCTCTGTCTGTGGAGAACCCTGATGGATGCACCTGGTTAGGCCCCCGATAGGCCCTGTGGCAAAGTAGTCTTCAGCCAGGGTTGCTCTCAGTTTGGCTGCCTGTTGAACCACATGGGGAGCTTTAAAAAAAAAAAATCCCAATGCTTGGGTCCCTCAATCAGAGATTCTGATATAATTGGAATTTTTTTTAAAAGCTCCCCAAGCATTTCTAATTTAAAAGGTCCCCAACTGGTTGGGGCTGAGAATTGGGACAAATTCAAGCAATGTAAGTGTCAGAAACATGATTGGTCAGCAGTAAGAAACCAGGTGTGTGCCCAGATTAGCCAAGCACAGGACTGAGGAAGACACCAGAGCGCTAAGAGGACTAATTGCCATCTGAGGGACAGTCACCTGGAGGACTAGACTTGAAGCCACCCCACACCCCTCCTCCCTGATGGCTGACTGAAGTGGGGAGTGGAACCTGCTTCCGTACTTGGAAGATAGCTTTGTGAGCATGTAGACATGCTCAGAAACGGGCCAAGAGGCTGGCTGGTGTAGTGGGTCGGAGCCCTGGCATCCCAACTTTGTCACCTGCTCCATGCCTTCCTCTACTTCATCCGTGCCTGAGTTTACTCCTCTGAAGAATTGACATGGTTACCTTCTAGAATTGTTGGGAAAATGGAGTTAACACATAAAAAGTGTTCTGAGCAATAATTAGTTGTCACTTGCTTAGTGCTCAGTAATGTCAGTTACTGTTACTCAGATGTTTTGTCGCCTCACTGATAGCAGACGGCTGGGATGTGGACCTTCTCACATACAGATATACTCTGTCTTCCAGTTTGCATTCTTTCCATGCTCCCATTGCTGACCAATACCCCCTTTTTGGGTTCTATATTGACTCTAATAAGTAATGTCTTTGTTTGCGTGTACTCAAGTTCTGGAGATCTGGAAGATTGCCCTATAAGGCTATGAACAACCCTGCCTATCTTTGGGTTTTTCTGTTCTGACCTGTTTTAATTTTTAAAGTGCAATTCTCAAAGGGACTCTGTCTAGTTGTATTTCTAGGTAGGATGTTTCACTTTTACCCACGTCATCCACTGATAGCGTGTGGTGATGTCACCTGTGCTTTCAGAAAGAGTGGAAAGCACTAGAAAAGATGTGGTTTTAAAAAGTCATTGAGTTGCCACACACAGGATGAAATGAGCCAGATCTATGGAAGGTCATGAACATAAGTGTGGCCTGCCATGGCAGCTCAGAATCCTAAGCCTGATGCTTTGCACCTGCAGAATCACACGCAATTTATTGCCTCCTGGAGGAGGACAGAGCATCTCAGGGTCAGTGACATTTGCAGTCCAAGGCAGCAGTTTTATATGGACTACTACATTTTTATTAATGGTTTTAGTTAATCTGCTACTAACTAATCTGGGACTGGTGTAAATGGTATTAAAATGCTGTTATTTCTAACAATGTATTATGCATAGATTCAGACATATTTCTCTTGTCAGCAATTTACAGCAGTAAGGCCTGTCTGCAAATAGAAGTTAGCACCACCTCTCAGGAAGGCTGACATTGTTTCATGGATGCCAAGTGCTTGATGCCAGATTCTGCCAATGACAGTCTCAGCCAGGGAACTGATAGGATGTGCATTTATCATCTCCCCACCCCTCCCCATAGACCACCTGTATTACATTCTTGAACCATAGATTCAAACCCACAAGGCTAAGATAAAGAAAGAATTTACCTAGAAAAACCCATCTTGTGGCAAGATGGAGAGAAACCAGCTGGAATTACTTTCTGGTAGGGTCTCTGGGTGCTTTCCTAGAGAACCCCTCCATCCCACTACAGAACCAACCCTACTCACAGCAGTCAGTATTTATGCAGCTTGAGGGTGAAATTGTTGAATGTTTGAACAACAGATTTCGTTAGGAAATTAAATTCACTTACGGTGTTCAAGGCACTAGCCATTTGGAAGGTGAGGGATGCTTCTCTGGAGTCTGGGAAGTAGGAAGTGTATCACACGCTTCTTCAATCTTTTTTTTTTTTTTTTTGAGAAGTAACAAGCAGTTACAATGAAACATCGTTCTTCTCAATTGTGAAGTGATTGCCAAGTTTTGGAGTTAGAGCCCATTCTTGCAGATTTGGGGCAGGCTGCTGCATTTTGGGGTAAAAGAGATGTGTACCTGGCACTCTAAATTCCAACTTGGAAAAATTCTCTAATGGAAACATTCTCTAATTTCACTACTATGAAAGGTATTAGGGGCTTAATACCATAACACTGGCTCACAAAATCACCTTTAACCAAACTTTTGGCAAAACTGGGGCTTACGGGGTGCCTGGGTGTCTCAGTCGTTAAGCATCTGCCTTTCGCTCAGGTCATGATCCCAGGGTCTTGGGATCTCGTCCTGCATGGGGCTCAGCGGGAAGCCTGCTTCTCCCTCTCCCACTCCCCCTGCTTGTGTTCCCTCACTTGCTGTCTCTCTCTCTCTGTCAAGTAAATAAATAAATAAAATCTTAAAAAACAAAACCACACACACACACAAACACCAAGAACCCTGGGGTTTAAAAGGTCCTATGTGGCCTTATGTCATAAAGTTGTTAAGAATTTGAAACGTATCTTAATGTAGCATGAATGGAACATTAACTTCTCTAAGAGCTACCTACAGAGGACGCTTGGACAGATCCTGCCATGGCTCCAGAGAGCAGACTTAGAGTGAAAGCTAGAGGATGATGGAGTCTTCCTTAACAAAGGCAGCAGTTTCTATCCAAATAAAAACAGATGTGGTTGAGGAGATTCTGATCTAGGGTTGGCCAGCATTATTCTGAAGACATCTTTCAGAGGTGATTGGTGTGATTCTCCAAGTGGTGGGAAGGTCCCACCCACATATAATTGGGAGCCTGTCTTTATTGGCTGCAGGTGGGAAATGTTGAAGTTTCCTGTTCTTCAGTGAGTAATGACAAAGAGGGAAAAATGAATATAGAGTGACTTTAAAAATTTTAAATAGTTGTTATTGATTGATTGATTGGCTTTGCAAAACCGGTGTCTCTGAGTACAAATTTTTGGATACAGAATTGTAATAGTCAGTAGGCAATAGCTTTTCTCCTATAGCTCCTTGGAATTATGGAGAAAATAGCTTGTAACCAAGCCCTACATTTTAGGCTTATAAGGCAGATAAAAGTTAAATTTACATGGTGAGATGGTTACAAAGTATCTGCTTTAATCTACAAAGTATTTGCTTTAATTGTTGCTAACCAGGTGAGTTAGTTTAAGCTGTGTTCTCAATGGGGGGGAGGGGTGATTTTGCTTCCAGGGGACATTTGGCAGGGTCTGGGGATGTTTTTGATTATCATGAGGTGTGTGATAGGATGCTTCTAGCACCTAGTGGGTAGAGACCAGGGATGCTGCTAAACATCCCTCAATGCACCCAATGGCTCCCAAACAAAGAATGATGTCCAAACTGTCAACAGTGCCAATGTTGAGAAACCTCGGTAGTCTTAGGATATATATAGCAATCTTGGGTTTGTTTTTGGAAAACTACAAAAAAAATCACATGTCAAAATGATTTATCATGCATGGCTAATCTTCTGATCCCTACAAAGACAAAGAAAGATGTGATCTTTGAACACATATAAGTCAAAGATTATTTTGTTTTTCCAGTTTGCTTTGATCAGATCCCAGTAGAGTTCAGTGATGTCCTTGGATGAATTCTATTTAACTTGGTTTGACATTAACATCAACACTACTGGGTCTTAGTTTTTAGACTTGTTATTAATTCTAACTTATTTTTAGAACACTGATTATACTGATAACTTGAAATGAATCATGCCCAGATGCAGCGCCATAGAAAGCAGTCTGCTTTGGCAGGTGGCCTTAAAAGAAGATGACAGTTTCAACCCAAAACAAATGCAATCCTGTGGCCCACTGAGGTTTTCTTTTTGGAATAAATATGTGGTGTATGTCCATCTTTATCTGATGTGCATTTTCATATTATAATAACCACATTCTGTGATCTGGATAGTTCTGATTCTTCTTACCAAAATCCACTGAGAAAACAACGTAGATGGTGAAAGACGGGGAAATGAAGAAGGTGGTATTAAGTAGCATATGAATTTGCAACTGAGTGCAAAGGATCTAAGTCTGAAAAGAGTGGAGGACAGTGCAAAGGGCACAGAAATTCAAATCGGCAGCCTTCCCAAGATGGAAAAAATGGTAAGTGTTCATTCCTCTGGCCATGGGAATTCCTGAAGGATGAGGCTGCCTTGAATTGGATGGGAATTGGTGATCCCTTACTCCAAGTAGTGATCAGACCCCTAATAGCATGTGTTCTGTCCATATCTGAGCATTTTTTTAAAGATTTATTTATTTGAGAGAGAGAGCATGCACATTTATTTATGTGAGAGAGGGAGCATGCACATGTGGAGTGCAAGCTGGGGGAGGGGCAGAGAGAGCAGAGAGAGAGGGAGAGAGAGAATCCTCAAGCAGACTCTATGCTGAGTGTGGAGCCTGATGTGGAACTTGATCCCAGGACCCTGAGATCATGACCTGAGCCCAAATCAGGAGTTGGACACTTTCACTTTATTTTTTTTTAATTTTTTATTGTTATGTTAATCACCATATATTACATCATTTGTTCTGGTGTAGTGTTCCATGATTCATTGTTTGTTCATAACACCCCGTGCTCCGTGCAGAATGTGCCCTCTTTAATACCCATCACCAGGCTAACCCATCCCCCTACCCTCCTCCCGTCTAGAAACCTCAGTTTGTTTTTCAGAGTCCATCATCTCTCCTGGTTCGTCTCCCCCTCTGACTTACTCCCCTTCATTCTTCCTCTCCTGCTATCTTCTTCTTTTTCTTTTTTCTTAAAATATGTTGCATTATTTGTTTCAGAAGTACAGATCTGTGATTCAACAGTCTTACACAATTCACAGCGCTCACCGTAGCACATACCCTCCCCAATGTCTATCACCCAGCCACCCCATCCCTCCCACCCCCGACCACTCCAGCAACCCTCAGTTTGTTCCTGAGATTAAGAATTCCTCATATCAGTGAGGTCATATGATACAGGAGTTGGACACTTAACTGTATGAGTCACACAAGCATCCCTGAGCTTCAGTTTTGAAGAGGGGCATGCAGAGTGACCTGCTAGGTTGTTCTCCAACAGGTAGGCAGAGTGAACTTGCCTGCTGGTTCTCTCTCTCTCTCTCCTCCAGCTCCCCATGGATCCAAGCTTGCGGCTCCCCCGCCCCCATGGGAGCTGACTCCCCGATACTTTCAGGTTACATCTAGTGCATCCAGCAGCTGGAAAGGCAGAGTCCATGGCCAGCATCATGGCACTTCATCTGAGTCCGAAGCAGGGAGGAAGTTAGGAGTTAGCAGTGGGGGCAGAAACTGCATCAGGTTGTCTCTGCCAGTGGCAGCTGAGCGAAACTCACCAAGTTGATTGCTGCAGGGACAGGCAGGGCAGAATGTGTAGTCAAGTTTCCTGGAGATGGCTGAGAAGATCTGATGTGTCACAAAACTGATGGCTGGGGCACCAACACAGGGAACATATGCCTAACACAGGCCCTAGCAATTGTGCTTCTACATACCTATTCTACCTATTCCTATGTACCTACAAACACACATACCTGGAGATAAGTATAAGGATGTTCACGACAATGCTGGGATTGTTCATAATGGTCACAAATTGGAAACACCCTCAGAGTTTAAGAACAGTCAAAAAATGAGAGAAATTGTGGCATATTCATAAAATGGGACAACTGTCCAGTGAAGATGACCTCCAAGTACACACATTAATATGAAGGAATCTCAAAAACATAATGTTAAACAATAACAAAAAAGTATGCACAGAAGAATATATACATGCTCTGTTAAATAGTATTATTACTTAGAGATACATCCTTATAACAAGAGCAAGAGCACAGTTAATAACATTTTGGATGGCAGTTACCTCTGGGAATAGTAAGGTGATGCTATTGGGGAGAGCATACAAGAAGCTTCTAAGGTAACAAAGGTGTTTTGTTGTTGAACCTGAGCAGCTGTGAGTATTCTTTTTTCTTTAAATTGTGCAAATGTATTTTACACATTTTGAATGTATGGTGTATTTTGCATACATACACATGCAAGACAGTGAGTTAGGAAATGTGTGGTCTAGTCCCAGGTTGGCCTCTAATAGGCTATGTAACTTTGGGCAAATTGCTTCATTTCTTCATCAAACAAATACATTTTAAAGCAGTGATGTGCCAGCGTTGTGCTGGGCACTAGAATACAATCTTGATCAAAACTGGTTGTGATTCTTGCTCTGATGGGCATGTGGTTTTATGGGAGAGTCAGACATTGATCGATGGAAAATTTCAGCTCTGGTCATGCTGGTAAGGGAGGAGGACGTTGTGGCAGCAGGTACAACAGGGAGCCTGACTTGGTCTGGGAGTTGAGAAGCCTTCACTGAGGAAGTGGTGGGCATTAGGGCATCTGTGGTATGGGTAGGAGTTCAACCAGACAAATATGGATGGAAAAGAGGAGTCCTGCACTGGAGGAGAACATGCTGGGTATGTGTAACCAAATGAGAGATAGTGTGGTGGGAGATGAGGCTGCAAAGCCAGGCAGGCTTTGAGGGTGTAGGACCACTCCCAGACACTGTGCATGTGATGATGGACAAGGCAGCCCTGGCCTCCTCAAAACAAAGTGTGGGGGGACAGACCACAAGTGGAGTACACAGCGACCACAGCACGTTCGCTAAGGGGATCTGATCTGTGAAGGAAATAAATAAGGCTGAGCTAGACAACTGCTCATGGAGAAGCAGCTCTGGATAGCACGGGCCAGGAGGGCCTTCCTGGAATGTGACATCGAAGCCGAGAATTAAATCACACAGAGGACCTAGCCATGTGAGACCAGGGGACAGCAGTGGGGGAGAGCCCTGGAAGAGGAGTCTAGGTGAGTACATGAAACATCCCTGTGTGGGAAAAGGATTTTGTTGTTTAAGGAAATGAAAGACCAGTGAACAGTGGTGCCAAGGGAAAGTGAAGCCAGGTGAGGTAACAGATGAGGTAACAGGCTCCGAGCAGGTGGCACTGCTCCAGTTGTCCTGAGTGATCTCGAGCTCTCTCTTCCAGCCAAGAAATGGTGACATCTTTTGCCATGGAGTTGTCAGGACAGATAGGATATAGTGGATGATTCGAGAGGAATTTCCAAGCACTCGGATTTGGCTGGATGTGGGCGGTAAGGATGGAGTCGGAGGTTTTAAGAGTTATGACCGTGTTTCATGGGAATATGACTTACTGAGATAGGAAACCTTGTATTTCTTTCTTTTTAAATTTTGTTTTGTCAAGTTTGGTAGCAGGGGATGTGAAAGAACAGAGTTATTTTTGGAGATGTTAGATTTGTAGTGTCTTTTTGACATCCCACAAGAGGGGTCAGGTAGCCAGTTAAGTTAGTGGACCTACTGTGGTTTGTGAGAAAGGTCTAGATCAGAGATAGAATTGTGGGACTAGATGTGTGTGTGTGTGTGTATATATATATATATATTGGCTTCCCATGGCTGCTGTAACAAAGTGTCACAGACCGGGGTGCCTGGGTGGCTCAGTTGGTGAAGCGTCTGCCTTCGGCTCAGGTCATGATCCCAGGGTCCTGGGATTGAGTCCTGCATTAGCAGGGAGCCTGTTTCTCCCTCTCCCTTTGTCTGCACACCCCCCTCCCCCCCCCGCCGCTTGCACTCTTTCTCTCAAGCAAATAAATAAAATATAAAAAATAAAATAAAGTATCACGGACTGAGTGGCTTAAACAACAGAAACTTACTGTCTCACGGTTCTGGAGGCCGGGAGTCTGAGGTCAGGGGGTCCGCAGGGCTGGTTCCTTCTCAGGGATGTGAGGCAGAATCTGTTCCAGGCCTGTCTCCTTGGCTTATAAGTGGCTGTCTTCTGCCTGTGTCTTCATATCATCTTCCTTATGTATATGTCTGTCTCTGTCTAAATTTCCCCTTTTTGTAAGGACACAGTCATACAGGATTGGGGCCCACCCTAATGACCTCATCTTACCTTCATCATCTGAAAGACTCTGTTTCCAAATAAGGTCACAGTCCCAGGTGCTGGGGGTTAGGACTCCACATTTTTGTGGGGGACACAATTCAACCTGTAGCAGACGGTAAGGCAGCTGTGAGCATGGGTGAACTTACCTAGGGAGAGAGTGTGGAGTAAGAACAGAAGAGGGTCAAGGACCAAGCCTTGAAGAACTGTATCAACTAATGGCCAGGTAGGGAAGAGGAACCCGGGAAGGAGAGGCAGAGCCCTTGTTAGAGAAGAAAATAGAGCATGGCATTGTAGAATTCAAAGGAAAGAGGTTTTATGAAAGAGAGGTGATCAGTAGTTTCAAAGGCTGCAGAAAGGTCAAGTATTTTGACGTACTTTGAGGACTAAAATCTCTCCATCGAATTTGACAGCACAGGCATCATTGGTGCCCTCTGTATGAGCTGTTTTGGGAATGATAGAGGAGCCCAGCTGAAGAAGGAGTCTGAAGGGAAGAAATGAGGCATGCTTTGTGTCGCTTTAACTGTTCAGGGGAGAAATGGAGTAGGTGGTAGCCAGAGGGTCCAGAGAGGGAGAGCCCTCTGCTCTAAGTGTGAGATAAGAGAGAGGGCATCCAGGTAGATATACACAGGTTTATAGATATTGCAAGGGAATTTAATGGGACTTTCTGTCTGCGGACATCTATTTTCTCTGAGAAGCAGGAAGTAAGGCCCTCTACCGAGTGGGGAGAGGAGGTTGGGGTAGTTGGGTGGTGGTTGGAAGTTTGAGGAAAGTGGATAAAGTGTGAAGTAGTCACCATAGAAAGTGGGAGAATGAGTTAACTGGAGAGATGTCCTCATTGAGGTTGGTGATCATGAACTGTCTCTTCTTACTTGATTGCTCTCCTATTTGATTGCTCTCACTAGGAGAGCCCAAGAGCAGATAAAGCTGGGAGTTGAATCCATCCAGATGAGCATGATGGGAAGATGGAGGGGTGAGGGGGCTAGGATATTGGCTTGGCTGTTACTTAAATGATGGTCCTTAGATAAGGAGGGCCATGAAGAAAGGAGGGCACCAATGGTTGGAGAAAGTAGAGGACTGAGTGACAGAGCACTTCCAGGGAGGTGATAACTGAGCAGGCAAGCTTTGGGGAGAGGCTATGCAGAAGCTTACCACAGAGAATTAGATTCTGGGAGAGGACCAGGCCCAGGGTATGACTGTGGGAAAGTTGGCGGAATAAAGGAAAAGATCATGGGAAGTGAGGAGATGAGGGGATTGAGAGGCCAGTAGTCACTCATGTAGACACTGAACTCACTTGAGGTGATGGTGGAGATGGAGAGGTTGACTGAGCCCCATACCAAGGCTGCAAAGACCAGGTCAGGTGCATGCTTGAGGCATGAGCTTCTAAAAAGCAGTGTTAGGGTTTTCTTCCCCTGTAACATGAGGTGGTTATGTCAGAAGAGGTCTGATCATTGCCATTTATTTATTCATCTATCCATTCAATAGTTCACCCTAGCACCGGGCCTATGATCTAAAAGCATTTCCAAAACTGTGTTGCATGAGAATCTGTTGAATGGCAGGAACATAGCAAACTCTGAGTCAGGCTTACAGTCCCAGGTGTAAATGAAAAAGTCTTTTCTCAGGGTATTTGCAGTCAAAAGCAAGACTGGTGTGTTGAGAAATGGATTCCAATAATTAAATGTCACTCTGGGTCTATATTTTATAGAGGAGAGAGTTAACATATTTGGGGAAGGGAGTAGGGGTGCTGGTGATGGCTTTCCTAAGACAGCACTCTGGGTTTGGAAAAACACACTATTGGCCTAAGTGGCTTGAGGTGTGGACAGAAGTGGTAGTTGTATTGGTCTTTGGGATTCCTCAATCCCTGCCTGCTGGACTGACCTGACTACAAGGATTAGAAGCCAGAGAAGAATTTTCCCAGTTCCCTCAGAGTCTCCATGAAAGAAGATTGCCTCAAGTCTCGTCTGGCTCCTCGAGGGAGGGAATCAGGATCTCAGCACCCTTGGAACCCATCCCATAGGTGAGGGACCAGCTGTGTTCTCTGAAGGAGTTTCCTACATGCTGCTGCTCTGCTTCCCTTATCTTTCAGCCGTGTCCTTAGGAACCCACGCCTCCCTGTCCTCCTCGTAAGTAATTATAGATGGGATTGCTGCAGCTTTAACGTCACCAGCTGTCCCCTTTAGGAACTGGGCCCCTGTCATAACCTTTGCTTCTGATGTTCCCCGATGTGGTACAGCTAAATATTTTTCTTCTTCTGCACATTAGGTGAACAGAGAATATCTCTGTCATGGCTTCTGTTGATTTTCCCTGTGAACTCGGGCCTGGGGTGTGTGGCTGGCTCCCTGGCTCCCTGAGGCCATCACGCAGTTTTAAGAAGTGCGGTATTTGCAGTAACTCAAAATCCTGTTTGTCTGGTTCTACATCATTCTGTTTATAGCATTCCTGCCTACCCCGCACACTGGTCTATAAATGCAGTGTGTGTGTGTGTGTGTGTGTGTGTGTGTGTGTGGTGTGTACATATATAGATAAGGACGGGGAGTACCTGTATCAAATAACCCAGGGAAAGGGTTGAATTAACTTCATTTTCATGTTTCAATAACAGGCATCTCAAGCTAAGTAAATATCGCTTCTCACACACCACTGGCAATTTCATTACTGGGCCTTGAGATAACAGGAAGTTTACAGGAGAAGATTTGGTAAATTAGACTTTAAAAAAGATTGACAGCTTACATAATGAATGGGACACAGAAAAGAGAGTGTTGTGTGTATCTGAAGAACATGAATTAATAGGCTGTTGTGCTAAATATCGAGTAATGTCCTCTTGGGAGGCATGAAGGGACTTTGATGATAATAAGTAGCTTTTGAGAAAATTTAAAATTAAAAAAAATAGAGTTAAAATTAGAATCATTAGGTAATTAGCTCTTTATATACTTAATGGTAGTACCCTAACACAGATTGAATTGCTCTAATGCATTTCAAAAAACTTTGGATTAAAGCAAAAAATAAATTATTAATAATATGAATGTAGAAAGTTTGTGGTTCTTTTGCAAACACAAAGTACTCGCAAAACAATTTATTTTACATTATACATCAGCTATTACTCACTGTTAATGATATCTTAATGTCATCTTAGCTTATTTTTTGTTTTATATTTAATTTAATTTATAATACAATGTTAGAAACCTTTTTAAACATATGAATAAAATCACAGTACATATCTGTGTACACAGTACCCATTAAAAGAACCAATACAGTTGAAGCCCCTTCCAGTTACCTTCTCTTCCCTGGCCACTCTCTCCACAAATTGTTTTGTATATTTACTGCATATATACATACATAAACCATCTATATTATTATTGTTTTTTATACATAGAAATTTAGTTTTGTCCCCTTTCATAGCTCTTGGTGAGCAGTCTGGAGTTCTGGTCTACCTCTCAAGGCTATTCAAGGACCTAGGTTCCTTCCGGGACCTAGGTTCCATTCAAGGACCTAACCCGTCCAGGGCAGGGCCTCTCTGTCTTTGGTAAAGGATTGCTGCTTTTTCCTTTCTTTCTTTCCTTTTTTTTTTTTTCTTAAGTAGGCTCTGTGCCCAGTGTGGGACTTGAACCCATGACCCTGAGATCAAGAGTTACATGCTGTACTGACTGAGCCAGTTAGGTGCCCTGGTAAAGGATTGCTTTTTTAAATCTCCAAAGTATCATGAACCAATATTTGTAAATTACAGTAAGAAGGAACAATTATTATAAAAATGAAATAAAAAAACATAAAATATTGCTGTGCTGTCACCTACATAGTTAGGAGAGAAACAGTGACTCCTTATACTGACTGACAGGCTTTAAGTGCATTTTGAATGGATACCATTTATATCAATGTTCAAAGTTTTTAACATGGCCAATTGCTTACTTCTTCCTTATCAAATTGATTTAATCTAGGTTGGATTGACATTTGTATATTTGAGATTCATGAAATAGGGAAGCCTATGCTATGGATCATTTATTTTCAAGCTATCTAGTTTTTGTTTTCCTAACTCATTGGCCATCCAGGAGTGTGGTGCTCCCCTTAGGGGAGAGGAAGAACAGTCAGTGAAGAAGGGACTTCCTCCATCATGACTATGTTCCTTCAGGTATTTTCCTGGAACTGGTAGTAGGTAATATAGATATTCCCAGGGAAGACTCTGGAAGCGATCAGAACACTGTATCAATTAATTCATTTCCAAGAGTATTCTGTTATACAGGGCTGAAAATTTACTTTCCATACTATTTATTATCCCAAATGATGTTCAGTCACATTATTCAATGTCAGTTCCCAGATATTCTACAGTGAGCTAAAGCCAAAAGTAAAATGAAAAGGGTTACTCAGATAATAAAATGGCCCTACCCAGAGACCCCCAAATCAGACTATAAACCCCTTCCCACCATCAGAATCCCAATGAAAACTTACCTCCTGACTTTGTTTCACTAATATTATCATCATCTACTCTAGGGGAGAACAAATCAGAGGAAGTAATTGACAGGCATTTGAAAATGCACTACATTCCCTTTTATATTACTACCTTTTACTAACATATAAATGATCTTTGCCAACTTGCTTTCAATTTAAAAAACTCTAAAATTTTCTCAAAGTAAATAATACTTTGAAGGTCCTTATTTTAACATAAGACCACTTTTTCTGCCTCTCTAGGGGAAGAGTTAAGTGCTGGATGACATTAGCATTGAATTGTAAAGAAAATCTGTTCTTCGACAACCTGTATACAGTGCTCACATTTTCATATTGTTTTAAATTCTTATATTTTGATAAAGTTGAAGAAATCTGGATGGTTGTTTGAAACCGTGTTCTAAAAGATATGCTTGTGTTTAGTAGCAAGAATCAGGGACCAGTTTAGATGAAATGGAGAATTGCCTAGTCTCTTAGACCATGGAATTAGCTCACAAATAGGGTGCTAGTTCAGGGCTTAGCAGGGGAGGTCCAGGGGCAGGAATTCAGATTTAAGTATGAAAGACAGAGTACAGTTGACCCTTGAACAACGTGGGGGTTAGGGGTACCAACCCCCCCACACACACAGTCTAAAATCTGTGTATGAATTTTGACTCCCCCAAAACTTAACTACTAATAGTAGTCACGCTTTTTACTGTGGTATATAATTTGCTGGAGAGGTGAACTGCTCATGCTAAAAGATGATTAGCATTACAGGCGTTTTAAGCAGCTACTTTGGAGCTCACTGCAATGGCAACAGGTGGCTACAGTATGTCCTACAGTTAATTTTATGCAGTTATTACTTAATATTGCATCTTTACATTTGTTTATATTTTTCTTGACTGAGAATGGTGCCATGTATGATCTGTGCATGCATAAGTTTTGATAAATTTTCACTTTTTATAATAGATGTGTGTATATTTAATGGTAGTAAATGATAAAATAGACTACTGTCTACATAAATTTTATGCATTCATGACATATCTGATTTTTCTTAATTTTTTCAATATTTCTAGGCTAAACAGTTGTGGGTGAGTTTTTTCAAACTGTCATAAATCTTCAAAAATTTTTCCAATCTATTTATTTTTAAAAATTTGCATATAAGCAGACCCATGCCCTTCAAACCCATGTTGATCGAGGGTCAACTGTATCTGCAGATATCAAATGAACAGTGTTTTTATGGATGTATGGATGCTCGGGGAATATGGAATCGTGGGTGAAAAGGTGCAACTAGATAGCTTTCTTGTCTGGCGAAGGAATGAATTCATGTGTTTTGACCACTCTTGGTGTGGGGACAAAGGTAAGATGGGAAGGACTGTAGTTCATGCAACTGTCTTCCAAAGAATCACTACGAAGAAGAACCGCTGATAAACGTCATGTCAGAGGGTCTGAGGACACGCAAAATTTAAAAGGGCATTTTCCAAGGAATGCACATTCTTTTCGATTTGTCAACAAACGCGAAACGTTGCCTCTGAGGCACAAGAAGCAGCCTCAGCATTTTTGTCAATGGAGGAGTAGATTCCTTTCTACGCACACAGCAACATAACTGACATTTTTTTCTCTTCTTAATAAAGGCTTCCACTCCCTTGACCTTTAGAGTTGACCTTCTAAAACACAGCACACCATTTCTTGCGTAGTTACCACCTGTTCGGCTACACAGTTGCCCCGCTTGCACTCACACTGCTGGGTAGACGTTCAGGCCAGTTGAGCCGGAAGCGACCGTAGGTGCCTGCTACAGTCCTTTGGTTTTCAGTGTGAAGCCCAGAGAAAATACAGCAATTTTGAGAGTAACCATCCATAATTCTATTATTGAGAGGTTAAGAATGGACAGAGTCAAGTCTATCTGAGAGGATATAGAGGGTAAATTTATACAGTAGCTTCCATTAGCAGTTACTAACTTCTATAAAAATTTTCTCACCCTGAGTGTATCTATGGGCTGTCACCCTGGAGTGTATCTATGGGCTGTCACCCTGAGTCTAGAAGACCCACTAATTCATTAGCAGATGGTCCTTGCGTATTGCACAAAACAGGCTTCCAGGGATTGGGAATGTGATAGGAAAAAAAAAAATCTGTAAGTGGTATCAGTAAGCAACAGTTTCAGACAAATACATGACAAAGTTGTTTGCAGGGTCTTCTCATTCCATGTACTGTGATCTGCGAAGGGATGGAAAGAAGGCCAGAGTGGAGAGCAGCCAAGGGAGGGGGCACTGGGGCGCAGCGTGGGGCCGAAGAGCTGGCCCAGCCGCCCACAGGCCCCTGTAGTAACCACCGCTACTCCTACGGCTGGTGCTCTGCGGCTAGTGCCAAGCGCAGCTACGCTTTTGAGCACTCCCTGTGCGCGGTGCGCATCGGAGCTCTTGCCGTGCACTGGTGCTGAATCCTCACGATATTGCCCGGGCGGACGGACAGTTACCATCCCAGGTGCCCGCGGCGGGGCTCAGCCTCAGTGAGGCCGGCCCCTCAGACACCAAGCTTGTGACAGGCGGTGGCCGAGAGCACCCAGCCGCGTGACCCAAGCCCCTCCCACCTATTCATCGCGCCTATCAGCTCCCAGCCGGGGCTGTGGGGTTTGTTCAAGTGCAGAGCGAAGCCACGTGAATGGTGGCGGGGAAAGGATGCTCTTGCTGGGCCACAAACATAAAGCTGCCTCTCAAAAGAACGATGTACAGGGTCACTGCAGCTCTCACTGGTTCATCGTCTTGGACCAGCCTCCCCTTGTGTCCACTGCCCCATCCTTACATATCCTTACTGGTCCTCGGAGGTCCGGTGGAAATGCCAGCTCCTTTGCAGACCCTTCCCCGCGGCCCCCCCCCACCCCCCTTAGCTCAAAGAACGTGTCCTGCCTTGGTCCCCAGCTGTCCTTAACAGAATCACTACCTATCTGCAGTCACTGGTCATTCTGGTGACATCTTGCCCAACTAGAAAGCACCTCAGGGCGGGTGCCTGGTCACGTAGGTGTCCCCTGAAGCTCTGGGCACAGTAGCTGGGCAGAATTCAGCTGAATTTTGTTGCGTGGCCTCTGGGAAAAGGGAAGGACTGGCTGAGCGACCTCCTCTTCCTAGGGGGTAGGTGGGGCTAGAGCTTGCCTGTCAGGAGGGAGCCGCTCTGTGTGTGGCATCATGGCTGTGTTTAGTAGCTGCGCCCTGGGGCTCAAAATCCTGCTCGTCTCATGGCTAGCTGTGCAATCTGGGGAAGTTACTAAGGCTCAGATTTGTCTCCATTTTAAATTTAGGAGTAATAGTACGATTTACCTCAAGAGTCACTGTGAGGATTAAATGAGATTTTACATGTGCTTGATACATAGTAAGACATAATAAACAGCATTTGTTATCATTACGGTGGGTTGGCACGTGCCATCCCAGAAAGTGCACATTTTACTTCTCCTTTAAACCATGAAGCGTAACTGGGAAGTTCTGTGGGAAAACGGTGGTAGCTGCAGCTAAAAGGCTGCTGTGTGGGTCTGTGCTGCAAAGTAGAGTGGGGGATTAGAGGTGGGGTCACACTTGGGCGAGCTCAAGTGTAGGCTGTGTGTCCCCTGACTCTCTTAAATCAAGGTTAAGATGGGTAGATTCAAGGAGAGATCAGTACCCTAGATGCCTTTCCTTTTTAGTTTCCCAGTCTGCTGAATGAGAGTGTGGCCCCACAGTCTCTCCCCACCCCTTCCCCATGCCCCCTCCTCCTCTCTTTCCCTGGGTGCTCCCTCCCCTCTCCTTCCCTGGGTCCTCCCTCTCCTCTCCTTCCCTGGGTGCTCCCTCCTCCTCTCCTTCCCTGGGTGCTCCCTCCCCTTCCCTGGGTGCTCCCTTCCCTCTCTTCACATATCCCAGAGAGCTCTTAGTTTTATTGTTCTGCAGCCTCTAAGAAAACCACTTCCTGCCCCCGGATGATAGAGTGACTTAAAGTGTCCAGGAACCCTTTTGACTGAGGAGGAGGGAAGAGGTGGCAAAAATACAGTGATGGGACCAAGGGGGTGGAGGCTCCTCATAAAACAGAATGCAGTAACTTCACATGGCCTTTGAGAACACACAGGAGCATAAACGGCAATGAGAACATGAACCCAAGGGAGCATTTTGCTGCCAAGGGCAGTGCAAGAATGTGCCCGTAGTTTTCTCTTTGCTTCAGGTCTCTGAACTCTGCCAGGCCCTGCCAGAGGAGGTGGGGGGGTCACCGTGCGGATCCGAGCCGGCTTGCTCTCCACCCCCACCTCCACCCCCCGGACACTGTTTCTGGTTCTGGCAGGAGCTGACAAATGCAGTTCTGTGTACCACAGCCATGACCAACATGGAGACAAGAGCAGTCCTGTTGGTCTCCCTGGTCCAGCAGGGCTGCCTTCTTCCCCAGTGTCCCTGCCCCCCTATTCTGCTTCAGGCTTTGGTCAGGTCTACTCTTCCTCCTAAGATGCCATTTCCCTTCACTTTCATGAATATTTATTCCCATTCATCATCTTTTCTTTCCCGCACTGGCTTCTTACCCGTGGCCTACATAACATGTCCCATGCCACATGTCCGGATGCTGTGCCCTGCCCCTGCCTGCGTTCTCCAGGGACAGCACACTGGCTTTGCCTAAGGAAATCCCCCTGGGCCTGGGAGGGAATCTCTCCACCTTGAACTCTTTTTGTCTTTTTCTCTGTTTCCATCCTGCTATGATGTGTCTGGATTCTCCAGTTGGCTGACCCTCGGGAGACCTTGATTTTGGTTTCTTTCCTGGACCTGGTCCATCAGCCATGCTCCCTCCCCACACTGCCCTGCTTTGCAGGTGGCTCAGGCCAGCTTCAGCCCTCAGCTGGGCCCACATTTTGGGGTTTCTGCC
Organism: Eumetopias jubatus; assembly: GCF_037043125.1. Classification (NCBI taxonomy): domain Eukaryota; kingdom Metazoa; phylum Chordata; class Mammalia; order Carnivora; family Otariidae; genus Eumetopias; species Eumetopias jubatus. Next base: position 118,459,722 of record NW_028274809.1, on the reverse strand, counting down.
CCCGGCGTCACTCAGCACTCACAGATTCCACCTGCCGCCAAGGGAGAAGTGGGCATAAGTCCTCGTTCTGGGAGTGTTTCCTCTCCCCATTCCCGATGCAATGCCAGCATCCTGCTCAGTCATCACATTCCTCAGTTGGTCTGGGCCCTGAGATACTCCTGGCATGGGACTTGGCCTTGCTGCCCCTCCCCTGGGGACCATGGTGACCCAGCTCTGGGAGCCTGAGAGGCTAGCTGCTGGTGAGGACGAAGCCCCAAGCCACGGAAGTTCTGGAACCCTGCCACTGCTCTCTGTGCTCAGGCTGGGCAATGTCTTTGAGTCATGGGGCTGTCGTACAGCTGGGGGAGGATGACAGCACACCCGGTGGCACCAGGACCCTTTGATTGGCCAACAAGGGACTGAACCTGCCTTGCTTTCTTCTTCAAGTAGTATGGCTGAAAACACTGGGCTCTAAATTTCCGGGGGGAGCAGAGCTCTAGTCTCTAACATCCTGCCTGGCAGAGAGCACACTGGGACAGTGGCCTCCTCCTCTGGCCAAGGCCTGTCCGTCCCAGCACGCAGTTGTCCCAGTCTGGGTGGCAAGAGGCGGCCAGTGATGCCAGCTGCAGGCCCTGGCCTGGGACCCCAGGGCTGGCCCTCCCGGCAAAAGCAGGTCTGGGAAGGCCCTAGGGAGGTCACGAAGAAGGATTGGGCCAGATGAAGCCCCAAAGTTGTTCTGAACTAACAAACCCAGAACTCTCAGACCAGGTAGCACCCCCAGGCTTCTCTGCCCTTCTTTATACACCTGTAGTGGTGGCTTTCCTGTCCCCCTCCTCCTACCCCCCCAGACCGGGAGCCTCGGAGACAGGACCTATTCCTGTCTACCATTGTATCTGTAAGGCATTGAGAGGATAGAGGCAGTGGGGGGGCCTGCAGTGATTGTCTGTGGTCACTGCCTCTGACCATGGGGCCCAGCAGGAATGTGAGGGGCCTGGGCACTGGCAAGGTACTGCCAAGAAGCCAGGCGTATAATTGGCCAATGATGCAAGGTCGGGGCAGGTTTCAGACCTGCCCGGGGAATGTCACTGCCTTCGCTCTGCATCTCAGCCAGACCCTCCGTCATGGGCACGGGGTCTGAGGACCACTCCAGAGCAGGGAATTTTTCTCTGCTTTCAGACCAAAATACTTTTAGACTGTGGGTGTTGTAGGAAACAAAGGCAGAAGGAAATGCAGATAAAATGGAAATGTCCTTATAACCTGCAGCCCATTGACAACTACTTGAGGCAGGCAGAGCATCCTGTTCCTCCAGGGAGCTCCCAGCTGTCTGAATGTGAATGCCCTGCTAGAGAGAAAAACAACCTTGGTTTGACAATAGCAAGGCCTCCTGTATCCCGTGAGTCTTCTTTAGCATATGAAAGTCCTTTTGAAACTTCCCTTATCTTTACTAACCCCCAGCCCGGAAGTATATAATCAGTTGCTCCTCACAATCCCAGGGCGGCAGCTCTTCGTGCCCATGGGTCCTGTCCCGTGCTTTAAATAAAACACCATTTTGCACCGAAAACATCTCAAGAATTCTTTCTTGGCTCTCGGCTCTGGACCCCACCAACCTCACCAAAACATTCCAAAACTACATCGTGGGGCCAGGCCAGCTTGTGGATAAAACTCTCATCTGTCTTGTCCAAGCTTGCTCCATTGGCCGCACATGCTCCCTGCTGGTCAGTATCTGGAGGAGCCACAAGCCACCTAGAAACACCTTTAGGGTATCTTCTAGGTGTAACTAGGATGGGTACAAAGATTATACCTACTGGGTCTAAGGGGTGAGAGAGACACCCCCATGTGGGAAATTCTGACAGGCTTCCCACTTGGATGTCAAGTTAGGACCCCTCAAGTTGGCCAAGATGATCATGGTCATGGCCTTCCAATTTCAGTGGCTCCTGTGCTTGCCCTCTCTGCTCCTAGTGTCTATGGCCCACCCATCTCTCATTACCAGACCCACAACCTGAGTGTGTGCTGGGGGGCTCTAGGCATTCAGAGGAGGAGTTGCTTGAGCTGTTGAGCAGCCACAGGCACTGTGTCAGTCATCTATTCCCGTAATTCTGCCACATGATGAGCCACTGCAAAGCCTCGTGGCCCAAGACACTCAGCATCTGTTTGGCTCATGAGTCTACAGGTTGTGCTTGGCCGGGCTCCCTCACCTTGCCGGCCCCCAGCTGGCTAACAGCTAAGCCAACCGTCTCTCCTCATCCAGCGGGCTAGCCTGGACACGTTCTTAGTGTGGTGGCCGAGGGGAAAGGCGAGCAAGTCCAAATTGTGCAAGAGCTTCCCAAGCCTTTGCTGTGTCGCATTTGTTAAAGCCCCACCGGGCACAGTGTGCATGTCTGAGCCCAGAGCCAGTGTGGGAGGATGGCCCAAGGTCATGTGGGAAATGTCGGCAGACCTGGAGGAACTTCAACCCACCTGATGCACCTACCGAAAAGGGGTGTGAGCCCGCGTTTTCTGAGCAGCACTCAGAGCACTTCATAGTCCCTCCCCACGCATGTGTCACCTATCGGCTGCCCTCCCCTCAAGGAATTTCTCCAGTCCCACTCCCCACTCTTTGAGGGGACTTGCTTTTATTTGAGTACCCTGGTTTTCAGATCATCCCATTCCTTCTACCTGGCCCGGACCCACCTCTGCCTGACCCCCTCAGACTGATCATTGCCCAGGTTGTGACCCCTGTTGCCTCTTGACCTCTCAGCTCCAGGCTCTGGAGCACCCAGGGGATGGTCACACCTCACCCTATACCATCCCCAGTACCTGGGGACATAGTTTGGGAATGGTGCCCTGGGATTCACCCATTCTCAGAATGAGGACAAGATATCCACAATGAAGCTTAAGTCCCACTCACCCTAAAAAGTATCTTTTCCTTGACCTTGTGAGTCCTTCAAAGTCCCATTTCTCTTTAACCTTCCTTTTAACAACAAAAAAAGCTTTGAAAGAATAGTCCACACCCACTGCCTCCATTTCCTTACTACCCACTTGCTCCCTGGTTCCCGACAAGTTTTTCTGAGTTTTTCTCCACTCTTTTTGGCCCTAAAAAGTACTCTCTTGAAAGTCAACAGAGTTAGGAACATCATGTGTGTTTTTTATTGAATTCTTGCAAAACCTTTATAAGACAGGGCTGCATGTTACCGTGGCCATTTCACAGGTGACGAAATCCAGGTTCGGCCTGAGTCATTCACGAAGTGACTCAGGACAGGTAACGGAACGCAGGCCTGACTGCAGGGGCTATTCTCTTAGCCATTATCCTAACCCTGAATACAGTGCTGGAGTGTGTTCCAGTAGGATCCCTCCGAACCCTTCCTGTGCAGAGGGTGGTGTATGAGTTTGCCAGGGCTGCTATAAAAAAGGACCACAAACGGAGGGCCTTAACAACAGACATTGAGCGTCTCACAGCTCTGGAGGCTGAAAGTCTGAGATCGAGGTGTCCGTAGGGCTGTGCTCCCTCTGAAAGCTCTAGGGGACGGTCTGTTCCAGGCTTCTCTCCGAGCTTCCAGTGGCTTGTCTGCAGTCTTCACATGGCATTTTCCGTGTGTGCAGGGCTGTGTCCAGATTCCCCTTTTTATAAGAACATTAGTCATAGGAGATTAAGGCCCATCCTGATGACCTCATCTAAACTAATTATATCTGTATCAACCCTCTTTCCAAATAAGGTCACATTCTGAGCTACTGGGGTTTAGGATTTCAACATATGAACATGGAGGTGGGGGCCGTAGTTTACCCCATAGTGGATGATCCATGCCTTACTGAGCCCGTAAGCAGACAGTGTAGCCGGCACCTGGGAGCCCCTCCCCAGATGTACTGAAGGAGCATTTGCATTTTAACAAGATGCCCAGGCAATTCCAATGCACATTAAGATGAGAGAAGCTCTTGTCTATAGCACCTTCTGGCAAGAAGAATGGCAGCATGAAACAAGAGTCTTAGGATGAGCCTAATTCTCAAATTTCACGTAGAATAGATATAATTTTAAACATGGACAAAAACAGTGTATACAAAGAGGTTTATTCCAGGTTATTCCATAGAAATAAAACATTTTTGTGCAGTAAGCATTACTTTCTACCATTTTTAGCTGAAAAATCATTTTTTTTAATTGTCCTATTTCAGGTGATGTATGAATTAAAGATGCTTTTGTGGGAAACATTTCCTGAAATCTAAACTGACATATAACCAAATTTCTGGAACAACACCTCTTTGTAAATTTGAGAATTATAGAAAATCAACCATTGAACTTAAGAGCTAACTTAACTAAGGAATACAATTTTTGTTTAGTGTGATAATGGCAATTTGTTTATGTAGGAAAATGTCCCCTTTTTGAGAGAATATTGAATTATTCAGGGGTGAAGTGGCATGAAGACTGGGATTTGCTTTTTAAAAATCTAGCAAAATGAAAATTAATAGAATGAGTGTAGCAAAATGATGGCTGTTGAATGTAGGGGATGGGTTCATAGAGGGAATTATTTCTTTTTTCTTTTTCTTTTCTTTCTTTTTCTTTCCTTTTCTTTCTTTTTCTTTCTTTCTTTTTCTTTCTTTCTTTCTTTCTTTCTTTCTTTCTTTCTTTCTTTCTTTCTTTCTTTCTTTCTTTCTTTCTTTTCTTTCTTTCTTTCTTTCTTTCTTTCCTTCCTTCCTTCTTTCCTTCCTTCCTTCCTTCTTTCCTTCTTTCTTTCTTTTCTTTCCTTCTTTCCTTAAAAACACAGGGCTTGAACTCAAAACCCTGAGATCAAGACCTGAGCTGAGATCGGAAGTCGGACGCTTTACCTGACTGAGCCACCCAGGCGCCCCAGTGGAGGGAGTTTCAACTCGTTTTTTGAGTGTACCTGACAATTTTTACTATAAAAGGGGTTAAAAATACAATCACGTAAAGTATTAAAAAATTAATTTTCTTTCAGGTGTTCTCTTGAATGCCATGTCTTCTCAGTTATTTTATTTTTTATTTTTGTTTTTCAAGATTTTATTTATTTATTAGAGAGAGAGTGCGTACACACAAGTAAGGGGAGCAGCAGAGGGAGAGGGAGAAGCAGGCTGCCTGCTGAGCAGGGAACCTGATGCGGGACTTGATCCTAGGACCCTGGTATCATGACTTGAGCCAAAGGCAGATGCTTAACAGACTGAGCCACCCAGGCTACCCATCTTCTCAGTTATTTTAGTCAAACAATGTTTAACCGTCTATCCACCTGTTTCTTCAGTTTCTTAGTTTGTAACTCATGCATGTCTTCCTCCCCATGTTGATCATTGTTCCTTCCTGGCCTCCTTTAAAAGGAAAGATTGCTTGGTTTAGTGTGAGACCGTTAAAAGGAAATGATTGCCCTAATTGCTAAAGTTGTAATCCACACACACTGTGTTAGCCTCATGCCATCCTCCCTTTCTGGTTGCTTTTGTGACACTTTCTGGATTTTAATGGTAATAGCAATGATTTCTGAACAGAGTAAGGCCTGTTATTTCTAAACAATGACCTATACGAGTTTTAACAAGACAGGCCTTGAAAGAAGATCTGCTACAATGAGTGCTTACTCCAGAACTGATGCAGGAGTTATTAAATGTTTCTTTTCTTTTCTTCTTTCTTTCCTTTCTTTTTTAAGTAGGCTTCACACCCAGCATGGAGCCCAACACGGGGCTTGCTTGAACTCACGACTCTGAGAGCAAGACCTGAGCTAATAGCAAGAGTCTGATGCTTAACCGACTGGGCCACCCAGGCGCCCATTAGCTGTTTCTTTTAAAAAAGTATTCAGAGAACATCAGTTAATGCCTTATCAATTGACCCTTCCCTGCCAGGTACCAGATGGACTGGACACATAAAACTCTTTCTTCGAAGTGCACATCAATAAACACAAAATTTCAGGGATAACCCTGCGTCCAAGCTCATTTGTTTCCCTGAAGTCCCTTCTCTCCTGGGGGGTGATTTATCAGTAGCACAAATATGACCGTGTCCCAGGAGGCTGTCATCCTTCAGGATGGGTTCTAAACCCACCAGCGAGCCACCTGAATCTGTCTCCCTCTTCAGCTTTGCCTCGTGCGGCTGCCTGCTGCTTAGGCTTCTGCTCGGGTCAGGCTTAATCGCTCGTGGTTCTCCACAGCCACCTTCCCACACAGCAACACCCCCCCCCCGGGGCCTCTAAGTCTTTCCTCCAACCCCCCCCCGCCCTCAACCCCCCCTCAACCCCCCCCGCCCTCAACCCCCCCCCCCGCCCTCTAAGTCCTTCCTCCCAACCGCACCCCCCCCACCCTCTAAGTCCTTCCTCCCAACCGCACCCCCCCCCGCCCTCTAAGTCCTTCCTCCCAACCGCACCCCCCCACCCTCTAAGCCCTTCCTCCCAACCGCCCCCGCAAGTCCTTCCTCCCAACCCCCCAACCCCCCCTGCCCTCTAAGTCCTTCCTCCCAACCCCCCCAACCCCCCCGCCCTCTAAGTCCTTCCTCCCAACCGCACCCCCCCGCCCTCTAAGTCCTTCCTCCCAACCCCCCCAACCCCTTCCTCCCAACCCCCACACCCCCCCCGCCCTCTAAGTCCTTCCTCCCACCCCCCCAACCCCCCCCAAGTCCTTCCTCCCAACCCCCCCAACCCCCGCCCTCTAAGGCCTTCCTCCCAACCGCACCCCCCGCCCTCTAAGTCCTTCCTCCCACCCCCCCAACCCCCCCTCTAAGTCCTTCCTCCCAACCCCCCCCACTCTCTAAGTCCTTCCTCCCAACCCCCCAACCCCCTCCCGCCCTCTAAGTCCTTCCTCCCAACCGCACCCCCCCGCCCTCTAAGTCCTTCCTCCCAACCCCCCCAACCCCTTCCTCCCAACCCCCACACCCCCCCCGCCCTCTAAGTCCTTCCTCCCACCCCCCCAACCCCCCCCAAGTCCTTCCTCCCAACCCCCCAACCCCCGCCCTCTAAGGCCTTCCTCCCAACCGCACCCCCCGCCCTCTAAGTCCTTCCTCCCACCCCCCCAACCCCCCCTCTAAGTCCTTCCTCCCAACCCCCCCCACTCTCTAAGTCCTTCCTCCCAACCCCCCAACCCCCTCCCGCCCTCTAAGTCCTTCCTCCCAACCCCCCCACCCCCTGCCCTCTAAGTCCTTCCTCCCAACCGCCCCCCCCGCCCTGTAAGTCCTTCCTCCCAACCCCCCCAACCCCCCTCCGCCCTCTAAGTCCTTCCTCCCAACCCCCCCAACCCCCCTCCGCCCTCTAAGTCCTTCCTCCCAACCTCCCCAACCCCCCCAAGTCCTTCCTCCCAACCGCCCCCCGCCCTCTAAGTTCTTCCTCCCAACCGCACCCCCCGCCCTCTAAGTCCTTCCTCCCACCCCCCCAACCCCCCCCAAGTCCTTCCTCCCAACCCCCCAACCCCCGCCCTCTAAGGCCTTCCTCCCAACCGCACCCCCCGCCCTCTAAGTCCTTCCTCCCACCCCCCCAACCCCCCCTCTAAGTCCTTCCTCCCAACCCCCCCCACTCTCTAAGTCCTTCCTCCCAACCCCCCAACCCCCTCCCGCCCTCTAAGTCCTTCCTCCCAACCCCCCCACCCCCTGCCCTCTAAGTCCTTCCTCCCAACCGCCCCCCCCGCCCTGTAAGTCCTTCCTCCCAACCCCCCCAACCCCCCTCCGCCCTCTAAGTCCTTCCTCCCAACCCCCCCAACCCCCCTCCGCCCTCTAAGTCCTTCCTCCCAACCTCCCCAACCCCCCCAAGTCCTTCCTCCCAACCGCCCCCCGCCCTCTAAGTTCTTCCTCCCAACCGCACCCCCCGCCCTCTAAGTCCTTCCTCCCACCCCCCCAACCCCCCCAAGTCCTTCCTCCCAACCGCCCCCCCCCCCGCCCTCTAAGGCCTTCCTCCCAACCGCCCACCCGCCCTCTAAGTCCTTCCTCCCAACCCCCCCAACCCCCCCGCCCTCTAAGTCCTTCCTCCCAACCCCCCAACCCTCTAAGTCCTTCCTCCCAACTCCCCCAAGCCCCCCCCCGCCCTCTAAGTCCTTCCTCCCAACCCTCCCAACTGCCCACCCGCCCTCTAAGTCCTTCCTCCCAACCCCCCCAGCTGTCCTCTTGGTCCACGAGGTCCCCGGGTCCTTCAGCCGCCCTCACAGGCTCCTCCTCCTCCAAGATGGCTTTTTTGAGCACCCCTTGGATCGTGAATTTCGGCTGGCAAACCTTCTAGGGTCCCCCTTGTGACAAAATCTACACAATTGAAACAAAGTTAATTTTACTTAGAGATAATTTACTGTCCAGGAGGGATACTTTCTTTGTTCAGAGAGACTTCGTTGTGGAGCCAGAGCACAGTTTTGTTTTCCCGTGGCCCCCCGAGTGCTGGCTTCACTCTTCCCGTGTGCAGACAGTGTCAACGTCGCTCTGGGCTCTGACGTCACCTCTACCCCCAGCCCTACGGAGATGGGGAGGGCACAGGAGGGGATGCTGGCCATGGTGACAAGTGTCTGGGTTCTGACCCCACGGTAAAATGGTAGGAACCCCAACCCAAGCCCCTCCGTCCCCCCGGCAGGATTGGGGACACTGTGCATTTTCCTCCGATGTTCTTACAGTCGGTCAGTCCTTGGTCTTGGTTTGTGGCTTTATCCTTCTCCGCTGCTCCTGGGGGGGTTTCTCCTGATGGGGCAGGCGAGATCGGTAGGACGTGCGTTTGCTCTGTCGCGTGGACAGCACTCCTCCTCTGCCATGGCTCTAGTCACGCCAAGGGACAGTAGTGCCCTTCCTGAAGCCGGGATAGCTGTGTCCCAGCAGAGCTGCAGTTCTCAGTAGCGTCCAAATGCAAATTCTTCCCATCTCCAACAGCACCCTGGGTGTTGCACTAATTTTATTTAACTGGCTTCCAACTTTCTTGAGTTCTTGCTGAAAGAACTTGGAACATCCATCCTTCAACAGCTGAGTGGGAAAGTGATACAAATGACATACCCATACCATTGGGCTTAAAATGGCCTTTCTGTGCCCACAACCGAGGTGTCATTGGGCTGACCTTGACATCACTGACTCTACCCAAGCCAGCTCCATTTCCCAGGGACCCGTGTATAGCCCAAGAGCCTGAGCACCCTCCACTCACTCCCCTCCTCCCTTGCTCGTATCTTCATGAGCTATTGTGTCTCTAGTATTCTCTCTTCCAGAAGTTTTATTGTATCCTTGTTCAGAGAGAAGCCCTATAGGATACTTGAGGATATGGAGTGTGCAGTATGCCACACAGTTCCAGCAATAGGGTGGCAGATCTGTCCCACTCTGTCTGGCCCCCCAGCATGGGAATAAAGACATGAGAAGACACATGGATGCAGAGACTGGCGGCCTCATTCATGCCTGTGTTACTCGCACAGAGGCCCACGGCCAGCTTTCACTAACTACGTGTTAGCTTGGTGAACGAAAGAGCAAATAGGTAGCTGCTCATCCAGATGGTATGATGAACATAAATTAGCACAATCCTAACTAAGAAGTGGCAGGCAGCTTCCAGGAAAGTGTACTTTCTGAAGGTAAGAGATGGCGATGAGCTCCGGAAGGATGGAATGAGGCCGTAGAGACTCGGGAGCCGAAATTCTTTCCGAATGGTGAGCCAAGGGAGAGAGCTCAGTAAATATTCTGTAAAGGAGCAAGGATTCCTGAGAAACTGTCCAGTTTGTAGCCATGGAGAGCAAATCCCCAAAATAACAACATAGCATTCGCATATGCTTACAACGTGTCAGGCGCAGCTCTAAATCTTTTATGGACATTAATTCATTTAGTTCTTACTTAATTCTCTGCTGCTAGCCAGGCAGAGAGATTCCATAACTGCCCTGGGTCCTGCAGCAAGAAATGGTGGTCTGGGATTTGACCCTCTGTGCTCTGGCTTTGGATCCCATGCACTTAACCAGAGATCAATGGATTTGAAACCCAGGGCTGATTGTTAAAAATAACACAGTCAGAACCCTGGGGCTGCTGCGCCATCCAAGTATGTTGGGTAGAATACGTCATTTTCTCAGTGCTATTAAAATCTGCTATAAGGCCATGTGAGCTCTGTGTGTGTGTGTGTGTGTGTGCAAATGTATACGCATATACATATATATATATATTTTTCAAGTCCAATAGAGAACCACCATTCGAATTTAACTTCAGATAATCTTTCACACATCTGTGTACTAACAGCACATCTTTCCCTTCCTTTCCAGGACTTGTCCTTATGTGTCTCCAGTGCTCCAAACCTGGTAAGAAGGGCTTCCAGTCCTCCCTCCCCTTACCCACCCCACTGTCCCTCCTGGAGTCTCAGACCCACAGCTTCCTGCTTTTCTTGACTTTCAACGTATACCTTCTGTCAGGGCCCTTGGGTGACATCTTCCTTTTCGAAGTTAGGCCTCTTCTTACTATAATTTTAGGCCATAAATGAACTTTATTAATCTGCAGTATCACCACCGAATATTCTGCTGTTGTGGCCAATCCATTTGGAGGCAAACTTGGGGATGATTTTATTTTATAAGCAAATGCAAATTAGTCACCTCATACCAATGGAAAACCAAACATGAAATTTCTTCCATTTTAAAGATATTTGATTGTGATAAAAACCTGGGAGTGTTTTCAGCCTTTTTGTTTTTTATTGGATGGATATACGCTTAGGGTTTAACACATTTTAGTGTACATATGTATGTATATAACATGTTTATGTCTTGTTACAAGTAAGTTGTATTAACAACCACTTCATGGTTGTAAGGCCAAAATGTCTTTTCTGATGGACAGATAGAAATGTTAACAAAAGATCATGTTTTTCATCTCAGCATTATTTAAAGCCATGATTTACCCATTGGGGCCAACTAAAAACTAACAGGTAAAGAATCTAAGGAAGGTCGTTTAAGTCTTGAATGAATTATCTTTCTGCTTTCCTTATTCTCCAACTAAAGTGGATGACAGCTTATGGGAAGCTTCAACTGAGCTAGACAATGCAAAATTTAGGAAATCTGATTTGAGATTACCTTTACAGGTCAGAAACCCAGTGATGTCTATCCATCAATAGCCATTGATGACAAGTAAGGTGCAGCTTATTAGCGAGGTGATCCGCTGGTTTGGTTGAAGTTCATTGATTTTGTGCACCATCAGCCTTACCTGACGTTTTGCCATTTACCATTGACCTGAAATAAAGGCTATTTTTAAAATATTTTGCTTACTTGATGCATTATTTGAATTTTTAACTATTTGTATTTGTTTGCAGAAAAATTACATAATGGCATTTGGATTCCAAAGTTTGTGCATATTATGTGAATAGATTATCACATACTTTTATATCTTACTTCAAAATCATTTGGTGTACACTCAGATGAAAAGAAATTATGGTAAGCTCTTAAAAATTTACCCAGGCTGTTTTATAATGTTTTTAATTTTTAGGATGAAGGAGAATATTGAAGCCTCCCTGACTGGGTGGATTTCAGTGGGCGTATTATTATAATTTGGGTGATACTCAGGGAAAGTAAATGTGTTTCTAAAGAAGGAGGAGCCCCAAAGTTATATGATTTTTATTAATGGAAGAGAAAAACAGTATGCATTTTTGTAACATACTGTAGAATAACAAATTCAATAGCAGTAGAACCAGTTACAGTTTCAACATGTTTTTCTTTGTTTTGCTTTTGGTAAACTCATGATTAAAAAATCTCTTATCTAACAATACTTTATGTGTGTTTTTAAAACATTTTTTAATGTCACAGGCTAAATGATTATATAACTTAAAAGGTGTATGTGTTTCTCCTTTTTTCTCTTGTGCATCCTTCCTAATTAGAATAAATGTCATTAATGAAAATGCTTCCCTGAAGTCAGATTTTATATAAAAATACAACTACAGAAGGGAAACCATCAAACTGTTCACAAAACTTATGGTGCTTGGAAATAATTGTTGGAATCCTAGACAACAATGGGAATCCAGAGGGAAAGAGACATTCTGTATACAAGAAAAGCTTCTATTAAATAGAGGTTATATTTTCTCAAAGGGGTCACGTTAGCAATGACAGATGTAGATTTCAGTGTTGTCCCTCTCTTTCTTCTCCTCCTCTCTGGAGTCAGGAAGGACTAGGGGAGGTTAGGATCCCCACCCTTTTCTCCCTGGGGTCCTTCTGAAGATCCTTCTGGCCAGGTGGAGCTCTTTGTGCCAGGCCAGAATTCAGACACTTTCTCTTTCCTGAAGCTTAGCCTCTCACTGTGTGATGTGCTGACTTGGGCTGCTCCTTAGGAAGCCCACCACAGAGCGTGGAGACCCACCCACAGCCAGACCCTGACCTCCTTCAATCAGCTTTTCCCTTTATGGCAGAAACCCCTGGGTCATAGGCATGGATGGTGACTTGAGGGATTTGGACCTCGTTAAGAGCTGTACTTCGGGGTTTAACGTTTTGCATTTTACTTGGTTCCTCATTTTAAATTGTTCCATTTCAAACTGGAGCATTTGATTGTATAGTTAGAATGCTTGAGCTTTTAAACTTATTTGTAATTCATATTGTTCCAAATTTTGGAAAAAACAAAAATAGAGTGTTCTATATATTGTCACTGAGTTCCAAGATACATTCATTCTCAGGTACTGAAAATGTATATGTGACTTTCTGAAAACTTGCTTTTTAACCTTAATCAAATATTAATATTTAAATTAAAATCTATTAATTATTTTAAAAGCAGATTTATAGTCATTTGAGATGGAAACCATTGACCGATAATTGCTTCTATTTATTCTTCACATAAAAAATGACACCTTTATGCCAAATAAAATGTACCATTCAGTGGGAATTAACTTTTAACATCAAAACTGAAATTGATTGAGAATCTTCAAATTTAATTTCCAAAAATAAAATGAAATTCTGTTTTAACTCTGGAGGCTAGCAAGCTCAATTGCCCACAGAGGCCACGAGAGGGAGCTGTTGAATCTTAAACTAAATATATTTGCATTTCAACAAACCTTTGGATAAACTATCCATATACTCTGGTCTATACAATGTAATATAATGTAATAAGCGGTAGCATGGTTTTCATCCCTATTAGAACAAAATTTATGCATATATTTAAAAGGTACAGCAGTTAAATTCAATGGATACTTTAGAGCACATATTATTTATAAGACACTCTCTTCTAAAAGGGGCTATAAAGATAAATAATTCAAATGGTTCATAAGCATGTGTGTATGTCTGCGTATGTACACTTGCATTACGAAGTAGAACATAATATACAAGAACCAGAAGAAAGAAACAAAGTACCGTGGAGTTTCAAAAAAGAGAGCCCATATCATGAAGGAGATGACATTTCAGGATGCGCATGGGGGTATTCTGGGGATGTGACAATTGGAGATGGGAAAAGATGCCAAGTGCAGAGTACAGCGTAAGTAAAGGAATTTTGGAGAACCCTGAAAATTCCCGTTTGCTTGAAGCATTGGTTGCGTAAAGGTAATTAAAGGAATCTCAAGCAGGAAAGGCTGGTCAGGATGCATTGTGATCCCACATAAATTCTGGAGGGCTTATTTGTACCTAATTGCTCTGGATGTCAAAGTGTGGCCAAAGAACTCTTAACCTGCACATCCAGAAATATGACTGAGAAGCACCTCCTTTCCCATATTACCTCTGGTGGTTTGGGGCCTCAAAACCACAGAATATTCTAGCAACATTTAGGTCAGGGGGGCTAGATTTAATAAAATGCTGTAGTGTTCACTGTTTATTAGGCATTATTCACCAAATATCTGTTGAGCACACATTAGAGAAAAGTTCTTAGAAAAAAAAAATTTTTTTTAAGATTTTTGTATTATTTGTTTATTTATTTGACACACAGAGAGAGATAGCGAGAGAGAGAGAGGGAGAGAGCACAAGCAGGGGGAGCGGCAGGCAGACGGAGAAGCAGGCTTCCTGCATGAGCAGGGAGCCCGATGTGGGGCTCGATCCCAGGACCCTGGGATCATGACCTGAGCCGAAGGCAGCGGTTTAACCAACTGAGCCACCCAGGTGCCCCAGAAAAAAATTTTTTAAAAGATTTATTTCTTTGAGAGGAGGGGAAGGGGCAGAGGGAGAGAGAATCTCAAGCAGACTCCCTGCTGAGGGGGAGCCTGATTCGGGACTTGATCTCCCATACTGAGATCATGACCTGAGCCGAAATTAAGAGCCAGCTGAGCCATCCAGGCACCCCAAGTTCTTAGAAAACCTTAATATTTCTTAATTACAGCATTCTGAACCTGCTAAAGCATTTGTAAATTTTTCAAAAGTCATTGAAAGTTATTTTCTTTTAAAAAATGGTTAATAAGATGCTTTTACTATATTTATTAAGACAGAAATGACTACTTCTTAGAGTACTTGTGGTAACTTTAAAAATCCAAAATAAGAATTTTTTTTAGAGTTAAAACAGAACAAACTGTCTACAGGAAGTGGGATGAATTTCATTCTGAAGTTTTCTAACCGCCAGTGCAAGGCAGGCAACTCTGTGGTCCACGTTGTTTGCATTTGATGAATACATCTGTGGAATCAGAAGTTTTCCTGGAATTAAACTCCAGCAAAAATTTATAGTGTAGGCTCTTATATTAAAAGAACATTGAGTAATGTGCCAGACAATAACTTCAGTTGTTTCTAAAAAACACATAGAGGTTGTTCGATCACACTTGGATCCTCTGTAAAGATAGACATTAAGGCATAGCTCAAGTAATTCATTTCTCTGGAAGGTAGAGATAACATGATCCCGATAGCTTAGTTTTTGATTGTAAGATGTAGAGAGAAAATTAGGGAATAATGAGTGGTGTCTCATAGTGTGATAGGTGGAATAATTATACCCCCCCAACCCCAAAGATGTCCATGCCCTAATCCCTGAAACATAAACATACTACTTTATATGGCAAAGAGGAAGTAAGGGTCCTCACCAACTGATGCTAGAAGAAGGGGATGATCCTGGATTATCCGGTGGACCCAATGAAATCCCAAGGGTCCTTAAAAGTGGGGAGAGGGAAGCAGAAGAGTAGGTCAGGGGAATTCTGTGTGAGGACTTGATCTGACATTGCTGGTTTTGCAGGTGGAGGAGGGGCCAGGAGCCCAGGAATGTGGGTGGCTTCTAGAAGCTGGAGAAGGCAAGGGTATGGATTCTTCCCTTGCCTCCAGGAAAGAATGCAGCCCTGCTGACACCTTAATTTTAGCCCTGTAAGACCCCTGTTGGGCTTTTAACCAACAGAGCTGTAGGTGGCAAATTTGTGTTCAAGCCACCAAGTTTGTGATAATTTATTACAGCAGCAATAGGAAACTAATATACATAGACCCTCTCTAATATCACAGTCAGTTCATGATAAAACCCCCTGATTCCCTGTCATGCAGATATTTCATGTTAGTGTATGGGAGCTGTGAGCTTCCATTACCAGGATTGAGGGGATGAAAATGGCCAACATGTGGGAAAGGTTTGTGAATCATATGCTGTGCAAGTTTATGAATCTGAACAATCTACACTGGTAGAAGGGGTGGCCAAGGGAGAGTGATCAGATGCACCTTGGATTAGACTGCATCCATGTATCTATAATTTGCCAACCCATTTGTTGCCTTGAGATTCTTCAAACTATAGGACTTTGAAAGCTGAAGTTTGGAGATTCCCAGACCTTGGGAGGTACTTAAATATTTATTGAATGGAGCGATGGATGGACAGATGGATGGATGGATGGAAGAATGGATGGATGGATGGATGGATGGATGGATGGATGGATGGATGGATGGTTGGATGGATGGGGAGGATGAAGGGGTAAAGATGAACCAGGCTGCTGGCTAAAGAAGAAACACTACTTCACTCTCCTAGCTAGTGGTCATGACAAGACCAGCCACATACATGAATGGGGGGTCCTATCTGGAAAGTTAGTGACCCAGAGCCCCTGAGTCCCATGCCACTAGAGATCTGGTGGCTGCACAGCACCATCCTACAAAACAGCAGACACAGCAACTCCTGTGTTATCATTAGGTATTGAAAGCTGACCATGTGCTACACAGTAAGTTCTTTTTAAACATTTTTCATGTTTTGATAAATAATTGATAATGCAAAAGAATATGCATTGTGTGTTATGATGCAGAATAATAAAGTGAACATCTGGACCCCCCATATCTTAAGAAATATCAGGACTTCCCTGCACATTAGTCTACGATTGTGCACCCTGTCTTCTCTCAAAAAGGAGTCAATATTCTAAAAATTGGTTTTTTAAAAATTTTATTTATTTATTTTAATTCTAGGGTAATTAATGTACAGTGTTATATTAGTTTCAGGTGTATAATACAGCAACAGTTCTGTACATTACCCGGTGCTCATCAAGATAAATGTACTCTTAATCCCCATCACCTATTTCACCCACCTCCCCTCTGGTGACTACCAGTTTGTTCTCTATAGTTAAGAGTCTGTTTTTATGTTTGTCTCTTTCTGTGTTTTGTTTCTTAAATTCCATGTATGAGTGAAATCATATGGTATTTGTCTTTCTCTGACTGACTTATTTCACTTAGCATTATACCCTCTAGATCCATCCATGTTGTTGTAAATGGCAAGAATTCATTTTTTATGGCTGAGTAATATTCCATTGTATATATAAATCACATCCCCTTTATCAATTCATCTATCGATGGACACTTGGGCAGCTTCCATATCTTGGCTATTATAAATAATGCTGATATAAACATAGGGGTGCATATATCTTTTCAAATTAGTGTTTTTGTATTCTTTGAGTAAATATCTTGTAGTGGAATTATTGAATCATAGGGTAATTCTATTTTTAATTTTTTGAGGAACCTCCATATTGTTTGTGGCTGCAGCAGTTTGCACTCCCACCAACAGTGCAAGAGGGTTCCTTTTTCTCCACTTGCTCTCCAACACTTGTTGTTTAGCCATTCTGACAGGTGTGAAGTGGTTTTGATGTGCATTTCCCTGATGATGAGTGATGTTGAGCATCTTTTCAGGTGTCTGTTGGCCATCTGTATATCTTTGGAGAAATGTCTTCTGCCCCCCTTTTTATAAAAAGATTTTATTTACTTATTTGACAGAGAGAGAGACAGCGAGAGAGGGAACACAAGCAGGGGGAGTGGGAGAGGGAGAAACAGGCTTCCCACTGAGCAGAGAGTCTGATTCAGGGCTCAGTCCCAGGACCCTGGGATCATGACCTGAGCCAAAGGCAGACACTTAACGACTGAGCCACCCATGCACCCCTCTTCTGCCCATTTTTAATTGGATTATTTGTTTTTTTGGTGTTGAGTTGTATAAGTTCTTTATATCTTTGGGTACTAACTCCTTATTGGATATGTCATTTGCAAATATCTTCTCCCACTTTTGAATATTGTTTTTAATTCTCTTTATTGTTTCACCATAAATATATATGTCCCTAAGCAATATATATCTTAATTTTTGCTTTTTTTTTTTTGAGAGAAAGAGAGAGTGCGCACAAGTTGGGGGGTTGCAGAGGGAGAAAGAGAGAGAATCTTAAGCAGGCTCCATGCCCAGTGCAGAGCCCAATGCAGAGCTCAATCTCATGACCCTAAGATCATCCCCTGAACCAAAATCAAGAGTCAGACGCTTAACCAACTGATCTGGCCAGGCGCCCCAATTTTTGCTTATTTTAAAAAATTTTATTAAAACGTATCATAGTATATGTATTCTCATTGCTTTTTCATTCATCATCCTGATGCTTGAGGTAATAGTGCATCCATTTTCTGTGCTCTAAAGTATTTCACTGTACTTATATCCCAAAATGTATGTATATATATCTATATTATCCTATGAATAAACATTTGAGTTGTTTCCAGTCTTAACTGTTGCAGACATGCTTCTGTGAATATTTCATACAGGTCTCCCAGAATACATGTACAGATTTCTTTAGGGCATACATTTAGAAGTTCTGGATCATAGTGGAGTTGCATGTTCAACTTTTAAAAAGAATCCTAAACTCTTTCCCAAAGTGGTCGTACCAATTTATACATAAAACCAGTGGTAGGTGCAACTTCTTTTTGCTCTAAATCCTTATTAAAAGTCAATATTTTCAGTTTTCAAATTTCTGTAATTTGGCGGGATATAAAATTGTATCTCATTATGATTTGAATTTTCCTTTTTGTGACTTCTAATGAAGTTGAGCATCTTTTTTTCTTTTCTTTTCTTTTTTTAATATTTTCTTTTTATGTAATCTCAACAACCCTACATGAGGCTTAAACTCACAACCCTGAGATGAAGAGTTTCACGATCCCCTGACTGAGCCAGCCAGGTGCCCCATGCATCTTCTCATATACTTATTAGCCATTTACACATTCCTTTCCAATAAAATGTCTGATAATTTATTTTGCCCTTTTTAAAAAAAACTGGCTTGCTTATTCTTTATATATTTTGGATACTAATTCATTTTTGGTTATATAGGTTCCAAATATCTTCTCTAATGTATAACTTATTATTTCACCTATTTTTATGGTGAAACAGAAGTTTCAGAACAGAAGTTCTTAATGTATTCATTCTTTTTCCTTCTATGATTAATGCTTTTTGTGAGTTAAGAAGTTCTTTCCTATCCCAGTATCATATAGTCTCCTCCAAATAACCTTCCTTCTAAAAGTTTGAAGTTTTATGTCTTTAACATTAAGGGCACATAAATTATTATTTGTTTGGTATGTGCAGGGGAAGGAGTATGAGGTGAGGTAGAGATCCTCACCTATCTTTCATATCTGTTTCAGTATTATTTACTCTTTCTGTTCTCTGGTTGAGTTTGGGTAAGATAGAATTATTTCATCCTTTAATGTTTAGTAAAATGATTTATAATAGTGTATAGAAATTGGTTCTTTCATAGGAAGGTTTCAAATGGCTGACTCACTTTAATGGTTGTGGGTATTGTTTCTTAAGTCAATTTTCTATTTTTTTTCCTAGGAATATGTGCATTTTGTTTGTTTTCAAATGCATAGGCAAAAAATTGATTATAGTATAGTCTTACCTTTTAGTTCTGCCTATATTGTTGTCATATCACTTTGATGATATTCTTTGTTTTGCCTTTTTTCTTTTTTTTTACTTTTAAAAGTATTTTTATTTTTATTTTTTTTTATTTAAGTTCTAGTTAGTTCAATATTGGTTTCAGGAGAAGAATTCAGTGGTTCATCACTTACATGTAACACCCAGTGCACCTCATAACAAGTGCCCTCCTTAATGCCCATCACCCATCTAGCCCATCCCCCACCCACCTCCCTCCAGCAACCCTCAGTTTGTTCTCTATCCTTAAGAGTAATCTCATGATTTGTCTTTTTTCTTGATTAATCATGCTAGAGATTTATTAATCTTATTAATATTTTCAAAGAGTCAACTTTTGACTTTATCATTCCTCTAATGTATCTTTGTCTTCCATTTCATGAATTTCAGTTTTTATCTTTAGAATAATACCTGGTGCAGAGTAAACAATAGAGAAGTGCTTTCCCCCTACCCCCCACACCTGCCTTCTTCTTTCTCTTCCTCTTAAACATCATGTAGCTATTAAACACCATAAACTTTGATAAAAAAGTATTTTTGTTATAATTCAGTTTTAGTTGTCTCTAATTTCCCTTTTACTGTTTCTTTGATACATGAATTATTTATGTTTTGTAATTTCTCTACATATAGGAGAGGTTTTTTTAGTATTTTAAAAATTGATTTATCACCATTATATTGTGATCAGGAAATGTGGTCTGTTTGATACCAGTTTTTCAGAATTTGCAAGACCTGGTTTATGGTCTAATATGTGTTTTTATAAATATTGTTTTGTTTTGTTTTTATCCCCACAGGTTAGACTATTAATACTATCTTATACTATTGATAATTGTTTAGATTTACTTACATAGTTACCTCTTTCTTGGCTTATCCTTCCTTTTTGTATCTGGTCTCATTTTCTTCTTCATGTAGTAAATTCTTCTGAAAGTCTTTTAGGGAGGTCTCTTGTTGGTATACAGTTCAGAATGTTTCTGTTTATCTGAAAATGTCTCTATTTTATCATACCTCTTGAAAGATAGTTTTGCTGAGTGCGTAATTCTAGATTGATATTGTGTTTCTCCTGGTACCTCATAAGTGGTATTCTTCAGGGGGTCCATGGTTGCAGCTGTGAAGTCAGTTGAGTGTCTAATTAGATACAAAGGTAATATCTTTTTCATTGGCTGCTTTTGAATCTCTTCTTTGGCTTTGGCGTTCTTCAGTTCTTTTGTAATGTTTGTTTATTGTTTTAAAGTTATCTTGCTTGGTAGTCTTTATGATTCTTAAGTCTGAGGATTTATCAATCCTCAAAACTACTATGAGTTTTGGAAAATTCTGATCTTTTCTCCTTTTGGAATTTCAATCGAATATTTGTTAGTTCTTCTTACTCAAGCTTTGGTATTCTTTACTTACCCTTCATATTTTTCTTTCTTTTTCTCTGTGCTGGATTCTGGATTCTAGATCATTGATTCTTTATTCAATCATGTCTAATTTGCTATTTAATAGTTTCTCTGAGTTTTTTTGTTTCAATAATTCTATTTAGTTTAGAAGCTTGTTTTTTAATGTTTCTGGTCATTTTTAAAATTCTCCTTGCTCATGGTTTCTTCTTTTATTTCTTTTTTTTTAAAGATTTTATTATTTATTTGAGAGAGAGAGACAGAGATAGCAGCAGAGATAGGGACAGAGAGAACAAGTGGGGAGGAGAGGGAGAAGCAGGCTCCCCGCTGAGCAGGGAGCCCGATGCGGGGCTCGATCCCAGGACCCTGGGGTCATGACCTGAGCCAAAGGCAGATGCTTAACTGACTGACCCACCCATGTGCCCCCTCTTTTATTTCTTTAAACACTTTATTTTCTATAGCTGATCATTCCTATATCTAAAGTCCTGGTGAGTCTATTCCATTATTTATTTTTTTCCTGTGGTTCTTCTGTTTCCTTGTATGTTTTTTGTTTTTTATTGTAATGTTATATTTATTTGAGATCTATTTGTGGGAATGTTTCCAGACCTGGGGTAAAGAAAGGTACATTTTACAGGATGAAGTTTTTTGCTTTTACCAGGTACCTAGGGATAACACAAATTTTGACCTATTTAATATAAATATTTTAGCTTATAGATTTTAGACAGATAATGTGAATTCAGGACCCAAATCCATATTAGGTCTTGCTAATAGCCATGGATCTCAAGGGTAATATTGCCATAAAAAATACAGGATGCCTTGTTACATTTGAATATCAAATAAATGATGAATACATTTTTAGTATAAGTATGTTGTTTATATAAAATAAATAAACTTTATTTTTTAGAGTAGCTTTGAGTTCACAGCAAAATTGACCATTAACTATAGGGTTCTCACATACCCCTCCTCCCCATACCCATACAGTCTCCCCCCCAACAACATCCCCCACCAGAATGGTATATTTGTTACAATCAATGAACCAGCATTGACACATGATATCACCCGAAGTCCATAGTCTACATTAGGGTTTGTTGGTGGTGTACATTCTGTTGATTTTGATAAATGTATAATGACATGTATCTACCATTATAGTAGCATAGAGAATAGTTTCACTGCCCTAAAAATCCCCGGCACTCTCTATTTTTATTTCTGAATCTGACAACCTGACTCAGGGGAGACTTTTACTTCTTCCAGTAAAAGTCAAGACCAAGACAGATAACTTTTCTTGTCTATTTCTTGGGTAAGGTGTTTATGTTTTCCCCTTAGTTTACATTTCTCTGAGGGCATAGCCTGTTATGTGCCTTGTCTTTCTGTAGTGGTCTCTGATTCTCCTCCCACCGAATCCCTTGACCACCCATGTGTCCATTAGGACGAAAGCTTGCACCACCTGGGACTGGAACATGCTTCCAGGCTAGCTGAATGGGTGATAACTTCTCATTTCCTTGGATTTATCCTACAGCCTCATTCCTGATTTCAGAGGAATCTTTTACTCTCTTATGACCTAGTCCATATAGTTTTAAAGACTAAAAAAAGATATTGAATATAATTTTTACAATCTCTAGCCCACTATACTGCCAGTGATGGAAAATTTTAAATCTTTTTTTTTAAGATTTTATTTATTTATTTGACAGAGAGAGGTAGAGAGCACAAGCAGGGGGAGTGGCAGACAGAAGGAGAGGAAGAAGCAGACTCCCCGCTGAGCAAGGAGCCTGGGGCTCTATCCCAGGACCCTGGGATCATGACCTGAGCCAAAGGCAGACACTTAACCAACTGAACCACCCAGGCGCCCCGGAAATTTTAAATCTTTACATAGATTCTCTCTTTTGATCCTCACAACCTAATGCCATGGATATTATTATTATCTCAATTTCATGAAGAAAATTGAGATTCAGAAAGTTTAAATAATTTGCATAAATTCACAAAGTAACCACCAAATGCAATCCTAGCTTTTCTAACCTCCAAAACCTATATTTTCACCTAGTTTGCTACATTCACTTCCATTTCTCAATACTCTTTACCGTTCAAAGAAGCAAAAGTGTTAAAGCTTATTTTTATTTATTTATATAGTTGTCTTATTTATTTAGGCCACCATTAGAATTGCTGCCGGTGGTGGGTAGTGTTGATGCTGGTATCAGGACTGGCCTGCAGTGTAGGCAGGACCTCCCATCTACTGACATCTCTTGAGGGTTTGGCACCGACCAAGGTTTTGTCCTGAGCTTTACTGGTTTGGGAACTCGATTATTATCAGTTTACCTGGAACTAATCAGACTCTAGTGTACTGACTCATGCTAACATATATATCATGGGCCAGAATTCCAATATATCAATTTATAGTGGGAGATAGTCCTTTTCAGTGACTAGAATGCTTGTAGCCACTCTCCAGGGACTTTCCAGATATCAAGACAGTGGAGAAAACATATCTGTGGCCAGTGGTATGCTTGGCCAACTTTGAATTAGGAAAAGGAAAATTAAGTGACCTAAGAATATTAAAAGGCCTTCAGGCTTATTAGGGATGTCTGATAAAATCAATATTTCTAATAACCAACGTTTCTACCATAAAATATGTCAATTATGAACATGTACTGTGCATCTACTTCATATTGGTCACCATGGCAGATACTATCAAAGATCAGTAAGAGTGACCTGCCCTTGACGAGTTTGTAATCTCATATGTTCCCTCTCCCTTAAACAATGCGCAATCGACACTTGAAAATTCGCTTTTTTGGGGCACCTGGGTGGCTCAGTCGTTAAGTGTCTGCCTTCGGCTCAAGTCATGGTCCTCGGGTCCTGGGATCGAGTCCCGCATCGGGCTCCCTGCTCAGTGGGAAGCCTGCTTCTCCCTCTCCCAGTCCCCCTACTTGTGTTCCCTCTCTCGCTGTGTCTCTCTCAGTCAAATAAATAAATAAAATCTTAAAAAAAAATTCTCTTTTTTATGTCTACATGCAACTTTCCTCAGTTAAATCCAGACTTGAGGAAATGGACTTCAGACACCCAGTTAGACTTTTGGATCTCCAAGATGTTCTCAGTACCGAATTTACAAGCTGTCTCTTTATGCAAGTGGCTTCTTTGGGTCAGTCTTCTCCATTTTTGGGTAATTCTTCACCCACAGTTGTCCTCTGTGTGCTGAGTACTTGGGGCACTATTGCTTCTTAACAATTACTCATGTGGGGCGCCTGGGTGGCTCAGTTGGTTAAGCGACTGCCTTCGGCTCAGGCCATGATCCTGGAGTCCCAGGATCGAGTCCCACATCGGGCTCCCTGCTCAGCAGGGAGTCTGCTTCTCCCTCTGACTCTCCCCCCTCTCATGTGCTCGCTCTCTCTCTCATTCTCTCTCTCTTTCAAATAAATAAATAAATCTTTAAAAAAATAAACAATTACTCATGTGGCAGTAGCAGGAAGTGAATGCTATTGGAATCAATCCACCTATGCATCTGCCAGAGATTTCACAGGAAGCCATTACAAATATCTTGAGTTTCCTTTTGTGTTTGTTCCCAGGAGCAGTTGACTGTGGGGAAAATCTGTTAACTTACTTCTTTTCTGTAGTAATGGAGAGTATGGAGGCTTTGGGTTGCAAATAAGACATTACAGATTTGGGCACACGGGAAAATCTAGTTCCTGAGCAGATTAACTTCAAATTAACTTTACATTTGGGAGTTAAA
Source organism: Eumetopias jubatus (assembly GCF_037043125.1). Taxonomy (NCBI): domain Eukaryota; kingdom Metazoa; phylum Chordata; class Mammalia; order Carnivora; family Otariidae; genus Eumetopias; species Eumetopias jubatus. The sequence goes on along the minus strand of NW_028274809.1, from coordinate 118,435,754 downwards.
TGTGCTCTAAAATGTAACCAAACTTTTAAAATAGGAGCAAACGTAAATGCCCTTGCTATATCAGAGTGGCTTTCCCTAGAGGGTTGCCATACTTCAGGGTCTGGTTTTCATCCTTATAATTCAGTTTAGTTGAGTCAGTAGGTCTGAGACTTAATCTTTGTTTTCTGAGTCACTAAAACTGGAAATACTGGGGCATTTGATATAGTCCTGGCTGGGGAGCGTTTGACTCATTTATTTGTTTGATTCAATTTGGGGTAGATTGGAAAGGTTAGCTTAATACAACCTTCCTGATGGGGAGAAAGAAGAAATTCACATTTTATCTAGATAAATAAAGACAACAGTTTAACTTTTTTAAAGATATCTAACTGTTAGGGACTTGTAGCAAGGCCTCCGGTGTTAGGTAATTGATGAAAATACCCTGGACCTGCAGGGTGGATGGTACCATTTAGGAGCAAGACCACTTGCCTAACATCCATACTGTGTGTGAAGCCACCAAATTTTACAAAACTGCTCAGAAAATAGAACTTCAAAAATCTAATAAAAATGAAGGCCAAAAACAGTCAAGTTGAGAGGCATATAATAGCAGCTTTGTGTTTTGACGGGTCCAGAAGGGTCCATGGGGTTTCCCTCTCGTTATTGATGGCCAGATCCTCACAGTATCAGAGATAAACTCATTTCCATTAATCAGTATGCTAATTTGATCTGTGTGTAGAAGTCTTTCTGGCATCTTACCCGACCCAAAGTGTTCTGCTAACTTACTGGTCTCAACTTGGAATGGTAAATTGACTATTGTAATATTGTAATTAACTCTGACATGGAGGAAGGGACTAAAGAGCCACTGGCCACAAATCAGCTATTTCCAGCTTCAGTTTCACGGGGCTCATTAAGGCCCTGGTTCCTGTCCCAGCCTGCAGTGGGACCCAGCGCGATGCTGAGTTGCTGCGGGTCCTCTGTGTATCCTCTGGTCTCATCCCAAGTGAAGCGATGCTATGTTTAGGTTATTGCTTAGTGTGTCACAGGAGAAAATCACCTTTGCCCTGGCTGCATTTCCATCCATTCCACAGCAGGTGAGTCCTACAGTTCAACAAATGTGGTAGCCTTAGGTAGTCAATGCGAGGAGAAATGTGGTAAAGTGAATGCAATTATGGAAGCCACCCATTTGCTTTTGCCATTTATCAAGAATAGTCTTTTCACAAAACAGAAAGGAAGAAGGCAATAGGGAGTTTTCTGTTGCAAGTCCTTATTTATGGAAGAGGGGACAGTTTATCTACATTGAATTTCTGAGGATTCCACGCTGTTCCTTTCATTGTTGCAGGCCAGCTTCCAACATTCAATTAAGAGTCATAAGGCGGTGGCTTCCCCCACCCACAGAAAAATTCCTTTAAGGAATCCTGAGACCATCAACATTCTGCAGCTGTTTAAAAGACTGTTTAGACGCCCAGAATGATGCTGGGAAATTCTTGGATTTATGGTCTTGGGCAAGAAGAGAACTCAAGAATGGGAAAATCAAGTAGTATAACAACCTAAATCCAAACCCAGGGGAACCTTCCTTACATAACCTGCTAATCTGCTCCTCTAGAATTCAATGAAGAAAAAAAAAAGGTTAATATCCTTTCTGCTCTGGATCAAATATAACACAGGAGACCAAATTCTCCATGAAATTGGTTGGAGTCAACCATTTCATGCAGAATGCTTACTTTGGAGCTGTAGCACTGATTGCTGCTTCATGTCCAGTGAACCCTCACAGGTCTCGATAGATAAGGTGACTTGGAAGGCTTGTCCACTTCATCAGTTCAGGCACTGTCTCCCTCAACAACATTTTGAAGCCACCTGGGTTAGCTTTGGCCATGGAGACTTGGAACAGAGTGGTAGGAACCTTAAAAGCCAGGAGTTCCTGGGCACACAGCCTCATTTAGAAGAAATAAGAAGCAGACATGAGGAAAAACATGCCAGAGAAGTAAGACTAATTGGTTGCATGTCATCGAGTTGTATTTAGTTCATATAAGGCAGTGGTTCTCAAAGTTGTTGGTCTCAGGACCCCTTTATGCTCTTAAAAATTGAAGAGCCTGGGGGCGCCTGGCTGGCTCAGTTGGTTGAGCACGCAACTCTTGATCTCAGGGTCATGAGTTCAAGCCCAGCATTGGGAGCCTAGTTAAAAAACAATTGAAAAGCCTCAAGAGCTTTTGTTTACAATGGACTAAATTACTAATATCTACTATATTAAAAAAATTGAGGGCGCCCCTGGGTGGCTCAGTCGTTAAGCGTCTGCCTTCGGCTCAGGTCATGATCCCAGGGTCCTGGGATGGAGCCCCGCATGGGGCTCCCTGCTCTGCGGGAAGCCTGCTTCTCCCTCTCCCACTCCCCCTGCTTGTGTTCCCTCTCTCGCTGTGTTTCTCTCTGTCAAATAAATAAATAAAATCTTAAAAAAAAAAGAAGAGTGGCACTGTTGGGGCACCTGGGTGGCTCAGTCTGTTAAGTGTCTGCCTTCTGCTCAGGTCATGATCCCAGAGTCCTGGGAATGAGCCCCGAGTCAAGCTCCCCACTTAGTGGGGAACCTGCTTTTTCCTTTCCCTCTGCCCTTTCTCCCCGTACTACCCCCACTTGTGCTCTGTCTCTCTCTCGCTCACTCCCTATCTCTCTCAAATAAATAAAATCTTTAAAAAAAAATTCGGCTCAGGTCATGATCTTGGAGTCCTGGGATGGAGCCCTGCATTGGACTCCTTGCTCAGTGGGGAGTGTGCTTCTCCCTCTCCCTTTGCCTCCTCCCCGGCCCCCCACTTGTACTCTTTCTCTCTCAAATAAATAAATAAAATCTTTAAAAAAAAAAAAGAGTGGCACTGTTTGGGAGTTTTGCAAATCTCTTTAATGTTTGGCTTAATAGAAGACAGGAGTCTTATCTCTGCTTTTACATTTAATTTGAATCTGTCGCAATATGTTGTCTTGGTTGAAGTGTCTGAGGAAATCTGGCCTCACACAGATATATAAGTGGAAAAAGAAGGAGTATTTAAACAACCCTTTCAAATAATGGTGGGTTTGAGTTTCTTGACAAGTGTAGTTTCTTAAAGATGAGTCACAATGTAGAATTGGAAGTCCTATCAGTTTCAGATCCATGTAGTTCCATTAAAATCTCTTGTTCTATTTTGCACTTACAATGGGTGCTTTACCCATGCACGACTTGGTAATATCATGCATTGATCACTTGAAAAATATTGGTTCACTAATTTATGCAGATCTTCCAAATATTGACATACATATCAAGAAAGCACATCTGTTAATATTAACACCAGTCTTATCAGAAAAGTCTTGAGATACTGGAAAGCTGTCAAGCTCATGGTGATGGACAGATTTTCAATAACCTCATTTTTGCTTGAAACTTGAATTTTAGTATTGGCAACAAATACCTTCTGTTGTTTTCCTTTCAGGGACTGGATTTTTCAGAAAATAACCAACAAACCCGAGTTTGAATAACCAGAGTCTGTCAGTCATTCTTTCAAGTAAAAATAGTGCACCATGGAAACCAAAGGCTCGCAACTCAAACTGTTTCTTCTACACGAGGGTTTCTTCTACAATTATTGTACTTCTGAGTGCAGCAGGAGTGCTTTATGAGTACTTTCCATTTTGTCACACAGAATATTAAAAAAGTTGAGATTTAAAGTTTTCCTACATCATCATGGATACTCTTTTTTTTTTTAAGATTTTGTTTTTATTTATTTGAGAGGGAGGGAGGGAGAGTGAGAGGGAGAAGCAGACTCCCTGCTGAGCAGAGAGCCTGATGTGGGACTCGATCCCAATGTGGGACTCGATTCCAGGACCCTGAGACCATGACCTGAGCTGAAGGCAGATGCTTAACTGACTGAGCCACCCAGGTGCTGCTCCCATCATGGATATTCTTAAGTGAAAATGTTTTGTTTTTTGTAACTACAAGTACAGGGTAGTGACAAATTTACTGGGACTCCTAGTACAGTTGGGGGCCTTAACTCAGGCCAAAGACCTCATAGCTTTACCCACCACTGCTTTAGTAGCATTGGTACCAATGTCAACACAGTAAACATCAAAAGACATCTTCGTATTTTATTACAGAAATAATTTTGATCTCTGGGACTCCTTGAAAGTGCCTTGGGACCCTTGGGACCTATAGACCCCACTTGAATACCACTCACTTAAGGTATCTCCACTCTTGATCTTTTAGAACTACACAAACTTCTCCATTTTGTCTAGTTACAAAAGACTTAAATTACATGGCTGGTCATTCCCATCAAAGCAGACTGAATTTGACTCTGGAACTTACCACCCATATTTAGCTTAGCCAAGCTCTAGTTTCTTAATTGTCAGATTCAAATATTATACTTTTTATAGAAAATGGTTGGCTCCCCTGAAAGAAGTACCATTAAAGCATGTGGTCCATTAACATCGTTTTCCTTCTGCTCATTTGTTTTACATTTTGCATTTATGCCCTGAGGAAGAGTTCAAATTTATTCTCATAGTAACGGAATCACTGTGGTAGTCTGTTGGATAAATACTAGGTTCTCTACATTCCTTTTTTTCTTTTTTGAAGATTTTATTTATTTATTTATTTAGAGAGTGCACAAATAAGGGAAAGGCAGAGGGAGAAGGAGAGAGAGAATCCCAAACAGGCTCCATGCTCAGCGAGGAGCCCAACATGGGGCTGGGTTTCACAACCCTAAGATCATGACCTGAGCCAAAACCAAGAGTTGGGTGCTCAACTGACTGAGCCACCCAGGCACCCCTCTTTTTTTTTTTAAAGTAAACTTTACACCCAACGTGGGGCTCAAACTCATGACCCCAAGATCAAGAGTCACATGCTCTACCGATTGAGCCAGCCAGGCACCCTATACTGAGTTTTCTAAACCAAATTTGAACCTTGACAGTTCCAGCAGTAGCAAGTTTTTTTTTTTTTCCACTCTATTCAAACTTAGAGTTCTTCATTCTCAGAAGAAAAGCAAAATCTCCAATAACAACAAAGTCCTGAAGGAAATTGCTTTGAATTAACTGTGCAAGGAATATCATGAGGCTTAAAGAGGGGGGAAGGCTGGTCCTTCATGTAGATCAAAGAATTGGAGCCTCTTGAACTAAAGACTCTGGGTAGGTGAAAGGGACCAACCTAAATTGTTACAGCAACTTGGAGAAATAAAAATACAAAGTAAGCTTTAAAAAAAAAGACATAAATAATGAAATTGAAAATAAATCTTAAAATCTTTTCTCCCCTCATTTAGTCATAGCACTTATGGATTGGTTTTCTTTTTTAAAAATGTGATAGAAATCCTAAAATTTAGGAAAGCACATTTTAATCGCACAAGTTAAAAATTAGACAGCTCTTGCTATGAGAGAAGTTTGAAGATTATAATTAGCTTCATATTAATCATTCAGAGGAGTTTAAATTTATTCGTAAGACCTGGTGACAAGTCCTCAGTATGGCGTCTACGAGTTGGAGCTCTCTCACCCTGTAGACTGGTGTCCCAGCTTTGGGGTGTGGCATGGTACATTTTCCTATCTTTTTATCCATGCTTGATCATATTACTATTGGATCCATTCTTCCCCCAGGATCAGGACTGGGTACAAAATTTGCAGGGCCCAGTTCAAAATGAAAATGCTGTCTATTTATTTAAAAAATTATGACCAATTTTAAGGAGGCAACAGTAGAACATTAGGCAAGTACCCACTCTGGCTGGGATCCACTGTTATCCTGAATGCAAGTCACAACAGTACCAACACACAAGGTGTAGCGATTTCTTCTGAGACCTCAAAATCTGGAGATTTGTAGGATGACTGTCTTTTAGGGATGTCTTAGATGCTCCTCTGCCTGGGGCCCCTAGGTAAGAAACCTAAGACTGAGAACTGTAAGAGTCTGGAAGACATTTGTGAACCATCCCTCCCTGCTCCTTTCTGCGCATCTAACACTTAGCTATTCTTTCCAAGCTTAGAGAAATCCCACTTCTGTGAAGGCTTCTCTCACCTTACTAAACAACCAATAATCTCTTAATTTCGGTAATGTTATTGTATGTACCACTTATTTGGCACTTAGTAGATGCTGCTAATTTTAAATTAATTGCCAAGTATGTACTTGCTAATTGTTAATTAAGTTAATTGAAAACAGGTTCTTTGGCTAGTGCTTTTTAAAATTTGTTTTCCACAATGAGCAAAAAAAAAAAAAAAAAATCCAGTTTCTTAATCTGGTTCTTGGGAGTCCAAGAACCCTTGGAAATTATCAATGAAATTGTGCCTGTCTGGGTATATGTCATTTTTCATAAATATTAACCACCACCCCCCAAAAAGGTTAATAACTAAGCTAGAGTCTCAACAGATATACTCTGATTGGTTCTTAAGGGATATTATTTACTAATTTATTATTTTTTTAAGTAAACTCTACCCTCAATGTGAACCTCAAACTCAAAACTCTGAAATCAAGAGTTTCATGCTCTACCTACTGAGCCAGCCAGGCACCCTGGTTTTTAGGGGATATTAAACTGAAGATCTGCTACAATATGGTCAGGAAAGGTCTCGCAGATGGTCTCATCCTTCAGACCCTCAACTGTAAAAGCAAATCCTTCCCGAATTATGCTAGTGGGCTTTTAGTTCTCACCATTGTGTGTTTACATTGGAATTCCAATCATCTGGTCACCTTTGGAATTCCAAGGGGGTCTATGTTTGGAAGAGAACCCTTTGTTTGCCCCCTCGATTCTGTCTTTTTTTTTTTTTTTAAGATCTTATTTACTTATTTGACAGAAAGAGACACAGCAAGAGAGGGAACACAAGCAGGGAGAGTGGGAGAGGGAGAAGCAGGCTTCCCGCGGAGCAAGGAGCCCAATGCGGGGCTCGATCCCAGGACTCTGGGATTATGACCTGAGCCGAAGGCAGACATTCAACGACTGAGCCACCTAGGCGCCCCCTCGATTCTGTCTTGTCCCATGCACACATGTGGTTAGTCCTGGGGAAAGGGTTCATGTGACTACAATATTTATCAAGGTGCCTCCGTAGTGCTAAGAAGCAAGACAAGCATCCAACTCAGGGGTCAGGAAACTTTTTCAGTAAAGGGCAAATAGTAAATATTTTAGGCTCTGCCAGTCGGATGGTCTCTGTTGTAACTTCTCAGCCCTACTATTGTTGCACGAAGATAGCCTATAGGTAAACAATAGGCATGGCTGTGCCAAGTACCACTCTATTTACAAAATCAGGCAGTGGCTACATTTGGCCCCTGGGCCAGAGTTTGCCAACCTCTGATCTAATTCGTGGCTCACTGGGACCTAGGAAATCCCAGTTATAACCAAAAGACACAACACTGAATAATTAGGCATGCCTTTCAAAACTCTGCATTTCACCAATAGCATGTAATTCTAATCTTGGCTGAAAAATGAGCATACAAATACAACAGGCAAGGAAATAGGGGTGATTTTGTTGTCACTACTCCAGTTCTCACGCAGCCTTTATCGGAGACAATAAAAAAGGTTATTGTTTACACCGTCACTGACAAGGAGAGGGCAGGCTCCTGCTATAAAATCTGGATTGCTCCCTGATCAGCTTCTCTGTAATTAGTGACCCTTTCTTTCTCTGTTCCGTGCAGATGATGAATAAAAGGCTCACGGTGTATGATGTCACCAGAGTTCTAAAAACAATCTCTTGATTGTTCCATGTTAAATTCTGCATTTGCACCCGGCTGTGGCTGCAGCTGCTAGTCATTTCTCTACCAACTACTACTCATTTACCAAACTGGTTTTGTCAGCTTCCCCGTCTGGCCTGGCAGGAGGAAAGCCTGGTGGGAGCAGAAATCGTAGGTGGCAACTCGGTAGTGTCATTCCTGAGAGAGCGCAAATAGCGGAAGCTGATTCACAACTTCTTACAAGTTGAATGATCTGAAAACAGGTTTAAGTGGTTCAGCTTGCAAATCAGAATTTAAAAACATGGCAAATGCTCAGATTTATTTAGATTCCTTTCTATTATCAAGTTTCATAAAAGGGAACTTGTTTATTCTCAGTAGGGATCCTTGGATCTCAAAAGATTCTGGTTTGAATTTGGTCCTTCTTTCTTTGTCTTTTGCTGCTCTGTCAACTAGAGGGATTGATGAGTTATGTACATTTATTTCTTTGTCTTTAGTAAGTTGCCATGTGTTCTCCCAGTCATGTGTGTGATTGGGAGTGGGGGGACTTCTGTGGTTGGTTCTGGTCCTGGGTCTTCTCCACCAGAACTTGGTTTTCTGGCAACTATTAATGCTGTCATCGGTGATGCCACGTTTGCCCCAAGAAAGCACCCTTCTGGTCACCTCTCATGCTGTCCTCACCCAGGAGAGGCTGAACCCTGACCTGTCTCTCTTGGGTTGCTATTGTGTGTCCAAGTACGGTGAGGGTCTTTCTGATCGTGGAGCCCAGGCTGCATGCCACTGCCCTAGAAGCCAGGAAGACTGAAGACCAGATTATGTTTGGCCAATCACAAGCAACTTGCCATTAGATTAGCTCCTTTAGTAGCAGTTCCCTTGAATCGCCACTAAAACCCATTCAGCAGACATTCCTGAAACAGACAGGGTTGAGATGCTGGGTGGCCAAACCAGATGGCAAGGGCCTTGCTACTCCAGCTAAACTGGATAGACAGTGTGAGCTGGGACTCTGGTTCTGGAGAGGGAGCAGAGAGGAAGGACCCAATCCTTACTGAGTGCTCACCCTGTGTCAAGCTCAGGAGAAGGCATGTGTCTTATTTAAAGCTCTACAAACCTTTGAGCAGTGAAGTACCAAGGCCTTGTAGGTGGTAAGTGACTGAGCCAAGATTTGAAACAAGTCTCTCTGAGGTTGTCTGTCCATACTCTTTTAAACATTTTTTTTTTAAACCAAATAGTAATTGGAGTATGGGGTGGAAACTGATAATACTACAGTGAAGAGAAGCTAGGCAGAGCTCCACTTTTGTGTTCTAAGGCAAAATGGGGTGGAGAGAGAGACAAAGCCATGGGTTTGAGAGAGAGAGACAAGTCCATTCACACTGACGTTGAAAGACCAGAGTAGTTGTAGCCATAGGGCTCAAGGGAAGACAAAACACAAAACCAGCAAGACCAATTTTGTAAAGCCCAGTTTTAATGAGGAAAAATTCCCTGAAAAAGATCCAAGTAGGATTTCTCTGCTATAGATACAATTTTTTCCAATTGGAAGGGGGGCGGAAAGGGCTTCAAGGTGCTTCAGCTTAAAACCCTTTAATATTTTGAATCTCTCCTCTCTGGCTCTTGCTAATTGTTTATTATCATTCCTTTTATAAAGCTCTTCCTTGTTTTTTGAGATTAGAGATGGCGGCTGGCCAATACAAGAAACTTTCGCTCAGATCAGATCACAATGTGAACTAAAATACTGGAGTTGTGGTCCACCAGGAGACTGCAGCCTTGTGGTGGGAGCAAGCAGAGAGAAGGCGGCTTGGGGTAGGTGCTAGTACATCATACAGTTAAAGCTACGTTCAGACATGAGCAGCAAAAGCAGTTTTATTTTGAAACAACAAATAGAACAAAATATAAATACTGACCTGTGCTCTCTTATCTTTGGGAACACTGTAGAGTGGGGCTAGGATGGAGTGGAAATAGTTCAAGTCTGTCCACTTAGCTTGACTCAACCCACAGTATGCTCCAAACGCACCAGAAATTTTGGAAAGCTTGTTTCTTGTAATACAAGTGACATGTTCTCTTTGTAGAATCCCTTGGCAGTTTCAATGTTATATAGATGACTTGGATTTTCAAAATAATCGGTTTCAACCTGAATTTTGGATATACGTTTTGTTTTGTTTTGTTTTGTTTTTTGATTCTCTTTCTCTCTCTTCCCCTCTGATAAAAATATCCTTTTAAAGCCCATTTTCCTAATTGAAAATTTTTGGCCAGGTTCAGATTAGCATAGTCTGATGTTTATGTTAAAGTTAAACGCCTCAGAATCAGAATCTCACATGTAAATAGCCCTGGTATAAAAGATGTTACATAAAACCAAACAAAAAATCAGTATCAGTTTTGTCAAATAGCTTGTAGATCGAAGCTCTAAAGATAACAGAAACACAGACAAGCTTGGAGTTGGGTTAGGGAATCATGGTGGTGTTAAGAAAATGCTATCTTTTTAGTTTTTAGCACCACCCTCCCCCCAGCTCATATTTTCATGCCTCCAAACTTGGAGGGAAAATGCCCATCAGAGAGTAGAAAAATGGGAGGAATGGGCTGGGCCTGGGGAAAGGCAGGCATTAGCATAGATGGTGGATCAGGGCTGCTGGCTTAGTCTCATTCACGCAAGGAGATGGTCACAGGTGCACTGTGCCTAAAACGAAAGCGGGAAAGAGCAGGATAGGTAAAGGGAGACTGCTGTCACCTGAGAACAGGGCAGAGGGGACTTGACAACCAATCGCAGCTTGGCAAAGACCAGCTGGAATCAGAGTGAGTCGTCAAGGTCAACATTAACGCACTGACACACAGCCTTCACCTTTCCATCATCTTATTAGGAAATGTACTGGGAATTCCTGGCTCTGGGGTTGTGTGGGGGACACGGCGAAGGCTGTGTGTGTCTCTTGAGGTATGTGGACCAACCCTGGCAATGGGGTAAGTCTTCCCTCCAGCACCTTGGCCACCAGAGCCGAGGCTGCGAGCAGTTTGTGTAGAAGGTGAGAGGGACTGCAGGGGTCGGAAGGAAGTTTGTGACTTTGCTTGTTACTCCTTAGTTTTAAGGACACAGTACTTGCCCTGAAGGCTCCTGGAGAAGCAACACTGGGCTCAGTGGGAATTTTAAATTCTAACTGAATGGAAGAAGAAGGGAAAAGTAACATAAAAACTAAAAAAAGCCCAGGGGCACTTGGGTGGCTCAGTCGGTTAAGCATCTGCCTTCGGCTCAGGTCATGATCCCAGGGTCCTGGGATTGAGCCCCGCATTGGGCTCCTTGCTACGTGGGGAGCCTGCTTCTCCCTCTGCCTGCCACTCCCCCTGCTTTTGCTTGCTCTTGGTCTCTCTCCCTCTCTCTCCCTCTCTCTCTCTGACAAATAAATAAAATCTTAAAAAAAAAAAAACCTAAAAAAGCACAAAGGGGTAGGGGGAGACAGTGATGAAGTGCTGGGCCACATTCTTAAATATCGTGTGTTTATCACACTGCAGTTTTCAAAGCACACGAGGTTGCCAGATGAAACCATTGACCACTCTCCTCACAAGTCACGTGGGTATGAGGCACGAGGGCACATCCACACACGTGTTTTAACTCATCATTTCACAAAACCGGCTCACAGGTAGTCATTTGTGTGCTGACCATCGGGGCGGCCTTCCTGAATTAACCCTAGGACAAAACTTCCCAAGATGTATTGGGCACAGATATAGTCCAAGCAGCTTGACCAAAATGGGAAATCCCAAACAACAACCCCAGAGGGGCTGCCCTACTTGGCCAGTGGTGGAGCCCGGGAATCTGCATTTTATCAAGCCCTTCCTGACAATTCTGACATAAGTGCTCTGAGAACACTTAGAGACGTACTGCTGGGAATGTATAGTAAAAAAAAAAAGGTTCTTCAGAGGTCCACTGTTTATTTTTTTTGATTTTTAATTTTTTAAAAAACTTTTTGTTTAAGTAATCTCTCCACCCAATGTGGGCTCGAAGTCATGACCCCAAGATCAAGAGTCGCATGCTCTTCCGGCTGAGCCAGCCAGGCACCCCATCTACTGTTTGTTTAGATCCCATGTTCAAAGCATTAACAACAGTCTGGCACTCGATAGGAAGATGCAAATGTGGTATGAAAAGATATACATAAATATATCTTCAACTTGTCTGAGTTGATAATGAAGACTTTTGCGGTGTGTCTTGGTTAATAATGCCACTCATGGCTCAGTTGAATGGGGCATACAAACGCAATAAATCTTGGGGTGCCTGGATAGCTCAGTCGGTTAAGTGTTTGCCTTCGGCTCAGGTCATGATCCCAGGGTCCTGGAATCGAGCCCCACATCAGGCTCCCTGCTCAGCGGGGCATCTGCTTTTCTCTCTGCCTGCTGCTCCCCCTGCTTGTGCTCACTCTCTTTCTCTCTCTCTGACAAATAAATAAATAAAATCTTAAAAAAAAAACGCACTAAATCTCAAATACTTATTTTTGGTTTTGGCAAGGGCCTTTCTCTTCTTCAGCTTTACTTTCATAGATAGATGTCAACGGCCTTGCAGAACTTTCTCCACATCTACCTTCTTTTGCTCAGTGGCACGCTCCTCTGCTCGACCTTAGCTGCCTCACCATGGACGTTTGCTTTGGCAGTGGCACACGTGGGGCACGAGAGGATAGGGTGCTTACGTGATGATACGTTATGCTTTCTTCCCCTTCCAGTTTTACTGAGCTATAATTGATGTACAACATTGTGTGTTGAAGGTGCACAGCATAACGACTTGACAACTTATGAAATAATAACTACAAATTTAGTTAACTTATTGTTAACACCTAATTACAGTTTTTTTTCTTGTGATGAGAACTTTTAAGATCTACTATCTTAGCAGCTGTCAAATAATGTTTTTTTTTTTTTTTTAAATCAAACACCGGGGCCCCTCCGTGGCTCTGCCTTTGGCTTGGGTCGTGATCTCCAGGTCCTGGGATCGAGCCCCGCATTGGGCTGTCTGCTCAGCGGGGAGTCTGCTTCTCCCTGTTACTCTCCCTCTGTGCTTTCCTTCTTTCTCTCTCTCTCTCTCAAATAAATCAGTAAAAATCTTTAAAAAAAATAAGTAAAGATAAAAAATAAATAAAAAGTCAAACTCTGTGCCAACTTTTCCCATCTCAGGGGCAGTGACCCTCGAAGTTTGAGAGATTCAGGCAATCACTTGTCTACTCGGGGAAAACAGAAGGCTCCATCTGCCAGATTCTGGGCCTTGATCGTGTGGTAGTTACAAAAACACATACATGTACCTGAACACATGTTTACGTGAGTACACGTCACATGTGCGCACACACACAGAGTGTTGGGCCCACTGGTAATTTCTAGATTGGAATCCATGGTCATTAGCTCAGAGGAAAAGAACATGCCTCTCTGGAGGATAAAGCCCTCAGTGAATTGTCTCTTGTAACCTTAAGTGAGGGAGTTTTTTTGTTTGTAAACTTATGCCAGAGGAGAAGGACGGAACACTGGGCAAGAACAGCTCATAGGGAAAGGTCACATTTTTGTCACTCTGTGCTGACTCATCACACATTGAGATCTTCTCATAAATGCCCTTCCTGACAGAAATGGAAAGGACACTAAGTGGAACAAATGAAATCACTTCGAGACAAAGGTTGCAAGAAGGACAGATTTCTCAGCCTTGAAAACGTGGTTGTTTTTCGCCCATGTGGATGGCACTGCTAGAGATGAGAGGATGGATTGACACTGTGCAGCATGTTGCATTGCCCAGAGTGCTTTAATGTGAGGTAGGCAGGCTAAGCATTGCTATTTCTGTATTTTGCCTGGAGGGAAAACAGAGGCCCGGAAGGTAGAGGGCAAGGCTGGCCTCCTGGCCCCTCAGGGCTCACCTGCTGTCCCAGAGCCACTGCCTGGCCAGCCCGGTGGGTCTCTGCTGCCTTGTAAAGACCAGAACCTCTCTTTATTCCTGTTTTCTTTTTTTTTTTGTTTTTCTTGGAACTTGTTCTCGAAAAATAAAATCCAGGGTTGTTTCATTTGTAACACTTCCCTCCTAAAATGACACCTTTTTTTTTTTTTAAGATTTTATTTTTAAGTAATCCTTGTACCCAATGCAGGGCTCAAACTCACAGCCCCGAGATCAAGAGCTCCACCTACTGAGCCAGCCAGGTGCCCCTAAAATGAAACTTCTTACTGTCACTTGATATCTACATACAATTTGTATCATTCATTATTGAACCTTTTGCATAAGTTTCTTTGGCATGCCTCTTGGAAATTTCTATCTGGAAAATTGTCTTCTTTGTAAAACTGATTTCTTTCTTTCTATCAGATTAGGAGATTTATGTACTTGTTTTCCAGAAAGCTTAGATTTGATTTTAATGTTCAGCGATGGCTTTTGTATTATCCTAAATTAGTTTCTTCCCCTTTCATGAGGTTTCAAATTGTGGATTTCAGCTTTATTTTATATGCACCTTTTATTATGAGCCAAAGCTGCTTGGAAATAGGCAGGGGTGTATACATTTTGAATAAACACTTTCTGATCTGAGTTTAATTTGCTATAAAATAAAAACATCGAATGCCCTAAATAAAGCTGCAATATTATTAAATGAAATTGGGTGGATCACATAATACATGTTGTTTTGTTTTGTTTATCATTACAAATACTGTAAGAGCAAATCTTGTAGCGGAAGAAAACTAGTGTATAAAACAACACTATAAACACGACCAGGCTTTATGAGAAAGGGTGCTAAAAGAAAACCAATCTGCAAGGGAAGCTGAGACGTTAGAAGGAGGAACGCTAAAGTTTAATTTCAGTTTGCATTATCTCTAAGCAATCCATATGAAATATCCTGAAGGACGAAAAGAAAAAAAAGTCTGCACGCAGGGTTGCGGTGATTTGTGCTTTTGCTCCAGGCTCTCAGCTTCAGCAGGCTGCCCTCTGGATCCGGCAGCCTCCAAGGTGGAGAGATTGGCCACCTAGCAGATGTGTGGTCTTGAACAAACTGAATCCACTCAGAGCCTCCCTTTGCTAGTATGCAAAATGGGATCATAATACCCATCTCACTGGGTGGTGCTGACCGTTTCACAAAGTGACTTAGGAGAAGAAATTCGCACAGAGCCTGACCCACTTTTCCTTGAAATTCGAATTCTACCTTGTAAAAAAGGGAAAGTGTGGCATTTTCTGTTTCATCATAAATCCCGGGTAGAGCCCTGTATTCGATTCTTACCAAACATGTTTGCTGGAGTATATCACATACACAGAAAAGTGCACAAGTCTTAAGTACACAGGCAGCTGCTGGGATTTTTCACAAAGTGGACACACTCATGTACTAGCGTTGAGATTAAGAAACAGCCCCCAGATACTCTCCTCCCGTCTCCTTTGTCACTGCTCTTCCCTAAGAAGGTATCCACCCCCTATCTAGACTTCTGACGCTATAGATTTGTGTTGCCTATTTCAGAGTTTTATATAAATGGCATTCTCGAGCGTGTCCTCTTTTGTGTTTGGCTTCTTTCATTCAGCATAACATTGGCAAGATTCCTTCGCAATGTGTGTAGAGCTATAGTTGATTTTTGTGGCTGTATAGAAGCCCATGATATGATACCAAAATTTATTCATTAATTTTGCTGTTGATGGAAATTGGGGCTTCCAGTGTGAGAGCATTATGAGTAAAGTCACTATGAGCATTCTTTTTTTTTTTTAAGATTTTATTTATTTGAGAGAGACAGAGTGAGAGAGAGAACACGAGCAAGGAGAGGGGCAGAGGGAGAAGCAGACAGAGATCATGACCTGAGCCACCCAGGTGCCCCTGCTATGAGCATACTTGTACGTGTCTTATAGTCAATATATATATACATCTCAATTAGATGTGTACCTGGGGATGTAGCTGCTGATGTGAGGCTGTGCCTATTGACCAGCTTCAAAAAAAATCCATTCAGTTTTCCAAAGTGTCTGTGCCAATTTATCCCCAGTACAGGGTGGGAGCTCTTCTTTATCCTCCTCAACACTTGGCATTGTCTGTCTTTTTCATTTTGGTGTTCCCACTACTTGGCAGCATAGCGATATCTCATTATGCTCCTCATTTGTATTTCCCGAGTGACTAACCCTTCTGTTGCATTGTTAACATTGCCTTATATCTATATGTATATAGATAAAATAAGATACTGACATAAAAACATGGATCTAAACAGAAAGCAAAAGCTATTAGAACTATAAACAGAGCTTGATAAGCACAAACATAATGAATGCTTTTAAATATTTTTATTTCACAATTCAGCCTATCTAGTACACTTTAAGTAATCGGGGAGAAATAGGATCCTCACACATTTGTAACCTCCTGTAATCATACATAATGAAATTTGTATCCTACAAGTAGAGAATATATAGTCTTTCCTTAATTTTTTGTCCTTTAATATTTATAAAATTTGGTTTGGTACTTGATGATGAAGGACGTTTCAAATGGTTCAAGAAAGTAGAGATTTTAGTTAGCACCATCAGCCTCTAATCAAAAGCCAATTAAATTAGATAAATTACATAAAGACCCAGTCTTAAATACTTACAAATTAGCGAGCACTCTTATTGAGTATCCACAGAGCAAAGAGGAGGTTGAGGGTGAACTTTCAAGTTATCTAGCAAGCTTTAAAACTAGGAGACCTTAGGGGCACCTGGCTGGCTCACTAGGAAGAGCGTGCAGCTCTTGATCTCGGGGTTGTGAGTTCTAGCCCCATGTTGGATGTAGAGATTACCTAAATACACTTTAAAAAAAAAACAAAAACTAGGAGACCTCATACCAAGCCTATGGGCTCCAGGAAAAGTTGCATTTAGAGGAAATAGCCTTTAATACCACTTCCCTAGAGAAGGAATTTTTAAAAATACAAGTTAGAATTCATCCTAAGAAACTGGAAGAGAACTAAAAAAACCCAAAGGACCTATGAAAGGAAATTAATTAAGATGATAATAGTAAGTTGACAGTAATTAAGTAGACACAGGGACTATTAAATCTGTGGCTCCTTGATTTCAGTATTAGGGTTCAGAAATGTCTGAATTCTAGACCGGACCAGATGAGGGGCTAAAAACAGACACATCACTTCTCTGGTTATTTAGTTTCCTTCACTGTAAAATTAATAAAAGCAGTACCAGCGGTAATAATAATAATGCCTAAGACAGTGGTCATAGTAGGCTTTAAAAATGTAATATTGTCTTGCAATTTAGGCAGTAGAGATTTCCTCCATATATCTGCTACTGTGCTAACTTCTATAAACTAAAGACTCAAAATCGATGTTAAAGGGAGAGCAGAAGTGCTATTTATCGAGGAGGGTTTTGTGCCACATGTGTCAATCCTCTGAAGAAAGCGCCTAAAGGACCTTTACTGTGGGGCCACCATAGTCATCTGCAAGCCAAGAAGACATTGTCTGATGATTTATATTTGTGAATGCTTTCAGACTCTTTCTGAACCATCTGCGTACGTCAGAGATTGATATTAACCATGAATTTGTGAGAAATTGTTATAATGTTCCTTGTATATAGACGATATTAGAAAACAGGTAGAAAGTTAATCTTAGCTGGTAGGAGAAGACTAAAATCTTCCCTGCGCTTCTAGCTGCGTGAAATCTGATAACGCTGACTGGTCAGTTTCCCAGAGCCAAATTAACCTGCTCGACTGGTCGTCCCAGGAAACCAAACATCCTTGTTATAAGAAAAGAATGTCGAAACAAACAACACACACACACACACACACACACACAAAACAAAGCAGACACAGAATAGTTGAGGTGTCTTGTGTTTTACAGGTTCCGAGGCTGGCTCAGACCTTCTACCATCACTCTGGGGCCACTTCCCCCCAGTCTGGCAACAGCCAGCAGGAGGACGGGGAGCCCAGGATGGTGTCCAGCCAGAGCAGCTCCCGGGCCACAGAGGGGCAGTGGGCTGGGTCTCGGCCGTGGGCCACAGTCTGCAAGAGGTGAAATGGTCTTTTATGCTGTGTCTCAGCCAGAAGTTAAAATGCCTGGATAGTCATGGACTTTTCTAATGTTATGTAAAGCTTGCCTTGGTCCAGCTCCAGACTGAGGACTCGGCACGATGCTGACCACCACCATCTGTAGGGTAGTGTGTGGCACAGGCAGGGCTCTCTGGACAAGGAGCCGTGTCTTGCCCAAACCTGGTAACTGTGTTAGTTTGTACAACACTCAGAAACAAAATCAAGGGGGATGCCTGAATTGGTGCTGCCATAATGTCCTGGGAGGTTTACCCACTTCTCAGAAATGTGCCATTTGTACTTTTGTCCAAAAACAGGTAAGTTGGGGCACCTGGGTAGCTGTCAATTAAGCATCTGCCTTCGGCTCAGGTTGTGATCCCAGACTCCTGGGATCGAGTCCCACGTCGGGCTCCTTGCTCAGCAGAGAGTCTGTTTCTCCCTCTCCCTCTGCCCATCTGCCTGCTTGTGCTCTCTCTCTCAGATGAATAAATAAAATCTTAAACAAAACAAAACCCAAACAGCTAAGTTGTGTTACTTGAGGGTTTTTTCCCATCATGTTCTAACAGGTGCATGTCCTGGGAGGTAAGCTATGTTCGAGACCCAGATCTGCTATTATCAGGGCGGGAGCCTCTTTTCTTCTCTGGATTTTCCTGAACATATATGAAAGGGATAGAGTACGTGACCTCTAAGTGAACACTTCCGGTGCTAACCTCCTTAGATTTGCAGAGCCCTTAGCTCCCTGTCCTGTCTCTACACACAGCACCTAGCTTATTGCAGAGTCCTTGTGATCTGCCACGACGCTGTGAACAGCACAAAGTGATTTCCAGCCCTGGTGGACAGGTGGTGCCCGCAGAGATCTGCATTGCCCTTGTCCTGACATTGTAAGTGAAAGGCCTTATGCCTGGGGCTGGAGGTCAAGCTTGCTCAGAAGCCAGATAATGCCTGTCCTCACTGTTCTTACTCGGCCCCCCCGCCCCCCACTGCCCTAGCTCTGTCCAGTGGCCCCACTGACACCCGTCATGCCCCCCGCCCCCACCCCCACGAACTCCAGTTTTTAGCCTGTCCGGCTACATGAGACACCCCGTAAGGACTCCCTCTGGGCTTCCGGGCCTGTCACATTCCAGCCACACCCTGGTGACTTACCCGTGCCAGTTCCATCCAGCTTCGGCAGGTACAGCTGACAGGGTCGTGTCTCATGCCTGCACGCCCCTCGCCTCCTGCTTGGGGGGGCTCTTGGAGGATGCCTGGGCATGGGATTCTGGGGGAGGCATTGGAGGCACACACATGTGCAACCTGGAAGGTGGGGGGAGGTTAACCCCAGGGGATGGTCAGTAGAAGGAAGTGGATGAATAAATGCTGTATGTCCATTGGTTGAGTTCAGTGGAGCCCAAGGGAGAGAACGATCCCTTTTGGGGCTGCTTCAGGGACAAGGGAGGTCAGGAAGAGACTCCATAGAGGAAACATCTGAGGCAAATCTAAGAGAAGTGGGCAGTGTCGGGGGAGGTGGATGTGAGGCGGGTGGGGGCTGGAAGAAGAGGTGGCAGAGCCTCAAGATCATAGGGCAAAAGCATGCTGTTTGTTGGGTTGGCCAGGACCAGGGGGAAGGCGGGGGGCAGGGGGAGCATTGCTGTGGTGGACAGACAAGGCTGTAGAGGCATGGGGCCCCAGGAGTTCCCATGACCTTCTGTGCACAGGTGGCCTTGCTGTCCCTCGCCTCCCAGTCAGTCCGCCCCTGCAGGAGCAGTTCACTTGCCTGGGTCCCCTCCCTGCTCACCCCTGCAGCAGTCACCTGCCTGGGTCCCCTGCCGTGTTGAGATCTCCTGTCTCTGGCTTTTCCATGCCACCTGTGCTTGTCATCAGTTGTCTCCTTTCTCATGGGGGAGCTAAAACCTTCCTAGTTGCTGGGGAGTGAGTATGGCTGTAGGTATGGCTTGACTTTTTCACATGACTCACTCATACTGGGCCTTCGGGGCTCCTCCGGTGTCTGTTCTTTTTTTTTTTTTTCCGGTCTCTGTTCTTAATGCATTTCCAGATGGAAGAATGGGAGGACGAGCATGGCTCTAAAGGATCTTGAGGTCTCGGTTGCATAGTTTGATTGTAATGTGTTTGTTTCTTGATTGTCATTAAGAACTGATCTTATATTTTGGGGGGGCTGTCTTTAGTTCTTTTTTTTAAAATTTTTATTTAAATTCAATTAACATATTATGTATTATTGGTTTCAGAGGTAGAGGTCAGTGATTCATCAGTGGTATATAACACTCAGAGCTCATTATATCACGTGCCCTCCTTAATGCCCATCACCCAGTTACCCCATCCCCCACCCCTCTCCCCTCCAGCAACCCTCAGTTTGTTTCCTATGATTAATAGTCTTTTATGGTTTGTCTCCCTCTCTGATTTCATCTTATTTTTTCCTCTCTTCCTCTATGATCCTGTTTTGTTTCTTAAATTCCATGTTATCAGCAAGATCATATAATTGTCTTTCTCTGATTGACTTATTTCACTTAGCATAATACCGTCTAGTTCCATCCACGTCGTTGCAAATGGCAAGATTTCATTTTTTTTTTTGATGGTTGAGTAATATCCGATCTTATATTTAAATTCAGAATGGACCAGGTTCATTCATGTATATTTATGTTCAGGTATACAGATTTGATATGTTATATATATATATATAATACATACAGTTGTTATCTTGGTTTTGTTTTTACTTTTATCTTTATTTATTTTTTTTAAAGATTTTATTTATTTATTAGAGAGAGAGAATGAGAGATAGAGAGCACAAGAGGGAAGAGGGTCAGAGGGAGAAGCAGACTCCCCGCTGAGCAGGGAGCCCGATGTGGGACTCGATCCCGGGACTCCGGGATCATGACCTGAGCCGAAGGCAGTCGCTTAACCAACTGAACCACCCAGGCGCCCTACTTTTATTTTTAATCTATTATAGGAGAAATAAATGTTCCAGGCAGATTGCTAGGAGCCTCCACCAGAGCATCTCTGCCTGACTCCCCCATTTCCAAATGAAGACCAGTTTCCACATCTGCTGGCTTGATGACAAGGGGAGATGGAAAGTATAAAAGGATCTCGCTTTAAGGAACTCTTTGGACACAGTAGAATGTGATGAAATTTTTCTATGAAAGACACATTTTACAAGCAGAATATAAATATTCAGTGTCTTGGCCTTGGAGACCACAGCTTTCCTTTGGGAGGGCAAGTCAGCACCAGCATGCCCGCTCCGTCCGCTTTTCCCTCCTTCCTCCACAGGTTCCTTGTCTTGCTCACAGCCCTGCCTGGCTTGTTATTTATTAGACATGTCTCCTGTTTGCCATGGAAAATTGTTCCACTGAGCTTCCTGTAGGGATATTTTGGGACTAAGAACCTTGGCTTCATCTTTTTTCCCCCCTCTACCTTGCATAACAGCTCCGATTCCTCAGTCTTTGGAATTTTCTCTCTCCCCTGCCTTTCATTAATCTATAAAATAACAAGTCTCATTCAGCACCCTGTTTTAAGCTTATGGGACCGATCTGTACCTACGGCACAAAGTTATTTACCTCTGTGATTTCTTTTCTTTTAGACTTATTACAGACTTTTATTTTAGATCTAAACCATCCAGCATTTGGGGAGCAAGAATATTTTGTTTGCTAGCATTTTATTATCACGAAATGCAGAAAAGGCCTTGTATGAGTTCAGTTTGCATAGAGTTTCAGAGCTAGAGCACTGCCTGATATGCCTCCTTGAAGCTTGTTTGACCTGTTTTTCATTTAGATGGGGATGTGAATTTTGACTTTTTTTTCTTTTTGTAAATCAGTGCCGTGATCGAAAAAGGATGAATGATAAAATTTGGAAAATCACTGCATTTAGATGCAAATACCTAGTGAACCATAAACCACCCCCTCTCACCCACTAACCACTGTTGTGTGGGCGATTTGCCCTGAGTTCCTGCATGTTAATATTCAGGCAGCAGTAACCTGTTTGAAATAAGTACTAACACCATCCATTAGAAGTGTGAAATTCGGTGAGCTGTTCTAACCCTGGGCTTCAACTTTCTTACCTGGAAATGAGGAGGGTGAACTAGCTCAATGCCTAAGCACCCTTCTAGACCTTTCTTGAGAGCGGGGTGGCAAGTTCAGGGTGGTCTTCTCTCCACGGCCACTAGATGTCGATGTTTCTGGGAGACCTGGGCTCCTTCCTGCTGCTCCCGCTGTCTTTGTCCTCTCTGGGAGCACTGAATCCTGCTGTTGTGAGGACTCGATGCTTTGGTTTCATGTTTGTAATATTTGAGGGCTGGTGACTCAGCCATTGACATTCAGACGAGAATTTTCAGAGACACCCAAACAATCCCTTGGTTTTCCTGATGTCTGTTTGAAACTGGACTGGGAATCGTTACACTACCAGGAATGGATTATCGTGTATGCCATAGAGTCGGAATTTACAAGGATATTTCCAACATACATGAACCAACAGAGGAAGAGTTATTATGGATGATTTATATGCTTAAGGTGTAGATGTCTTTAAAAATAAAATCGTCACAGGCTTACCCTCTGTTCAGCATCTGCCTGAGGCTCCTGCATAGCTTTGCCTTTGCTGGGTCACTGAATAATGGGCGCCCTGTGCTTAGGGGCAGCCTGGCGAAGGGGAGAGGGGAGGGGAGACGTGGAGGAGGATGTGAAGAAGCCCACAAAGAATAATCACTTCAAGGAGAACACGACGGATCCCTCCTACGCTACTTCCACCGTGGGAAAGTCCTTGGCTCCTATCACACCCTGTCCCAGCAGCCCTGGTGTGGTAGACCACTGGTTCCTTCAGCCAGGAAAGGACGAACGTCATTCAGGGGAATTTAAAGGGAACTTCAAATCCACTTGTAATAATCTTGGAGAGGTAAATGTCCTCTGGAAGGATCTGGGAGAAGAGGGAATGCTGAGTCTGGAAGTTTGGCAAAATTAGCTCCATTCAAGTTTTTAAGTTGTTGAGCAGGAGGGGCTTCTAAGAAATAACTGCCAAGTGGAAGAGTCAATGGTAAGGGTATTAGGAATGTCAGCACGCCCAGACATAAATGTTCCAGTTTAGCGTTAGGGGAAATTGTATGATAGCGCAAGAATCTTAGTACTGATAAACCACACAGTGATGGTGTTAACTTCTTGTGGTAGTATGTTCTCTGGCATTTAGAAAAAAAAAAAAGTAGATTTAGCCAGGTTTCTTTCAAAAGGTGGTTATTAGGACTACCATTTTACATCTATAATTCAAAATTTTTATGAACAATTCAAAATTTATATGGCAGGAAAGCAAAATGTGGTGCCCCGCCTTGCTTTATATAGCATTTGAAGTTTGGATCAGCAACCCTACGGTGTCTAGGGGTCTGAAAAGGTATCACACTGCAGTTTAAGTGTATACAGTATGAACATATATATTTGGATAATTCTATACATTTGTATGACACTCAATTTCTATTTTGTTGTGCTTAAACTCTTCCCCCAGCCCTCTCCTGCTCCTTCAGGGTTATATATATGTTATGATGTATCCATTCCTTCATTGTTGGTACAGCATAGTCTTCAAGATCACAGACTCAGACAGGAGCCCTGAGTTCAAATCCTAGTTCTGACCTTATCTATTTGTATTCTCTTAGGCAAACTTCTTAACTTCTGCACTCCTTGGTATATTAAGGGCATTAACAGTACCTATGTCACTGGGTTGTTGTGAGGCATGAGTTAACGAATACAAAGGTTGTAATCACGTCTTCAGCAATCACCTTTCATCCATTTAAAATGTATGTATTGCATGGTATTTCATGGTGCCACATACCAGGAACTGTGCTGAGCCATGGGGAGCCAGCGGTGGTGGTGAGAAGAGCACCAGAGACCAAGGGCCCCCAGCCCAGTCCTCAGGTGCTACTAACTCTTACTAGCCAGGTTGTTCTGGCTAAGTCACACAACCTCCTGGGGCCTCAGTTTTCCCTTTAGCCAAATAATAAAGATGGTGTCAATAATCTCAAAAATTACTTTCCAACTCTATGTATTCTTGGACGTTCTAACACTAAGTCAAGTAGGCTTGGTGGAAATTCATTTCAGTGGACTAGGGAGGTTAGTCTATCCACTCCCACGGACCCAGAATAAAATGACTGTGCTGTATTCGAGGAATGACCTTGGCAATGGTCTTATTATGGAAAGTGGTTTTTGGATGTTTGGGATGAAAGGAGCGATAAAGAGATCACGTATTAACATTAGTGGTTTGAACAATTTAGGGAGCATATTAACAACAGGTTTTACTCATGTGAGGGGCCAGCAAAGCTCTCAATGAAAAGCTCTCTCTCGGACACTGTAGCTAGTGTTTGCAGGGGGAAGATGGGATAGAGGGAGCTCCTCCACATTTCATGGATGCTAAAACATCGAAGAGAGGAAATGAGTCACTTTTTACCAAATGAGTAAATAGAGCAAGTTAAACCGAGCAGCAAAGGAGGAGTAGAAGACGGGCCTGAACAGCTTCACTGCAGCATCTGTTGTATCCCTACCTAAAGTATTTTGGGATCCATTTAGAGATGCTTTGGGAGTTCCAGAAAGGGGAAGGCAGGCAAAGCTTAAGCATCTGATTAACCCAGTAGTTTGACGTTTGGACTTTTAAAGTAGTAACAGAATAAACATAACCTTAGATCTGTTATTCCTTTTCCATACAAGAGGTATGTCGAATTAAATCCTCTTCCTACAGACTCCCATAGCACTCCGCTCTTGGGCCGAGAGGGCACTCTTCATTTCTTGCTTAGCACTGTGTCTCCCCCTCCAGAATTTCGGCTCTGTGGGTGTGGAGGTGTTGTGTTATCTGATGGTTCGTTGTTGTGCCCAAAGTGCCTAGCACAGTATCCGGCACAAAGGAGGAGAATGGTGCATACACGTTTGTATGTTCATTGAATGGAAAGGATAGTTTGTTTTAGCAGACTCATCTTCTGAACTGTGCATTCCCAGTATTCTAAAGACCGTTCCCTATTTCCGCGTGCTCTGATGGCTTTGTTTTGGGAGAGGACTGAAGACAAGAATAAGCAAGTTGCCCTGTGTTTCTGACAAGATGTCTGACCCGCTCAGGTTACAGGCCCGAATGTGCTCCTCAGATTGTCCCGAAATAAAAGGAGAGTGGCCTTCCTTATCCACCAGGCTTCCAGGCCAAAGGGGAAATGGAACTTCTTAGACTCACCCCCTCTCCGGCCTTTGGTGCCTGCCATCCCCCTGCAGCTGCTGGTCTTCTTGAGGAGGTCCTCAACTTTCCCTCTCAGCCTGCGACGGGGTGTCTTCATTTCACTTCTGGTTAGTGGTTTTCTCACATTCTCCAGAGGAGAGGCCCTCAGCGAACCCAGTGTTCTCCCGAGCCCTAGGACAGCATCCATGTCAGACCAGGTTGCTGTGGGGTGTTCTACAGGAATGTCTTCAATATCGAAGGCACTGAAAAGTCAGGACAGGGAATTGGACGTGTTGGGACATAAACTCTATTTCTTTGTTTTCCTGGTCTACCCCATCCCTACCACCTTCTCCCCAACCTTCAACTATCATGGCACCAGAGATGTAGAGTCCCAGAGATGGACAGTCGTAGCCTTTTGGATTCTCCACAGCACACGTGTCCCTGCTTTCCTTTCTCTTCTCTGCATGCAATGACCCTACACCAAGGCTGCAGTTGGGGTGGGAGAGAAGGTTCACAGCCCACCCCCCACCACCCCTGCCCCCAACCTCGGGGGTTCGGGAGGCCTGAGAGGAAGTCACACTGAGGTTTATTACACCAGATCCCCTTCCTCTGTTTTCCTGTGATCTCAGCGCCTGGGGTGCCTGCCAAACCCCACGCTGCTGTATCTTCATTCTGTGGACGCTGTGGCAAAGTGCTGTAGAATGCAGAAAGGAATGTTCACAGTCAGATTCAAACTTGGCGAGCTGCTGCCAACATAGCAACATGAGCGCCTCTAGGCTCCATCCTGGATGAACTTCCATTTCCCCATACTCATGGCCTCCAAGCCTCATGCCACATCAGAGGGTTGGACCTTTGTATTTGTTTCTCTTTGCATACTCATGATGCCACATAAATTGAGTTTTTGCTGACCATGAAACAAAACCCAGAAAGCTAACTTTGGATGACATCTTTTAATCATAAGGGGAATGCAGAATTCCAATGTAGAAAGCTGTTGATAACCCACTACCTGGTATTATTGTTTGGGTATCAGATTAGAACAACAATGGTAACAGCAAACTCCCTGTGCTCCTGGCACTGCTTAAACCTTTTAAATCCTATGGGCTCATTTAAACCTCACCACAGTATTTTGAGTAGGTAATTCTAATATCTCCATTTCACAATTAAGGAAATCAAGGCAAAATAGAAGGGTGTTAAACTTCCTAGCTAGGGTGGCTTTTGTTGCATACAGGATGAAAAAACAGTGCATAAGCCGAACCTTTGTCTTTGTGTTATGAAGGCCGCTTATTGTTTAAAGTAATAATTAATAACCTGATTAGAGATTTTTTTTTAATAATGGATTTTATTTATTTACTTGAGAGACAGAGCAAGCGAGAGAGGAGCAGTGGTGAGCGGCAGAAGGAGAGGGAGAAGACTCCCCGCTGAGCAGGGAGCCCGATGCGGGACTCGATCCCAGGACCCTGGGATCATGACCTGAGCCAAAGGCAGACGCTTAACCGACTGAGCCACCCAGGTGCCCCCTGCTTAGAGATTCTAACAAAGAAAATTATCAATAACTTTCTTGGTTTGGAACCCCAGGTTTAATTTATTAATTGCTTATCTTTGTTTGATAAAACCATGCCAGATTAGTAAAGAATAGCTAATTATTTGGGGAATTATCTAATTCTTTTTTCTAATGATTTATGTAGAGGCTTTATAGGTTTATTGGTTAAGATATGAGTCAGCAAATTTTATTTTTAAACAAAGTTTCTAGAATATCTTCAACGCCATATACATTATTTTTGAAAACCCCACTAGCAATGCCACTGTAGCTCATACAGACCATGAGCTCCTCAGGACAAGGACTATGGTCTGTTTATTGTTGTAGTCACACTACCCAGCACAGTGCTTAGAACATGGTGGACATTGAGAAAAATTTGTCTTCGATCCATTCAGAAGACCGTTCTCATTATTAACACGATGGCTGCACCTTGCATTGTCCATTTGATTGCTGTTCTTACTCATCACACTTGAATCCTAATAGCTTTTGGCCATCTTCAAAGGTATTATTCACCTTCAGAATAATAGGTAACAATTTGGCACCACTAAGTTACCTATAATGCTTCACTTTCTGAGGGTAATTCCCAAAGGAGAAAGAAAGAAAATATTTCTGGGAATCTATTATATACCAAGCACAGGTACTTTCACTTCCGTCATCTTATTTAACCTTCTCATCAGTTTTGTAAAGTAAGCATAATTATGGCTCTTTTATAAGTGAGGAAGCTATGGTTCAGAAAGGTTAAGTAACTCACCCAAAGTCACACAGCTAGCTAGTATGTTTTAGAACTACGATTTAACTTAGGTACCTTTGACTCAAAAGCCTACTTTGCGCTGCTACTGCTGTCTTGAAGAGGAGGTCCTGGGATGTTATGCGCAATAGAGACATCACTGGGGAGAGACATAACCCACCAATGGGAATACTGGGAAGGAGAGCACACTCCTTTCCATGTGTAAATGCTAACAGGTTTGGTTACATCTCAGACTGTGTTAACTGTGGCTCTTGGCAAGTTATTGCTTAATGCTGGTGCTATTCTAAGAAGAGCTGTCAGAACTTTTAGCCCCATGCCCACTTCTTGTGGTCCCAGAGTTCTGTTTACTGAGCACCACCCAAATGGTTGTGGGTCTGGGTGAGGTCGCCATCTTTTGAGAGAAGGCTGGAGGGCAGCGGTGGGGTTGATCAGGACGGGGACAACTTAGGGCAGGCGATCATGATGGAATTCTCACTCTGATGGGCTGGCCTTCACCTGGACAGGGAGGACAGGGGCGCCCATCTGCAGTGCGCAGAGGGGCCCTGCCTTCCCGCCCGCTCTGCTTCCCAGAGACCCGCGTTCCTGGTCAGGCAACCTCACCTTTCTGAAGGCCTTTCTTATTTGCCAAACAGACGGCATTGGATCAGGTGACTGAAGAGCTTCTATCCAGTTCTAACTTTCCACGGCTTTACAAATCTGAGGCTCGAGTGTCTGGGTGGAGCGCAGTAACGGGATCCAGCGCAGGATGGGTATGGTACTTGTAGGGGACCGGCGGGCGCGCGTGCGCACGTGCGCACCTTTCCGTGTGTCATTTGCTGTCCTGTCCATCTCCGAGTCCCTCAGGAGGATTAAGTGAGGGAAGAATCAGAATTTCTACACGTTGATTTTGTATAGGTCTTACTCTGGAAGCTGTTGCAGACGGTGCTCTAGTTGTCGCGGCTGTTCGGACTACGCTTCCGGTCCTGCCCGGTGACAGTGCCCGGCCCTCCTGGTTAGCCCCGCCTCCGTGCCCTTCCATCCGGGAGCTCAGGCCCCGCAGGCGCAGAGGACCCTCCTCCCGCCCCTGCCGCGAGCTTCCCGCCGGTGGCCTGGAACGGATAGGCCGTGTGTGCCTCTTCCAGAGAGGCCAGGCCTGTCTCGGTGAGGCTGACTGTTTTTAGAGACCACAGTCCCCTCACCGGGAGTTGCTTCTGTTTCCTGTATTTGGTAAGTCTTGGGAGCCAAAGACCACCTTTGGCTTCTGCCAACTCACTTTTCAAGCAGGAAAAAACCCCGCTTCTGCATGCGGCTGCTCCTGAGAGGCCTGAGCCACGCTTGTCTTCCTGCGTGCTGATGGGACTAGCGCTCCAGACAGACAGCCTGAGGCCAGCCGAACCCCTCACACCGCGGGTCTGTGGTGTGACAGCAGATCATGACACTTAAACTCACTCAAGGTGCCGCTGGCCTGGTGTCCACTGGGAATAAAGTTCAAAGACCAGGCCAGGACCTCTCAGAGCTTGCCTGCTCGGCCCTTCACGCCTGCTTCCCCTTTCCCTCCCCTCCCGCTGTGTTTCGGCCCCTCTGTTCTGGAAGCCTTCCTCCACATACCATATGGCTGCCATGGCCTCTGCCGGTAGCCTCCATGGCTTGGCCCTCCCTGCTCCCTTCAGCTCTCTGCTCAATGTCATCCTTCAGACAGGCCTTTCCCGACCACCTTACCTAAGAAAGCAGCCTCTCTGTCCCTGTCAGTTCCCTGACCTGCCTGATGCTTCCTCACAGCGCTTCCCCATAGCCCGATGTCTGGCCCACTAGAAGATGCACTCCACATGGCGGGGACTTTGTGTTATTCACGTCTGTATTCTCATTGCCAAACCACCATCTGGCACGGAGAGCACACTCAATAAATATTCATAGGACGGATGAGTGAATTATTGTAATTCTTGATCCATGCCCAAGTTATAAGGCCCTCCAGCCAACCACCATCCACTTCTCTTGACCCCAAGCTGATCTGGGCTCCCTCTCCCCTGGCCCAAAGGCCCCAGCTGACTCTTGCTCAAACATTTCTGCCCTACCCTCTGGAATTCTCATTGCAGGAAAACACACTCCCCTGCATCATCACTAAATCTTACTCTACCTCCTTGCCTGAACTGAACCCTCAAGAACTGTCACTCGAGAACACAGCTTCCCTGAAGCCCACTCAGGTAGGGCGGCTCCTTCTCCCATATCCACTGTACCTTAGGGTCAGGAAGAAGGGTTGTACCCTATCTTTGCTGAAGCCAGATTCAGAAACTCAGGCTAGAAACTTAGGCTAGACCTGGCCAGCAGTCATGGTACCTTGGCCTGGGAAGGGACAGACCAAACCAAGAAGAGGCCTAGGGTTGCCATTTGCAAGATTCTAGCTAAAGCAGCCTCCATTCACCTTGTAAACCTAGTGCTCAGTGGATTTATTCCATGCCATCCTGAAGATAAGAGTTCAGGGCTCCACTGGAAGCAGATGGAATTGGTTGTACATCTTTCTGTCCCCTCCCAATCGGTTATACAGACTCCCCAGTCCAAACCTCTAAGTCTTAACACTTTTCTCATCCCTGGGCAGAATTTAATTCTGTTATGACCTTCATGAGTAAATACCAGAATTCAGGCAGCAAACACCTGGAAATCCCACCAATCCTAGATCTCTGACTCTTGCTTCATGCTTTTTTTTTTTCTTTTTGAGTTATAAATACTGTCTGTAAATTGAGCAGTAGTATGATTAGGTCAAGTAAGAATTTATTCATTAAACTTCAGAGCATCAAAATCAAGTGGCTCAATAAAAACAAATTATAAAGAAATACCTACCCAATATTAAGCCTAAATCTTCGTGTAGGTCAAAAACGTAAGTAGATGGAAGAAGGTTACGTAAGTAAATTCACGGGTGACATATCGGTAATAAATATGAAATTGGAAAGTCATTAGTATGGGAAGTTAAGGCTAATATTTCTTTTGAAATTAGCAACATGGCAGGCAACCTCTTCTTTCACCAACTACCTCCTGTTTTTTTTCTCAGGGAAAGAATTTGGGGATAGAAAAAGCTGCTGATTTAATCAAATACGGTTTTTGCTTCAACAATTATACTTGCCAGCAATAATTATTCTGCCTTTGATAATTTATTTTGTTTTTCCTGTTATATTACTGATGCAATAATTCTTTCTACCATTTCGTCATAATCCATGACCAGATGGCACTGGCTATTGCAAAAGGGAGAATGTTGGGAATGGGCAGGGTGGAGGGGCTGCTCCCCAAAAGGTGATGCACAGTTCAAATCTCGGGGGCCAAAGGAATGTTCCAAATGGGGCCTCACTCTGGGACAGCATTCCTGTCTGCTTGAGATTTGGTGGGGCAGGGTAGAGAGGTCATTCTGGTAAGACTAGGCAGGGGTGACATTTGAGGGAGACTTTCCAGGTCCAGTACATAATTTAGCTCGGACATTGTCCCAGATACTGACTGCTTATACAGGGACAGAGCTCAGGAGCAGGGCCCAGATTGCTGACAAAAATGGTCCTAGTGTTGGAGTAAATGACCAGTTAGACTTCATGTTGCACGTTCTGGAAAACCCAACTAAATTGGGTCTCACAGTAGAGGATGGCTCTGCTTGCAAATGTCCCAAGGTAATCAGACTTTACATATAGCTTGATCAGGGCCACAACTTTCCTCTGAGACTCTCCTGGCCCACTCTGGGCTTCTTATGCTGACTTCCCTCAGGATGGTGAATAACTATAGCAG